>NC_088422.1:103949251-103959159 GCF_034236695.1 Oncorhynchus nerka
GGGACAGGGTGGGACAGGACAGGGTGGGACAGGGTAGACAGGAGTGGGACAGAATTAGGACAGGACAAGATGAGGACAAGACAGGAGGCAAATTAGGACAGGACAGGGTGGGACAGGATAGGGCAAGGTGGGACAGGACAAAGGGTGGGGACAGGACAGGGCAAGGTGGGACAGGACAGGGCAGGGTGGGACAGGGTGGGGACAGGACAGGGTGGGACAAGTGGGACAACAGGACAGAATTGGGACAAGACAGGGTGGGACAGGGAGGACAGGTGGGACAACAGGGCAACAGGGAGACAGGACAGGGCAACAGGTGGGACAGGAGGACAGGGTGGGACAGGGCAGGTAGATGGGACAGGGTAGGACAGGACAGGTAGGACAGGGTGGGACAGACAGGTAGGGACAGGTACAGGCATAGGACAGGACAGCGTGGGACAGGGTGATCATGACAAGTGGACGACAGATAATCGTAGGAACTCCAGGACAAGGAGGGGAGAGGAGGAAGAGCCTGTGGGGGAAATGCAGTCTGAATACAGTGTTTTAAGGTTGAATAGGTGTTGGACAAAGGTGGGATTCCCTCAGGGCTTGAGGTGTGGGTTTCAGGTGTGTGTGACTGTGGTGTGGACCTGAGGTGTGTCCTGAGGTGTGTGGACCTGAGGTGTGTCCTGAGGTGTGTCCTGAGGTGTGTGTGTGTGTCCTGAGGTGTGGAGGTGGACAGTGTGTGTTTCCTTGCTGTGTGTCCTGAGGTGTGTGTGTGTTCCTGAGGTGTGTCCTGAGGTGTGTCCTGAGGTGGTGTGTGTTTCTGAGTGTGTCCTTGAGTGTGTGTGTGTGTGTGTGTGTGTGTGTCTGTGTGTGTTTTGCTGTGTGTCCTGGAGGTGTGTGGACGTGAATGTCTGTTTGCGCTGCCTGCTGCAGATGCCTCTCTGTGAGGATTGACTGGCTGGACAGACGGGTGGGGCAGACGGTTTGGGGCAGACAGTTTGGGGCAGACAGTTTGGGGCAGACAGTTTCCTCAGTACTGATCCCCCTAGGAACCGTAGTATGGACCTTTAGGACAGGGTGGGACTTTGAAGGAGAGACGGGGCTACAGGGTGTGGTGTTTACCTCAAACATCTGAGGAAGGTCACAGGAGAGAGAGAAAGGGAGGGAGAGAAAGGAGGGAGAGAGAGAGAGAGAGAGGGAGAGAGAGACAGAGAGAGAGAGAGAGAGAGAGAGAGAGAGAGAGAGAGAGAGAGAGAGAGAGAGAGAGGGAAAGAGACAGAGAGACAGTGTTTCTTTAGAGAGAGTTGAATAGGTGTTGTCACAAGAGAGTGAACGAAGAATGGTAATTTCCTAGTTTCAAGGCACATGGAGAGAAAGAGAGAGATGGCTGAGGTTAACAGGACTGGAGGGAGAGTGAAGAGAGAGAGATGGCTGAGGTTAACAGGACAGTGGAGGAGGGAGGGAAGAGAGAGATGGCTGAGGGTTGAAGGCCAGTGGAGGTGGAGGGAGGAAGAGAGAGAGATGGCTGAGGGTTAACAGGACTGTGGAGGAGGGTGGAAGAGAGAGAGATTCCTGAGGGTTAACAGGACAGTGGAGGAGGAGTGAAGAGTGTGTGTGTGTGTGTGTGTAACAGGACAGTGGAGGTGGGAGGAAGAGTGATGGCTGAGGTTGGGGGAGGACCTGGAGGTGGAGGAAAGAGTGTGATGTGTGAGGGTCCACGTGGACAGTCTGGAGGAGGGAGGAAAGAGCTGAGATGGCTGAGGGTTAACTAGGACAGTGGAGGAGGGAGGAAGAGAGGAGATGGCTGAGGGTTAACAGGACAGTTTAGAAGGGAGGAAAGAGTTTAGATGGCTGAGGTTAACAGGACTGATCCCCTAGGAAGAGAGAGATGGCTGAGGGTTACAGGACAGTGGAGGGAGGGAGGGAAGAGGAGCTGGCTGAGGGTTAACAGGAGTGGAGACGGAGAAAGAGAGAGATGGCTGAGTGTTTACCTCAGTGGAGGAGGAGGAAGGAGAGCCTGCGGAAGAGAGAGAGAAAGGGATGGCTGAGGGTTAACAGGAAGTGGAGGAGGGAGGAAGAGAGAGATGGCTGAGGGTTAACAGGACAGTGGAGGGAGGGAGGGAAGAGAGAGAGATGGCTGAGGAGAGGTTAACAGGAGACAGTGGAGGAGGAGGGAGAGAGAGATGGCTGAGGGTTAACGGGACAGTGGAGGGAGAGAGAGGGTTAACAGGAGTGAGTGGAGGAGGCACATGGAGGAGAAAGAGAGAGATGGCTGAGGTTAACAGGACAATGGAGGAGGGAGGAAGAGAGAGAGATGGCTGAGGTTAACAGGACAGTGGAGGAGGAGGAAAGAGAAGAGAGATGGCTGAGGTTAGAGGGCAGGACAGTGGAGGAGGGAGGGAAAGAGAGAGATGGCTGAGGTTAGGGGGCAGGACAGGAGGAGGAGGAAGAGAGAGATGGCTGAGTTAACAGGACAGTGGAGGAGGGAGGAGAGAGAGAGATGGCTGAGGGTTAGGGGCAGGACAGTGGAGGAGGAGAGAGATGGCTGAGGGGTTAACAGGACAGTGGAGGAGGGAGGGAAGAGAGAGATGGCTGAGGTGGAGGAGGAGGGGGAGGAAGAGAGATGGCTGAGGTTAGGGCAGGACAGTGGAGGAGGGGAAGAGAGATGGCTGAGGGATTAACAGGACAGTGGAGGAGGGAGGAAGAGAAGAGAGAGAGATGGCTGAGGTTAGGGGAGGACAGTGGAGGAGGGAGGAAGAGAAGAATGGCTGACAGGTTAGGACAGTGGGCAGGAAGAGGAGAGATGGCTATTGAGGGCTAACAGTGGAGGAGGGAGGGAGGACAGTGGAGGAGGGAGAAGATGGCTGAGGGTTAACAGGACAGTGGAGGAGGGAGGAAGGAGAGAGATGGCGAGGAAGGACAGATGGCTGGAGGTTAACAGGACAGGAGGAGGGAGGAAGAGAGAGAGAGGCTGAGGGTTAACAGGGACAGTGGAGGAGGAGGGTAGAGAGATGGCTGAGGTTAACAGGACAGTGGAGGAGGAGGGAAGAGAGAGATGGCTGAGGGTTAACAGGACAGTGGAGGAGGAGGGAAGAGAGATGGCTGAGGTTAACAGGACAGTGGAGGAGGAGGAAAGAGAGAGATGGCTGAGGTTAGCTGCAGGACAGTGGAGGAGAGGAGGAAGAGAGAAGATGGCTGAGGGTTAACAGGACAGTGGAGAGGGAGGGAGAGAGAGAGATGGCTGAGGGTTAACAGGACAGTGGAGGAGGGAGGGAGAGAGATGGCTGAGGGTTAACAGGACAGGCAGGACAGTGGAGGAGGAGGGAAGAGGAGAGAGATGGCTGAGGTTAACAGGACAGTGGAGGGAGGGAGGGAAGAGAGAGATGGCTGAGGTTAACAGACAGTGGAGGAGGAGGGAAGAGGGATGGCTGAGTTAACAGGACAGGGAGGAGGGAAGAGAGAGATGGCTGAGGGTTAACAGGACAGTGGAGGAGGAGGAAGAGAGAGATGGCTGAGGGTTAACAGGACAGTGGAGGAGGGAGGAAGAAGGAGATGGCTGAGGTTAACAGGACAGTGGAGGAGGGAGGAAGAGAGGAGAGAGGGGGAGCAGGATGGAGGAGGGAGGGAAGAGAGAGATGGCTGAGGGTTAACAGGACAGTGGAGGAGGGAGGAAGAGAGAGATGGCTGAGGTTAACAGGACAGTGGAGGAGGGAGGAAGAGATGGCTGAGGGGTTAACAGGACAGTGGAGGAGGGAGGAAGATGGCTGAGGGTTAACAGGAGTGGAGATGGCTGAGGGTTAACAGGACAGTGGAGGAGGGAGGAAGAGAGAGATGGCTGAGGGTTAACAGGACAGTGGAGGAGGGAGGAAGAGAGAGATGGCTGAGGTTAACAGGACAGTGGAGGAGGGAGGAAGAGAGAGAGATGGCTGAGGGTTACGGGGCAGGACTCTCTCTGATATATCCTTGATATACTCTGGGTTCTATACATCCCCTATTGGGGTCTGTAATTCTATCCATGCTGACACTCAGCTTTGAGATGTTTCTCTCTCTGGTCTCTCTCTCTCTCCCCCAACCTCCCCTCTCTGGTGGGCTCTCTCTCTCCCCAACCTCCCTCTCTCTGGTGGCTCTCTCTCTCCAAACTCCCTCTCTCTGGTGCTCTCCTCTCCCCAACCTCCTCTCTGGTCTCCTCTCTCTTACCCAACCTCCCTCTCTCTCTGCGTCTAGGTCTCTCTCTCTCTCCCCAACCTCCCTCTCTCGGTCTCTGGTCTCTCTCTCTCTGGTCTCTCTCTCTTACCCCAAGCCTCCTCTTTCTGGTCTCTGGTCTCTCTCTGGTCTCTCTCTCTCTCCCCAACCTCCCTCTCTCTGGTCTCTCTCGCTCCCCAACCTCCCTCTCCTCTGGTCTCTCTCTCTCTCTCCCAACCTCCCTCTCTCTGCAGTCTCTGGTCTCTCTCTCTGGTCTCTCTCTGGCCTCTGGTCTCCTGGTCTCTCTCTCTGGCCTCTGGTCTCTCTCTCTGGTCTCTGGTCTCTGGTCTCTCTCTCTGGTCTGATCTCCTGGTCTCTCTCTCTCTCTCTCTCTGGTCTCTCTCTGGTCTCTCTCTGGTCTCTGGTCTCTCTCTCTCTCTGGTCTCTGGTCTCTGGTCTCTCACCCACAACCTTCCTCTCTGGTCTCTCTCTGGTCTCTCTCTCTCTCCCCCAACCTCACTCTCTCTGGTCTGTTCCTCTCAATTCAATTTAAGGGGCTTTATTGTGCATAGGAAACATATGTTTTGCGTTGTAAGTGAAATAAACAATAAAGAAATTAACAGTAAACATTACACTCACAAAAGTTCCAAATGAATAAAGACATTTCAAATGTCATATCATGTATATACAGTGTTGTAACGATGTGAAAATGGTTAAAGTACAAAGGAAAATAAATAAGCATAAATGGGTTGTATTTATTGGTGTTTGTTTCTTCACTGGTTGCCCTTTTCTACGTGGCAGCAGATTGCAAATCTTGCTGCTGCAACAGATTTCACCCAGTGATATGGGAGTTACATTGGGCTGCTGTGATGTGGGCCTAGATATGGGAGTTACATTGGGCAGGAGGTTAGGAAGTGATATTTCACCCAGTAGATATGGGAGTTGATCAGAATTGTGGGTCTGTGTAATCCTGAGTGAAATATATGTGTCTCTAATATGGTCATACATTGGGCAGGAGGTTAGGAAGTGATATTTCACCCAGTAGATATGGGAGTTACATTGGGCAGGAGGTTAGGAAGTGATATTTCACCCAGTAGATATGCTATGTCTCTCATATAGTTAACATTGGGCAGGAGGATTAGGGAAGTGATATTTCACCCAGTAGATATGGAGATTACATTGGGCAGGAGGTTAGGAAGTGATATTTTGGTAGATATCAGAATTCCACATTGGGCAGAGTTAGGAAGTGATATTTCACCCAGTAGATATGGGAGTTGATCATAATTGTGGGTCTGTGTAATCCTGAGTGAAATATATGTGTCAGACTATGAGACGTCATAAAAAAAATGGGTTTCTCATGAAAAAGTCTGTAGCGTCCAAACGGTTTGGTCAACAAACTAATACTTCCTACAAACTAATACTAACTAATACTTCCTACAAACTAATACTAACTAATACTTCCTACAAACTAATACTAACTAATACTTCCTACAAACTAATACTAACTAATACTTCCTACAAACTAATACTAACTAATACTACCTACAAACTAATACTACCTACAAACTAATACTTCCTACAAACTAATACTTCCTACAAACTAATACTTCCTACAAACGAATACTTCCTACAAACGAATACTTCCTACAAACTAATACTACCTACAAACTAATACTACCTACAAACTAATATGACCTACAAACTAATACTTCTACCTAATACTTCCTACAAACTAATACTACCTACACTAATACTACCTACAAACTAATACTACCTGACTAATACTTCCTACAAACTAATACTACCTAATAATACTTCCTACAAACTAATACTACCTACAAACTAATACTACCTATAATACTTCCTACAAACTAATACTACCTAATAATACTTCCTACAAACTAATACTTCCTACCTAATACTTCCTACAAACCCCTATAATACCACGACCTACAAACTAATACTACCTCCTAATACTTCCTACAAACTAATATGACCTACAAACTAATACTTCCTATAAACTAATACTACCTACAAACTAATACTTCCTACAAACTAATACTACCTAATACTTCCTACAAATAATACGACCTACAAACTAATACTACCTACAAACTAATTTCCTACAAACTAATACTACCTAATACTTCCTACAACTAATGGGCTCTATGGAAAGATGAGACCCTCACGAACCCCAAGGGACTCGCCTGAGGTCCGTACCATCCATATGCTGACATTGACTTTGCTATCTTTGTGTGTCGCTACGTTTCGCTTGGTAGCTAGTCAGCCAGCCCATAGAGAGAA
Source organism: Oncorhynchus nerka (assembly GCF_034236695.1). Taxonomy (NCBI): domain Eukaryota; kingdom Metazoa; phylum Chordata; class Actinopteri; order Salmoniformes; family Salmonidae; genus Oncorhynchus; species Oncorhynchus nerka. The sequence goes on from NC_088422.1 coordinate 103,955,720, forward strand.
CATTGCATTGTGGGGGTTTTGTAGTCGACTTGAGCTGCAACAGGTTTTGCACAACCTTATTATAATGGCAGAATTAAACATTTGTTCACAAAATTATTTTATTAGTGTTATGTAATACTGTGAATTATAGGAATTAGGGTTTGGGATGGATTTCACTGTTATTTATCTGTGACTCTGTGCATGGTACTAAATAGTAATACTCTGTGAAAATTAGATTATCTCTGTGGTACTAAATAGTAGGGTTTTACTAAATAGATTATCTCCGTGGATTTCTCCTTTAATTATCTCAGTATTTCACTGTTTTCTGTGACCCTGTGCATGGTACTAAATAGTAGATTATCTCTGTGACCCTGTCTGTGCATGGTACTAAATAGTAGATTATCTCTGTGACCCTGTCTGTGCATGGTACTAAATAGTAGATTATCTCTGTGACCCTGTCTGTGCATGGTACTAAATAGTAGATTATCTCTGTGACCCTGTCTGTGCATGGTACTAAATAGTAGATTATCTCTGTGACCCTGTCTGTGCATGGTACTAAATAGTAGATTATCTCTGTGACCCTGTGCATGGTACTAAATAGTAGATTATCTCTGTGACCTGTGCATGGTACTAAATAGTAGATTATCTCTGCAGCACCAGACCACTAGGTAGGATCTGCTTCCCAGTGTTTATTTTGCTGTGGTGGAGGAATGCTGTTCCCTCAGCCCAGATCCCCTCAGCCCAGATCCCCTCAGCCCAGATCCTCTCAGCCCCAGATCCCCTCAGCCCCAGATCCCCTCAGCCCAGATCCCCTCAGCCCCAGATCCCCTCAGCCCCAGATCCCCTCAGCCCAGATCCCCTCAGCCCAGATCCTCTCAGCCCCAGATCCCCTCAGCCCCAGATCCCCTCAGCCCAGATCCCCTCAGCCCAGATCCTCTCAGCCCCAGATCCCCTCAGCCCCAGATCCCCTCAGCCCAGATCCCCTCAGCCCAGATCCCCTCAGCCCAGATCCCCTCAGCCCAGATCCTCTCAGCCCAGATCCCCTCAGCCCAGATCCCCTCAGCCCCAGATCCCCAGCCCCAGATCCCCTCAGCCCCCAGATCCCCTCAGCCCCAGATCCCTCAGCCCAGATCCCCTCAGCCCAGATCCCCTCAGCCCCAGATCCCCCAGCCTAGATCCTCAGCCCAGATCCCTCAGCCACAGACCCTCAGCCCAGATCCCCTCAGCCCAGATCCTCTCAGCCCAGATCCTCTCAGCCCCAGATCCCCTCAGCCCCAGATCCTCTCAGCCCAGAACCTCTCAGCCCAGATCCTCTCAGCCCCAGATCCCCTGGGCCCCAGATCCCCTTCTAGCCCAGATCCCCCTCAGCCCAGATCCTCTTCAGTTCTAGATCCCCTCGGCCCAGATCCCCTCCAGCCCCAGATCCTCTCAGCCCAGAACCTCTCAGCCCAGATCCCTCAGCCCCAGATCCCCTCAGCCCAGATCCCCTCAGCTCAGATCCTCAGCCCAGATCCTTCAGCCCAGATCCCCTCAGCCTAGATCCTTCAGCCCTAGATCCCCTCAGCCCCAGATCCTCAGCCAGATCCCCTCAGCCCAGATCCTTCCTCAGCCCCAGATCCCCTCAGCCCAGATCCCTAGCCTAGATCTCAGCTCAGATCTCAGCCCAGATCCCCTCAGCCCAGATCCCCTCAGCCCAGATCCTCTCAGCCCCAGATCCCTCAGCCCCAGATCCCTCAGCCCAGATCCCCTCAGCCCGATCCCCTCAGCCAGATCCCCTCAGCCCAGATCCTCTCAGCCCAGATCCCCTCAGCCCAGATCCTCAGCCCCAGATCCCTCAGCCCCAGATCCCCTCAGCCCCTCCCTCAGCCCAGATCCTCAGCCCAGATCTCTCAGCCCCAGATCCCCTCCTAGATCTCAGCCCAGATCCCCTCAGCCCCAGATCCTCTCAGCCCAGATCCTCTCAGCCCCAGATCCCCTCAGCCCCAGATCCCTTCAGCCCAGATCTTCTCAGCCCAGATCCTCTCAGCCCAGATCCTCTCAGCCCCAGATCCTCTCAGCCCAGATCCCCTCAGCCCAGATCCTCTTAGCCCATATCCTCTTAGCCCAGATCCTCTCAGCCCAGATCCTCTCAGCCCAGATCCCCAGATCCTCTCAGCCCAGATCCTCTCAGCCCAGAACCTCTCAGCCCAGATCCCCAGATCCTCTCAGCCCAGATCCTCTCAGCCCTAGATCCCCTCAGCCCCAGATTCTCTCAGCCCAGATCCCCAGATCCTCTCAGCCCAGATCCTCTCAGCCCAGATCCTCTCAACCCAGATCCCCTCAGCCCTAGATCCCCTCAGCCCTATATCCTCTCAGCCCAGATCCTCTCAGCCCAGATCCTCTCAGCCCAGATCCTCTTAGCCCATATCCTCTTAGCCCAGATCCTCTCAGCCCAGATCCTCTCAGCCCAGATCCCCTCAGCCCAGATCCCCAGATCCTCTCAGCCCAGAACCTCTCAGCCCAGATCCTCTCAGCCCAGATCCTCTCAGCCCTAGATCCCCTCAGCCCCAGATTCTCTCAGCCCAGATCCCCAGATCCTCTCAGCCCAGATCCTCTCAGCCCAGATCCTCTCAGCCCAGATCCTCTCAACCCAGATCCCCTCAGCCCTAGATCCCCTCAGCCCTATATCCTCTCAGCCCAGATCCTCTCAGCCCAGATCCTCTCAGCCCAGATCCTCTCAGCCAACAACAGAGCTGTCAGTCCCATGTCAGTCCCATGTCAGGCACACGGTAGTGCACTATATAGGGAACACGGTAGTGCACTATATAGGGAACACGGTAGTGCACTATATAGGGAACACGGTAGTGCACTAGTGCACTATATAGGAACTGTATAGGAACACGGTAGTGGGGAACACAGTAGTGCACTGTATAGGGAACACGGTAGTGCACACTGTATATAGTGAACAAGGTAGTGCACTGTATAATATATTGGGAACACGGTAGTGCACTATATAGGGAACATGGTAGTGCACTGTATAGAACACACTATATAGGCATGCAATATATAAAAATTGACTATATAGAGACACGGTAGTGCACTATATAGAACACGGTAGTGCACTATATAGGGAACACGGTAGTGCACTATATAAGGGCTGTGGTAGTGCACTGTATAGGGAACACGGTAGTGCACTATATAGGAACACGGTAGTGCACTGTATTGGGAAATAGTGCACTATATAGGGAACAGGTAGTGCACTATATAGGGAAATACGGTAGTGCACTATATAGGACGGTGAGTGCAATATTGGGAACACGGTAGTGCACTATATAGGAACACGGTAGTGCACTGTATAGGAACACGGTAGTACTATATAGGAACACGGTAGTGCACTATATAGGAACACGGTAGTGCACTATATAGAAACACGTGCAGTGCACTATATAGGGAACACGGTAGTGCACTATATAGAACACGGT
>NC_088422.1:103959659-103969659 GCF_034236695.1 Oncorhynchus nerka
CAGTCCATCTACAAGCACACAGCCTGTTAGATATATAATCTACCTACCTCAGTCCATCTACAAGCACGTAGCCTGTTAGCTATACAATCTACCTACCTCAGTCCATCTACAAACACACAGCCTGTTAGCTATACAATCTACCTACCTCAGTCCATCTACAAACACAGCCTGTTAGCTATACAATCTACCTACCTCAGTCCATCTACAAACACACAGCCTGTTGGCTATACAATCTACCTACCTCAGTCCATCTACAAACACACAGCCTGTTAGCTATACAATCTACCTACCTCAGTCCATCTACAAACACACAGCCTGTTGGCTATACAATCTACCTACCTCAGTCTACAAGGACACAGCCTGTTAGCTATACAATCTACCTACCTCAGTCCATCTACAAACACACAGCCTGTTAGCTATACAATCTACCTACCTCAGTCCATCTACAAACACACAGCCTGTTAGCTATACAATCTACCTACCTCAGTCCACAAGGACACAGCCTGTTAGCTATACAATCTACCTACCTCAGTCCATCTACAAACACACAGCCTGTTAGCTATACAATCTACCTACCTCAGTCCATCTACAAACACACAGCCTGTTGGCTATACAATCTACCTACCTCAGTCCATCTACAAACACACAGCCTGTTGGCTATACAATCTACCTACCTCAGTCCATCTACAAGCACACAGCCTGTTAGCTATACAATCTACCTACCTCAGTCCACAAACACACAGCCTGTTAGCTATACAATCTACCTACCTCAGTCCATCTATAAACACACAGCCTGTTAGCTATACAATCTACCTACCTCAGTCCATCTACAAACACACAGCCTGTTAGCTATACAATCTACCTACCTCAGTCCATCTACAAACACATAGCCTGTTGGATATATAATCTACCTACCTCAGTCCACAAGGACACAGCCTGTTGGATATACAACTGTAATGTTATGAAGGGGGAAGATATGAGACATGATTCACACTGACACGTAGAATCAGTGATGAAACAAAAACCTATTACATGTTTACAACAGTATTGTTTGGATGTTGGTTGTATTGTAATGTTGGTCTGTACGGAGGATAGGTCCTATTGAGGTGTTCATATTGTAACATACAGTGATTGTATTGTATTGTAGGTCTATAGGGAGGATGGGTCCTGTGGAGATGTTCATATTGTAACATAGTGATTGTATTTTAATAAAGGTCTGTAGGGATGATAGGTCCTGTGGAGATGTTCATATTGTAACATACAGTGGTTGTATTGTAATGTAAGTCTATAGGGAGGATAGGTCCTGTTGAGATGTTCATATTGTAACATAGTGATTGTATTGTAATGTAGGTCTGTAGGGAGGATAGATCCTGTTGAGATGTTCATATTGAAACATACAGTGGTTGTATTGTAATGTAGGTCTATAGGGAGGATAGGTCCTATTGAGATGTTCATATTGTAACATATAGTGATTGTATTGTAATGTAGGTCTGTAGGGAGGATAGATCCTGTGGAGATGTTCATATTGTAACATACAGTGGTTGTATTGTAATGTAGGTCTGTAGGGAGGATAGGTCCTGTGGAGATGTTCATATTGTAACATAGTGATTGTATTGTAATGTAGGTCTATAGGGAGGATAGATCCTGTGGAGATGTTCATATTGAAACATACAGTGGTTGTATTGTAATGTAGGTCTGTAGGGAGGATAGATCCTGTGGAGATGTTCATATTGTAACATAGTGATTGTATTGTAATGTAGGTCTATAGGGAGGATAGATCCTGTGGAGATGTTCATATTGTAACATACAGTGATTGTATTGTAATGTAGGTCTATAGGGAAGATAGGTCCTGTGGAGATGTTCATATTGTAACATACAGTGGTTGTATTGTAATGCAGGTCTATAGGGAGGATGGGTCCTATTGAGATGTTCATATTGTAACATACAGTGGTTGTATTGTAATGTTGGTCTATAGGGAGGATGGGTCCTGTTGAGATGTTCATATTGTAACATACAGTGGTTGTATTGTAATGTTGGTCTGTAGGGAGGATAGGTCCTGTGGAGATGTTCATATTGTAACATACAGTGGTTGTATTGTAATGCAGGTCTATAGGGAGGATGGGTCCTGTTGAGATGTTCATATTGTAACATACAGTGGTTGTATTGTAATGCAGGTCTATAGGGAGGATGGGTCCTGTTGAGATGTTCATATTGTAACATACAGTGGTTGTATTGTAATGCAGGTCTATAGGGAGGATAGGTCCTGTTGAGATGTTCATATTGTAACATACAGTGGTTGTATTGTAATGCAGGTCTATAGGGAGGATAGGTCCTGTTGAGATGTTCATATTGTAACATACAGTGGTTGTATTGTAATGTAGGTCTATAGGGAGGATGGGTCCTGTTGAGATGTTCATATTGTAACATACAGTGATTGTATTTTAATGTTGGTCTATAGGGAGGATAGGTCCTGTTGAGATGTTCATATTGTAACATACAGTGGTTGTATTGTAATGTTGGTCTGTAGGGAAGATGGGTCCTGTTGAGATGTTCATATTGTAACATACAGTGGTTGTATTGTAATGTAGGTCTATAGGGAGGATAGGTCCTGTTGAGATGTTCATATTGTAACATACAGTGGTTGTATTGTAATGTAGGTCTATAGGGAGGATAGGTCCTGTTGAGATGTTCATATTGTAACATACAGTGGTTGTATTGTAATGTTGGTCTATAGGGAGGATGGGTCCTGTTGAGATGTTCATATTGTAACATACAGTGGTTGTATTGTAATGCAGGTCTATAGGGAAGATAGGTCCTGTTGAGATGTTCATATTGTAACATACAGTGGTTGTATTGTAATGTTGGTCTGTAGGGAGGATAGGTCCTGTGGAGATGTTCATATTGTAACATACAGTGGTTGTATTGTAATGCAGGTCTATAGGGAGGATAGGTCCTGTTGAGATGTGCATATTGTAACATACAGTGATTGTATTGTAATGTTGGTCTGTACACACACACACATATACATGTACCCGCTGACACAGGTGTGTGCCTTTCCAAATCATGTCCAATCAATTGAATTTCCCCACAGGTGGACTCCAATCAGAAGTTGAAGAAATATCTCAAGGATGATCAATAGAAACAGGATGCACCTGAGATCAATTTAGAGTCTCATAACAAAGGGTCTGAATACTTATGTAAATAAGGTATTTCAGTTTTTGATCAAAATAAATTTTCCTTCTTGCTTTGTCATAATGGGTTATTGTGATGTCATTATGGGTTATTGTGATGTCATTATGGGGTATTGTGATGTCATAATGGGTTATTGTGTGTAGATTACTGAGGAAAATGTCGTATTTAATCCATTTTAGAATAAGGATGTAACGTAATAAAATGTGGAACAAGTCAAGCGGTCTGAATACTTTCAGGAGGCACTGACACAGACACACACACACACACACACACACACACACACACACACACACACACACCAATGACAGCGGAATAAAAAATATCATAGAAAAATGAAGTGAGTTTAAATGCAACATATTTTTTGAGTACAGACCATCACATTTTCTGTGGTGATTTCTAGAACACATACTAGCGCTGTACTCACGACAAGATGGCGGACAGTGAGAAGAGCTCAGCGGTGAGGTAGGCCAGGTAGACCATGAGGAAGACCAATAGAGGCTCAATGATGCGGACCTTCTTGGTGAAACGTGTGATGAAGGCTAGGAGAGCAGCAAAGATCAGACCCACCATGGTCCCCCCAATACTGACGATGAGGAATGAGGCTGAGGACGGAGAGGAGGGAGAGAAGGACGGAGATGGGGAGGAGGAGGAGGAGGGGGAGGAGGAAGGGTGGAGGGAGACAGGGAGGAAGAGGAGAGGGGTGGAGGAAGATGGGGAGACAGGGAGGAAGAGGAGAAGGGATGAGGAAGATGGGGAGGTGGAGGAGGAAGTGGAGGGAGACAGGGAGGAAGAGGAGAGGGGTGGAGGAAGATGGGGAGACAGGGAGGAAGAGGAGAGGGGTGGAGGAAGATGGGGAGAAAGGGAGGAAGAGGAGAAAGGAGGAGGAAGATGGGGAGGTGGAGGAGGAAGGGTAGAGGGAGACAGGGAGGAAGAGGAAGATGGCGAGGAGGAGGTAGGGTAGAGGGAGACAGTGAGGAAGAGGGGGAGGAGGAGGAAGGGTGGAGGGAGAGAGAGGAAGGGTGGAGGGAGAGGGGAGGAGGAAGGGTGGAGAGAGAGGGGAGGAGGAAGAGAGGAGGCACAGGGGATATGGGAGAGTCTTTAGGTTCAGAGACAGGAAATCAGGAGAGGTCTCATAGTGGCTATGCAGAGCATAGTTTATGTGTAAATAGACTACAGCTAACACCGACTACAGCTAACACAGACAACTGCTAACAGACTACAGCTAAACACAGACTACAGCTAACACAGACTACAGCTAAACACAGACTACAGCTAACACCGACTACAGCTAAACACCGACTACAGCTAAACAGAGACTACAGCTAACAAAGACTACAGCTAACACAGAGACTACAGCTAACACAGACTACAGCTAATACAGACTAGAGCTAACACAGAGACTACAGCTAACACAGAGACTACAGCTAACACAGACTACAGCTAACACAGAGACTACAGCTAACACAGACTACAGCTAACACAGACTACAGCTAACACAGACTACAGCTAAACACAGACTACAGCTAACACAGACTACAGCTAACACAGACTACAGCTAAACACAGACTACAGCTAACACCGACTACAGCTAACACAGACAACAGCTAACACAGACTACAGCTAAACACAGACTACAGCTAAACACAGACTACAGCTAACACAGACTACAGCTAACACAGACTACAGCTAAACAGAGACTACAGCTAACAAAGACTACAGCTAACACAGAGACTACAGCTAACACAGACTACAGCTAACACAGACTAGAGCTAATACAGACTAGAGCTAACACAGAGACTACAGCTAACACAGACTACAGCTAACACAGAGACTACAGCTAACACAGACTACAGCTAACACAGACTACAGCTAACACAGACTACAGCTAACACAGACTACAGCTAAACACAGACTACAGCTAACACAGACTACAGCTAACACAGACTACAGCTAACACACTACAGCTAACAGACTACAGCTAACAGACTACAGCTAACAGACTACAGCTAACACAGACTACAGCTAACAGACTACAGCTAACACAGACTACAGCTAACACAGACTAGAGCTAACACCGACTACAGCTAAACAGAGACTACAGCTAACAAAGACTACAGCTAACACAGAGACTACAGCTAACACAGACTACAGCTAACACAGACTAGAGCTAATACAGACTACAGCTAACACAGACTAGAGCTAATACAGACTAGAGCTAACACAGAGACTACAGCTAACACAGACTACAGCTAACACAGACTACAGCTAACACAGAGACTACAGCTAACACAGACTACAGCTAACACAGACTACATCTAACACAGACTACAGCTAAACACAGACTACAGCTAACACAGACTACAGCTAACACAGACTACAGCTAACAGACTACAGCTAACAGACTACAGCTAACACAGACTACAGCTAACAGACTACAACTAACACAGACTACAGCTAACACAGACTACAGCTAAACACAGACTACAGCTAACAGACTACAGCTAACACAGACTACAGCTAACAGACTACAGCTAACACAGACTACAGCTAACACAGACTACAGCTAAACACAGACTAGAGCTAACACAGACTACAGCTAACAGACTACAGCTAACACAGACTACAGCTAACACAGACTACAGCTAACAGACTACATCAAACACAGACTACAACTAACACAGACTACAGCTAACACAGACTACAGCTAAACACAGACTACAGCTAACAGACTACAGCTAACACAGACTACAGCTAACAGACTACAGCTAACACAGACTACAGCTAACACAGACTACAGCTAAACACAGACTAGAGCTAACACAGACTACAGCTAACAGACTACAGCTAACACAGACTACAGCTAACACAGACTACAGCTAACAGACTACATCAAACACAGACTACAGCTAACACAGACTACAGCTAAACACAGACTACAGCTAAACACCAGAACTCATCCTCACCCACTCCTTTGAAATAGTCAGCTGTCTGAACATTCTCAGGGCCCACCTCCACGAAGGACATGTACACCTTATACAACACCTGCAGAGGAGGAGACATGACATCATCAGGAGATTGTCTTTGAAACTCTCTCCATAACACAATGCATTCTCTATACAGGTGGGTGCTACTTATTGGTGGTGCACAGCACACTGCAGGCCTGGGGCTGGTCATAACCCTGATCCACTATTAAAGGCTGGTTATAACCCTGATCCACTATTAAAGGCCTGGGGCTGGTTATAACCCTGATCCACTATTAAAGGTTGGTTATAACCCTGATCCACTATTAAAGGTTGGTTATAACCCTGATCCACTATTAAAGGCTGGTTATAACCCTGATCCACTATTAAAGGCAGTTATAACCCTGATCCACTATTAAAGGCCTGGGGCTGGTTATAACCCTGATCCACTATTAAAGGCTGGTTATAACCCTGATCCACTATTAAAGGCTGGTTATAACCCTGATCCACTATTAAAGGTTGGTTATAACCTGATCCGCTATTAAAGGCTGGTTATAACCCTGATCCACTATTAAAGGCTGGTTATAACCACTGATTGGTTATAACCACTATTAAAGGATGGTTATAACCCTGATCCACTATTAAAGGCTGGTTATAACCTGATCCACTATTAAAGGCCTGGGGGTGGTTATAACCTGATCCACTATTAAAGGCTGGTTATAACCCTGATCCACCATTAAAGGCTGGTTATAACCTGATCCACTATTAAAGGCCTGGTGGTATAACCCTGATCCAAAGGTTGGTTAAACCCTGATCTATTATAACCCTGATCCACTATTAAAGGTTGGTTATAACTCTGATCCACTATTAAAGGCTGGTTATAACTCTGATCCACTATTAAAGACCTGGGGTTGGTTATAACCCTGATCCACTATTAAAGGCTGGTTATAACCCTGATCCACCATTAAAGGCCTGGGGTTGGTTATAACCCTGATCCACTATTAAAGGCTGGTTATAACCCTGATCCACTATTAAAGGCTGGTTATAACCCTGATCCACTATTAAAGGCTGGTTATAACCCTGATCCACTGTTAAAGGCCTGGGGTTGGTTATAACCCTGATCCACTATTAAAGGCCTGGGGGTGGTTATAACCCTGATCCACTATTAAAGGTCTGGGGCTGGTTATAACCCTGATCCACTATTAAAGGCCTGGGGGTGGTTATAACCCTGATCCACTATTAAAGGCCTGGGGCTGGTTATAACCCTGATCCACTATTAAAGGCTGGTTATAACCCTGATCCACTATTAAAGGCAGTTATAACCCTGATCCACTATTAAAGGCCTGGGGCTGGATATAACCCTGATCCACTATTAAAGGATGGTTATAACCCTGATCCACTATTAAAGGCTGGATATAACCCTGATCCACTATTAAAGGCTGGTTATAACCCTGATCCACTATTAAAGGTTGGTTATAACCCTGATCCACTATTAAAGGTTGGTTATAACCCTGATCCACTATTAAAGGCCTGGGGATGGTTATAACCCTGATCCACTATTAAAGGCTGGTTATAACCCTGATCCACTATTAAAGGCTGGTTATAACCCTGATCCACTATTAAAGGCCTGGGGCTGGTTATAACCCTGATCCACTATTAAAGGCTGGTTATAACCCTGATCCACTATTAAAGGCAGTTATAACCCTGATCCACTATTAAAGGCCTGGGGCTGGATATAACCCTGATCCACTATTAAAGGATGGTTATAACCCTGATCCACTATTAAAGGCTGGATATAACCCTGATCCACTATTAAAGGTTGGTTATAACCCTGATCCACTATTAAAGGTTGGTTATAACCCTGATCCACTATTAAAGGTTGGTTATAACCCTGATCCACTATTAAAGGCCTGGGGATGGTTATAACCCTGATCCACTATTAAAGGCTGGTTATAACCCTGATCCACTATTAAAGGCTGGTTATAACCCTGATCCACTATTAAAGGCTGGTTATAACCCTGATCCACTATTAAAGGTTGGTTATAACCCTGATCCACTATTAAAGGCCTGGGGATGGTTATAACCCTGATCCACTATTAAAGGCTGGTTATAACCCTGATCCACTATTAAAGGCTGGTTATAACCCTGATCCACTATTAAAGGTTGGTTATAACCCTGATCCACTATTAAAGGTTGGTTATAACCCTGATCCACTATTAAAGGTTGGTTATAACCCTGATCCACTATTAAAGGCTGGTTATAACTCTGATCCACTATTAAAGACCTGGGGTTGGTTATAACCCTGATCCACCATTAAAGGCTGGTTATAACCCTGATCCACTATTAAAGGCTGGTTATAACCCTGATCCACTATTAAAGGTTGGTTATAACCCTGATCCACTATTAAAGGCCTGGGGCTGGTTATAACCCTGATCTACTATTAAAGGCTGGTTATAACCCTGATCCACTATTAAAGGCTGGTTATAACCCTGATCCACTATTAAAGGCTGGTTATAACCCTGATCCACTATTAAAGGTTGGTTATAACCTTTATCCACTACTAAAGGCCTGGGGCTGGTTATAACCCTGATCCACTATTAAAGGCTGGTTATAACCTTGATCCACTACTAAAGGCCTGGGGCTGGTTATAACCCTGATCCACTATTAAAGGCTGGTTATAACCCTGATCCACTATTAAAGGCCTGGGGTTGGTTATAACCCTGAACCACTATTAAAGGCTGGTTATAACCCTGATCCACTATTAAAGGCCTGGGGGTGGTTATAACCCTGATCCACTATTAAAGGCCTGGGGTTGGTTATAACCCTGAACCACTATTAAAGGCTGGTTATAACCCTGATCCACTATTAAAGGCCTGGGGCTGGTTATAACCCTGATCCACTATTAAAGGTTGGTTATAACCCTGATCCACTATTAAAGGCTGGTTATAACCCTGATCCACTATTAAAGGCCTGGGGGTGGTTATAACCCTGATCCACTATTAAAGGCCTGGGGTTGGTTATAACCCTGATCCACTATTAAAGGCTGGTTATAACCCTGATCCACTATTAAAGGCTGGTTATAACCCTGATCCACTATTAAAGGCCTGGGGTTGGTTATAACCCTGATCCACTATTAAAGGACTGGGGCTGGTTATAACCCTGATCCACTATTAAAGGCCTGGGGCTGGTTATAACCCTGATCCACTATTAAAGGCCTGGGGGTGGTTATAACCCTGATCCACTATTAAAGGCCTGGGGCTGGTTATAACCTTGATCCACTATTAAAGGCCTGGGGTTGGTTATAACCCTGAACCACTATTAAAGGTTGGTTATAACCCTGATCCACTATTAAAGGCTGGTTATAATCCTGATCCACTATTAAAGGCTGGTTATAACCCTGATCCACTATTAAAGGCCTGGGGCTGGTTATAACCCTGATCCACCATTAAAGGCTGGTTATAACCCTGATCCACTATTAAAGGCTGGTTATAACCCTGATCCACTATTAAAGGCTGGTTATAACCCTGATCCACTATTAAAGGCTGGTTATAACCCTGATCCACTATTAAAGGCTGGTTATAACCCTGATCCACTATTAAAGGCCTGGGGCTGGTTATAACCCTGATCCACTATTAAAGGCTGGTTATAACCCTGATCCACTATTAAAGGCTGGTTATAACCCTGATCCACTATTAAAGGCTGGTTATAACCCTGATCCACTATTAAAGGCTGGTTATAACCCTGATCCACTATTAAAGACGGGTTATAACCCTGATCCACTATTAAAGGCTGGTTATAACCCTGATCCACTATTAAAGGCCTGGGGATGGTTATAACCCTGATCCACT
>NC_088422.1:103980680-104033180 GCF_034236695.1 Oncorhynchus nerka
GATGAAGCTCGTACCAAGGGCCTGGATCTTAGAAAGTCCTGATTTGACAGAAAGAAGAGACAGTACATGTAGGAAGGACATGCTGGTGCTCACTACAGTAGCCCCGCCCCCGCCCCTCCCACAATGCTTTGGGCTTGTTCCTGTCTCACTACAGTAGCCCCGCCCCCGCCCTCCCACAATGCTTTGGGCTTGTTCCTGTCTCACTACAGTAGCCCCGCCCCGCCCCTCCCACAATGCTTTGGGCTTGTTCCTGTCTCACTACAGTAGCCCCGCCCCGCCCCTCCCACAATGCTTTGGGCTTGTTCCTGTCTCACTACAGTAGCCCCGCCCCGCCCCTCCCACAATGCTTTGGGCTTGTTCCTGTCTCACTACAGTAGCCCCGCCCCCGCCCTCCCACAATGCTTTGGGCTTGTTCCTGTCTCACTACAGTAGCCCCGCCCCCCCGCCCCTCCCACAATACTTTGGGCTTGTTCCTGTCTCACTACAGTAGCCCCGCCCCCCCCCTCCCACAATGCTTTGGGCTTGTTCCTGTCTCACTACAAAAACAACCGTTCAAATGTTACAGGAAGTCTTGGGTTTTTTTCCCTCTAAATGGATGAGTCTCCGGACAGAAAACCTGACTGTGTTTCAGGATTGAAATATTCAGATGTTTTGGTGTCGTAAACATCCTGATGTATCATATTGAAGAGATATAAACCAGTGTGATGGACATTTAACTGAACATTAAGGACAATAGCAAGGAAAACGCTGTCATGACTTCACTATTTCTGATCACGTGTTCACTACCGGGAGTTGAATTGAGTACCGGTGTCTGTAGCGGTGTGTGTATACCGGTGTGTGTAGCGGTGTGTGTATACCGGTGTGTGTATACCGGTGTGGGTATACTGGTGTGTCTACCTGTGTGTCTACCTGTGTGTCTACCTGTGTGTCTACCTGTGTGGGTACCTGTGTGTCTACCTGTGTGTCTACCTGTGTGTGTACCTTTGTGTGTACCTGTGTGTATAGAGGTGTGTATACCTGTGTGTATTGAGGTGTGTATACCTGTGTGTATTGAGGTGTGTATTGAGGTGTGTATACCTGTGTGTCTACCTGTGTGTATTGAGTTGTTAATACCTGTGTGTATATGAAGTATGTTTGTTCTAGGTGAAGCGTACTGCATGTTGTTTACACATTCACTATTTCCTGTAGATATATGTACTCCACGGTGTGTCCCAAATCACACCCTATTCCCTATATACAGTAGTTCTACGGCTCTGTCCCAAATCACACCCTATTCCCTATATACAGTAGTTCCACATCTGTGTCCCAAATCACACCCTATTCCCTATATACAGTAGTTCCACAGTTCTGTCCCAAATCACACCCTATTCCCTATATACAGTAGTTCCACACTGTGTCCCAAATCACACCCTATTCCCTATATACAGTAGTTCCACGCCAGTGTCCCAAATCACACCCTATTCCCTATATACAGTAGTTCCACGCCAGTGTCCCAAATCGCACCCTATTCCCTATATACAGCACCCTATTCCCTATATACAGTAGTACACTACTTTTGACTAGAGGCCACAGGGCTCTGCTTAAAAGTACTGCAATATGTAGGGAGAGAAGGGTGCCATTTTAAAACGTACCCCACTTCTGTCCCTATTCTGAGGCACATATGTTAAACATACCCCCCCCCCCTCTTCCTCTTCCTCCTCTCTGAATGTTTTCTCCTTATTAAACCCCTCTTCCTCCTCTTCCTCCTCTCTGAATGTTTTCTCCTTATTAAACCCTCTTCCTCCTCTCTGAATGTTTTCTCCTTATTAAACCCCTCTTCCTCCTCTCTGAATGTTTTCTCCTTATTAAACCCTCTTCCTCCTCTTCCTCCTCTCTGAATGTTTTCTCCTTATTAAACCCCTCTTCTTCCTCTCTGAATGTTTTATCCTTATTAAACCCTCTTCCTCCTCTGAATGTTTTCTCCTTATTAAACCCTCTTCCTCTTCCTCCTTCTCTGAATGTTTTCTCCTTATTAAACCCTCTTCCTCCTCTTCTTCCTCTCTGAATGTTTTCTCCTTATTAAACCCCTCTTCCTCCTCTTCTTCCTCTCTGAATGTTTTCTCCTTATTAAACCCCCTCTTCCCCCTCTTCCTCCTCTCTGAACGTTTTCTCCTTATTAAACCCTCTTCCTCCTCTTCCTCCTCTCTGAATGTTTTCTCCTTATTAAACCCTCTTCCTCCTCTCTGAATGTTTTCTCCTTATTAAACCCTCTTCCTCCTCTCTGAATGTTTTCTCCTTATTAAACCCTCTTCCTCCTCTCTGAATGTTTTCTCCTTATTAAACCCTCTTCCTCCTCTCTGAATGTTTTCTCCTTATTAAACCCCCTCTTCCTCCTCTTCCTCCTCTCTGAATGTTTTCTCCTTATTAAAACCCTGTTTGAAATGTATTTGAACCTTCTGGTAAAGATAACCTGTTCTTGTACGACACAGTGTTCTGCCTGCTGTTACAATGTTTTTAAATAGAGAATTAAAGTGACCTTTCTATTGTTGCGATCTAAGCTGAGGACACGATGGCCGTGTTATGGAACCATGTGTGTGTCTGTGTGGACACAGGAGCGACGGCAAACTGTAACTAAATGCTCAAATGGTTGTAATAATGCCTAATTGAGATCTTATTTTAATAGTGTTTTATCGTGTTTCCCAACTGAATAAAAAAAAAAAACATCTTCAAGCAAACCGTCTACTGTACCAATGTTATTCTTTCACTGCGATTGTGTTGAGTTACATTGCCTTGTGGTTCTAGTAGTCACAAACTCTACCAACTTTTCCAACTTTCACAGAATGATGCTATCGCGGGTCAAGAGTAGTTGTCTTTCACAGAATGCTACGGTCAGGAGTAGTGGTCTTTCACAGAATGCTACGGTCAGGAGTAGTGGTCTTTCACAGAATGCTACGGTCAGGAGTAGTGGTCTTTCACAGAATGCTACGGTCAGGAGTAGTGGTCTTTCACAGAATGGTCAGTAGTGGTCTTTCACAGAATGCTACGGTCAGGAGTAGTGGTCTTTCACAGAATGCTACGGTCAGGAGTAGTGGTCTTTCACAGAATGCTACGGTCAGGAGTAGTGGTCTTTCACGGTCAGAATGCTACGGTCAGGGTAGTGGTCTTTCTCAGAATGCTACGGTCAGGAGTAGTGGTCTTTCACAGAATGCTACGGTCAGAAGTGGTCTTTACGAATGCACGGTCAGGAGTAGTGGTCTTTCACAGAATGCTACGGTCAGGAGTAGTGGTCTTTCAGAATGCTACGGTCAGGAGTAGTCATCTTTCACAGAATGATAGTCAGGAGTAGTCATCTTTCACAGAATGCTACGGTCAGGAGTAGTCATCTTTCATAGAATGATAGTCAGGGGTAGTCATCTTTCACAGAATGCTATGGTCAGGAGTAGTCATCTTTCACAGAATGATAGTCAGGAGTAGTCCTCTTTAAAAACAATACATTGTCAGCTCTTAGATCTGAACACTGCTGTGGCCAGTGCGCATGTAATGGCTCTTTAACGGGGCTCGGTCCTAGCGGTTCTTAGAGTTTGGGTCACGTGCCAAGATCGGCTATGCCAGCCGGTAGAGGCTCGACTGTGTTACCGCTAGCGTACCGCTTAATGAGAGAGTGAAAGAGAGAGAGAGAGAGAGAGAGGTGTTGTTGATATTGTAAACCGGTGACAGGTATCGTCCCTTACGTCGTGTCCTTCTTATCTTACCTCCGGTACTCCCCTTGATGGTGTGTATAAAAAGAGAATAGAAGATGACGCGAGGCTGAGTGAGTTTAACGGGAAGATGCTCCTCGTCAGTGTGCTTGTGCTCCTTCTGCTTTCGGTATTCGGTAAAGATGCGGCTGACCTCCCCGCGACAGACGCGTCGTTTCTTCCGGACCTGGGGCTGCGTAGCGGGGGACAACCCGGTCCGTCGCTACCCGCTTCTCCGACCACCTCTCTAGACCGCTTCCAGGTTCAGCCCCGGGAGGAGTATGCCTCGCCGGGTATTGCCTTGGCCCGGTCCGCCGAGGAACCGTCCGCGACCACGGAGGACGGCGGCGAGTCGCACCGCCACGGCGGGGGGTTTCAGATGGTGCAGTGGGAATGGAGCTATGTTCAGACGCCTTACATTATCGCTATATGGATCCTGGTGGCCAGCGTCGCGAAAATACGTAAGTGGGGGACATTTGACCCTATTATCTGAATGTACTGACATATAACCGAGTTACCAAGCAACCATTTGATCTTTGTGATATCCCGCAGTCTATAAAAGCTATTTTAGCAAACCTATAAATATGGCTATGACACATGCAGGGCTGTTTTAGTCTATTTGACAATCTTAAACTATTTTAAACGTAAAGTTCGTGGTAACAGGAATTTACCAGCGACACTAAAGAGAAGTCCTTCTAGATGTAATGGTCAGCTAGGTGTTTAAAGAGAAGTCCTTCTAGATGTAATGGTCAGCTGGGTATTTAAAGAGAAGTCCTTCTAGATGTAATGGTTAGGTATTTATAGAGAAGCTAGGTATTTAAAGAGAAGTCCTTCTAGATGTAATGGTCAGCTGGGTATTTAAAGAGAAGTCCTTCTAGATGTAATGGTCAGCTGGGTATTTATAGAGAAGTCCTTCTAGATGTAATGGTCAGCTGGGTATTTAGTCCTTCTAGATGTAAGAGAAGTCCTTCTAGATGTAATGGTCAGCTGGGTATTTTATAGAGAAGTCCTAGATGTAATGGTCATAGAGAAGTCCTTCTAGATGTAATGGTCAGCTGGGTATTTAAAGAGAAGTCCTTCTAGATGTAAAGAAGAGAAGTCCTTCTAGGTGTAATGGTCAGCTGGGTATTTAAGAGAAGTCCTTCTAGATGTAATGGTCAGCTGGGTATTTAAAGAGAAGTCCTTCTAGATGTAATGGTCAGCTGGGTATTTAAAGAGAAGTCCTTCTAGATGTAATGGTCAACTGGGTATTTAAAGAGGTCCTTTAGATGTAATGGAGAAGTCCTTCTAGATGTAATGGTCAGCTGGGTATTTAAGAGAAGTCCTTCTAGATGTAATGGTCAGTCCTAGGTATTTAAAAGTCCTTCTAGATGTAATGGTCAGCTGGGTATTTAAAGAGAAGTCCTTCTAGATGTAATGGTCAGCTGGGTATTATAGAGAAGTCCTTCTAGATGTAAAGTCCTTCTAGATGTAATGGTCAGCTGGGTATTTATAGAGAAGTCCTTCTAGATGTAATGGTCAGCTGGGTATTTAAGAGAAGTCCTTCTAGATGTAATGGTCAGCTGGGTATTTAAAGAGAAGTCCTTCTAGATGTAATGGTCAGCTGGGTATTTAAAGAGAAGTCCTTCTAGATGTAATGGTAGTCCTTCTGGGTATTTATAGAGAAGTCCTTCTAGATGTAATGGTCAGCTGGGTATTTATAGAGAAGTCCTTCTAGATGTAATGGTCAGCAGAAGTCCTTCTAGATGTAATGGTCAGCTGGGTATTTAAAGAGAAGTCCTTCTAGATGTAATGGTCAGCTGGGTATTTAGAGAAGTCCTTCTAGATGTAATGGTCAGCTGGGTATTTAAAGAGAAGTCCTTCTAGATGTAATGGTCAGCTGGGTATTTATAGAGAAGTCCTTCTAGATGTAATGGTCCTGGTCAGCTAGGTATTTAAAGAGAAGTCCTTCTAGATGTAATGGTCAGCTGGGTATTTTAAGAGAAGTCCTTCTAGATGTAATGGTCAGCTGGGTATTTAAGAGAAGTCCTTCTAGATGTAATGGTCAGCTGGGTATTTAAAGAGAAGTCCTTCTAGATGTAATGGTCAGCTCTAGATGGTATGGGTATTTAAAGAGAAGTCCTTCTAGATGTAATGGTCAGCTGGGTATTTAAGAGAAGTCCTTCTAGATGTAATGGTCAGCTGGGTATTTATAGAGAAGTCCTTCTAGATGTAATGGTCAGCTGGGTATTTAAAGAGAAGTCCTTCTAGATGTAATGGTCAGCTGGGTATTTAAAGAGAAGTCCTTCTAGATGTAATGGTTTAAGAGAAGTCCTTCTAGATGTAATGGTCAGCTAGGTATTTAAAGAGAAGTCCTTCTAGATGTAATGGTCAGCTGGGTATTTAAAGAGGGAAGTCCTTCTAGATGTATTCAGCTGGGTATTTAAAGAAGTCCTTCTAGATGTAATGGTCAGCTGGGTATTTAGATAGAAGTCCTTCTAGATGTAATGGTCAGCTGGGTATTTAAGAGAAGTCCTTCTAGATGCTGGGTATTTAATGTGAAGTCCTTCTAGATGTAATGGTCAGCTGGGTATTTAAAGTGAAGTCCTTCTAGATGTAATGGTCAGTATTTGAAGGTAGATTTAATGGTCAGCTGGGTATTTAGAGAAGTCCTTCTAGATGTAATGGTCAGCTGGGTATTTAAGTGAAGTCCTTCTAGATGTAATGGTCAGCTAGGTATTTAAAGAAGTCCTTCTAGATGTAATGGTCAGCTGGGTATTTAAAGAGAAGTCCTTCTAGATGTAATGGTCAGCTGGGTATTTAAAGAGAAGTCCTTCTAGATGTAATGGTCAGAGAGAAGTCCTTCTAGCTGTAATGGTCAGCTGGGTATTTATAGAGAAGTCCTTCTAGATGTAATGGTCAGCTGGGTATTTAAAGAGAAGTCCTTCTAGATGTAATGGTCAGCTGGGTATTTAAAGAGAAGTCATTCTAGATGTAATGGTCAGCTGGGTATTTAAAGAGAAGTCCTTCTAGATGTAATGGTCAGCTAGGTACAGTGGGGCAAAAAAATATTTAGTCAGCCACCAATTGTGCAAGTTCTCCCACTTAAGAAGATGAGAGAGGCCTGTAATTTTCATCATATGTACACTTCAACTATGACAGACGAAATGAGAAGAAAAAATCCAGAAAATCACATTGTAGGATTTTTAATGAATTTATTTGCAAATTATGGTGGAAAATACGTATTTTTTTCCCTCATTTTGTCTGTCATAGTTGAAGTGTACCTATGATGAAAATTACAGGCCTCTCTCATCTTTTTAAGTGGGAGAACTTGCACTAAATACTTGTTTGCCCCACTGCATATGGATGTTACATGTTACTTAATGGGTTGGTTATGTGGGCTTCCTCTAACCCATCACTTTCTACTACACATAATAATAATACGATTAAATTATATCTTTACATTAAAAAAACAGTCTCTCAATTCCAGTCATTACGATACCTGTAATACCCCTTGATCTTCAAGAATAGGATTTATTGTTAAATAGTTTTACCTGAGCGGAACCCGGTAAAACTACGGATCTATTACCCAGTCACATTCTGGTGTTTATCAGTGTGTCGTCATGGACAACTGATTGAGGCTCGTTGATTCGCGTTAAAAAAATAAATGCTTTGAGCACTACTGAAAAGTACGACGAACGGTACACAGCCCTACTCTGTTGTTTATGATTTTGTTGTCATGGAGAACTGATTGGGGCTCGTTGATTCGGGTTCAAAAATAAATGCTGCGCTCATGGATTGGCAGGCTTTTGCGCATTACTGAAAAGTGCTATTTTACACGTGATAAATGAATGTCATGTGCTGCATTTGTTATTGTTTACCTGTTATTGTTTACCTGTTTGTTGGTGACACTTTGATACGTTGGTAATATGCAGCTGTTTAAAGGGGAAATCCACAGATGAGACAATAACAAAACGGGGTGCCCCGCCTCTGTTTTGGTAAAAAAAGCTGAGGAATGGGGCCTGGAGAAATGTAACCACTCTCAGATTAAATAGACAGAGCTGTGGATGACAGGACTGACCATCCATGATATCAACATTATAGTTATAACCATGTCATGACATCAACATTAAGGTTATAACCATGCTATGAGTCTATACAGTGTTTGTTTACATTTGCTTTGTTTACAAACATTGTAGAAAAACAGTTTATATTCTGGGTTGGAGTTTAACAGTTGAACTAAGCTCACTAAGCATTTATAAGTTATATTCTTCAAGAATCAATGGTTTTATATACACACACACAGTACCTGTCAAATGTTTGGACCTTCTCATTCCAGGGTTTTTCTTTCTTTTTTACTATTTTCTACATTGTAGAATAGTAGTGATGACATCACAATGATGAAATAACACATATGGGGTCAGGTTGTAACCCAAAAAGTG
This sequence comes from Oncorhynchus nerka, assembly GCF_034236695.1. Lineage (NCBI taxonomy): Eukaryota > Metazoa > Chordata > Actinopteri > Salmoniformes > Salmonidae > Oncorhynchus > Oncorhynchus nerka. Next base: position 103,988,818 of record NC_088422.1, read on the forward strand.
TTAAACAAATCTTAAATATATTTGAGATTCTTCAAAGTTGCCATCCCTTTCCTTTGATGACAGCTTTGCACACTCTTGGCATTCTGTCAACCAGCTTCACCTGGAATGTTCTGGTTGAGACCATAGTGGTCTCTGACATCACAGTGGTCTCTGACATCACAGTGGTGTCTGACATCATAGTGGTCTCTGACATTATAGTAGTCTCTGACATCATAATGGTCTCTGACATCATAGTGGTCTCTGACATCATAGTGGTCTCTGACATTATAGTGGTCTCTGACATCATAGTGGTCTCTGACATCATAGTGGTCTCTGACATCATAGTGGTCTCTGACATCACAGTGGTCTCTGACATTATAGTGGTCTCTGACATTATAGTGGTCTCTGACATCATAGTGGTCTCTGACATCATAGTGGTCTCTGACATCATAGTGGTCTCTGACATTATAGTGGTCTCTGACATCACAGTGGTCTCGGACATCATAGTGGTCTCTGACATCATAGTGGTCAATACTACTTCCATCTCTACTGTACCAATACTACTACCATCCCTACTGTACCAATACTACTACCATCCCTACTGTACCAATACTACTACCATCTCTACTGTACCAATACTACTACCATCCCTACTGTACCAATACTACTACCATCTCTACTGTACCAATACTACTACCATCTCTACTGTACCAATACTACTACCATCTCTACTGTACCATCCTCTACTACTACCATCTCTACTGTACCATCATCTTCTACTACTACCATCTCTACTGTACCAATACTACTACCATCTCTACTGTACCAATACTACTACCATCTCTACTGTACCAATACTGTACCAATACTACTACCATCTCTACTGTGTACCAATACTACTACCATCTCACTGTACCAGTACTACTACCATCTCTACTGTACCAGTACTACTACCATCTCTACTGTACCAAGTACTACTACCATCTCTACTGTACCAATACTACTACCATCTCTACTGTACCAAGTACTACTACCATCTCTACTGTACTCTACCATCTCTACCAGTACTACTACCATCTCTACTGTACCAGTACTACTACCACCAATACTACTACCATCTCTACTGTACCAATACTACTACCATCTCTACTGTACCAATACTACTACCATCTCTACTGTACCAATACTACTACCATCTCTACTGTACCAGTACTACTACCATCTCTACTGTACCAGTACTACTACCATCTCTACTGTACCAATACTACTACCATCTCTACTGTACCATTACTACCATCTCTACTGTACCATCTACCATCTCTACTGTACCAATACTACTACCATCTCTACTGTACCAGTACTACTACCATCTCTACTGTACCAATACTACTACCATCTCTACCATCTCTACTGTACCAGTACTACTATCTCTACTGTACCAGTACTACCACCATCTCTACTGTACCAGTACTACTACCATCTCTACTGTACCAGTACTACTACCATCTCTACTGTACCAATACTACTGTACCATCTCTACTGTACCAATACTACTACCATCTCTACTGTACCAGTACTACTACCATCTCTACTGTACCAATACTACTACCATCTCTACTGTACCAGTACTAATACTGTACTACCATCTCTACTGTACCAATACTACTACCATCTCTACTGTACCAATACTACTACCATCTCTACTGTACCAGTACTACTACCATCTCTACTGTACCAGTACTACTACCATCTCTACTGTACCAATACTACTACCATCTCTACTGTACCAATACTACTACCATCTCTACTGTACCAATACTACCATCTACCATCTCTACTGTACCAATACTACTACCATCTCTACTGTACCATACTACTACCATCTCTACTGTACCAATACTACTACCATCTCTACTGTACCAATACTCTACCATCTCTACTGTACCAGTACTACTACCATCTCTACTGTACCAATACTTCTACCATCTCTACTGTACCATACTACTACCATCTCTACTGTACCAATACTACTACCATCTCTACTGTACCAATACTACTACCATCTACTGTACCAGTACTACTACCATCTCTACTGTACCAATACTACTACCATCTCTACTGTACCAATACTACTACCATCTCTACTGTACCAATACTACTACCATCTCTACTGTACCAATACTACTACCATCTCTACTGTACCAGTACTACTACCATCTCTACTGTACCAGTACTACTACCATCTCTACTGTACCAATACTACTACCATCTCTACTGTACCAATACTACTACCATCTCTACTGTACCAATACTACTACCATCTCTACTGTACCAATACTACTACCATCTCTACTGTACCAATACTACTACCATCTCTACTGTACCAATACTACTACCATCTCTACTGTACCAATACTACTACCATCTCTACTGTACCAATACTACTACCATCTCTACCACCAGTACTACTACCATCTCTACTGTACCAGTACTACTACCATCTCTACTGTACCAATACACTACCATCTCTACTGTACCAATACTACTACCATCTCTACTGTACCAATACTACTACCACCTCTACTGTACCAGTACTACTACCATCTCTACTGTACCAATACTACTACCATCTCTACTGTACCAATACTACTACCATCTCTACTGTACCAATACTACTACCATCTCTACTGTACCAATACTACTACCATCTCTACTGTACCAATACTACTACCATCTCTACTGTACCAATACTACTACCATCTCTACTGTACCAATACTACTACCATCTCTTCTGTACCAGTACTACTAGCGTCTCCGAATACAACAGGTGTAGAGCTTACAGTGAAATGTTTACTTACAAGCCCAACAATGCAGTTTTCAGAAAAATGCCTAAACAAAGGTAAGAGATAAGAAAAACAAATAATTGTTTAGCTGCCTGACACAGTGAGACCCAAGCAATGGGACTAGCAGCTCCTTCAATATGTCAACTCTCTCTCTCTCTCTGTCCCTCCATCCTGTCTCTATGTCCCTCTATCCCCTCTCTCTGTCCCTCTATCCTCTCTCTCTCTGTCCCTCTATCCTCTCTCTCTCTGTCCCTCTATCCTCTCTCTCTCTGTCCCTCTATCCTCTCTCTCTCTGTCCCTCTATCCCTCTCTCTCTGTCCCTCTGTCCTCTCTCTCTGTCCCTCTGTCCTCTCTCTCTGTCCCTCTATCCTCTCTCTCTGTCCCTCCATCCTCTCTCTCTGTCCCTCTATCCTCTCTCTCTCTGTCCCTCTATCCTCCCTCTCTGTCCCTCTATCCTCTCTCTCTATCCTCCCTCTCTGTCCTCTATCCTCTCTCTCTATCCTCCCTCTCTGTCCCTCTATCCTCTCCCTCTATCCTCTCTCTCTGTCCCTCTATCCTCTCTCTCTGTCCCTCTATCCTCTCTCTCTGTCCCTCTATCCTCTCTCTCTGTCCCTCTATCCTCTCTCTCTGTCCCTCTATCCTCTCTCTCTGTCCCTCTATCCTCTCTCTCTCTGTCCCTCTATCCTCCCTCTCTGTCCCTCTATCCTCTCTCTCTATCCTCCCTCTCTGTCCCTCTATCCTCTCTCTCTATCCTCTCTCTCTGTCCCTCTATCCTCTCTCTCTGTCCCTCTATCCTCCCTCTCTGTCCCTCTATCCTCCCTCTCTGTCCCTCTATCCTCTCTCTCTATCCTCTCTCTCTGTCCCTCTATCCTCTCTCTCTGTCCCTCTATCTCTCTCTCTCTGTCCCTCTATCCTCTCCTCTCTGTCCCTCTATCCTCTCTCTCTGTCCTCTCTATCCTCTCTCCTCTGTCCTCTCTTATCCTGTCTTCTCTATCTCTCTCTCTGTCCCTCTATCCTCTCTCTGTCCCTATCCTCTCTCTCTGTCCCTCTATCTCTCTCTGTCCTCTATCCTCTCTCTCTGTCCCTCTATCCTCTCTCTCTGTCCCTCTATCCTCTCTCTCTGTCCCTCTCTTCTCTCTCTCTCTGTCCCTCTATCCTCCTCTCTGTCCCTCTATCTCTCTCTCTGTCCCTCTATCCTCTCTCCTCCCTGTCTCTATCCCCTCTATCCTCTCTCTCTGTCCCTCTATCCTCTCTCTCTGTCCTCTATCTCTCTCTCTGTCCCTCTATCTCTCTCTCTCTCCTTCTCCCTCTGTCCCTCTCTCTCTGTTTCCCTCCCTCTATCCTCTCTGTAGTGTTTCTCTCTCTCTCTCTGTCCCTCTATCATCTCTCTCTCTGTCCCTCTATCCTCTCTCTCTCTGTCCCTCTATCCTCTCTCTCTGTCCCTCTATCCCTCTCTCTCTCTGTCCCTCTATCCTCTCTCTCTGTCCCTCTATCCTCTCTCTCTGTCCCTCTATCCTCTCTCTCTGTCCCTCTATCCTCTCTCTCTCTCCCTCTATCCTCTCTCTCTCTCTGTCCCTCTATCCTCTCTCTCTGTCCCTCTATCCTCTCTCTCTGTCCCTCTATCCTCTCTCTCTGTCCCTCTATCCTCTCTCTCTCTGTCCCTCTATCCTCTCTCTCTCTGTCCCTCTATCCTCTCTCTCTCTGTCCCTCTATCCTCTCCTCTCTGTCCCTCTATCCTCTCTCTGTCCCTCTATCCTCTCTCTCTGTCCCTCTATCCTCTCTCTCTGTCCCTCTATCCTCTCTCTCTGTCCCTCTATCTCTCTCTCTGTCCCTCTATCCTCTCTCTCTGTCCCTCTATCCTCTCTCTCTCTGTCCCTCTATCCTCTCTCTCTCTGTCTCTCTATCCTCCCTCTCTGTCCCTCTATCCTCTCTCTCTATCCTCCCTCTCTGTCCCTCTATCCTCCCTCTCTGTCCCTCTATCCTGCATCTCTGTCCCTCTATCCTCTCTCTGTCCCTCTATCCTCTCTCTCTCTGTCTCTCTATCCTCCCTCTCTGTCCCTCTATCCTCTCTCTCTATCCTCCCTCTCTGTCCCTCTATCCTCTCTCTCTATCCTCCCTCTCTGTCCCTCTATCCTCCCTCTCTGTCCCTCTATCCTGCATCTCTGTCCCTCTATCCTCTCTCTCTATCCTCCCTCTCTGTCCCTCTATCCTCCCTCTCTGTCCCTCTATGCTCTCTCTCTATCCTCTCAGTGTTTCTCCCTCTCTCTCCCTGTAGTGTTTCTCCCTCTCTCTCCCTGCAGTGTTTCTCCCTGTAGTGTTTCTCCCTCTCTCTCCCTGCAGTGTTTCTCCCTCTCTCTCCCTGTAGTGTTTCTCCCTGTAGTGTTTCTCCCTGTAGTGTTTCTCCCTGCAGTGTTTCTCCCTGCAGTGTGTCTCCCTGTAGTGTTTCTCCCTGTAGTGTTTCTCCCTGCAGTGTTTCTCCCTGTAGTGTTTCTCCCTGTAGTGTTTCTCCCTGTAGTGTTTCTCCCTCTCTCTCCCTGTAGTGTTTCTCCCTGTAGTGTTTTTCTCCCTGTAGTGTTTCTCCCTGTAGTGTTTCTCCCTGTAGTGTTTCTCCTCTCTCCCCTCCTGTAGTGTTTCTCCCGTAGTGTTTCTCCCTGTAGTGTTTCTCCCTGTAGTGTTTTCTCCCTAGTCTCTCCCTGTAGTGTTTCTCCCTGAAGTGTTTCTCCTCTCTCCCTGTAGTGTTTCTGTGGTGTTTCCCTCTCTCTCCCTGTAGTGTTTCTCCTGTAGTGTTTCTCCTGTAGTGTTTCTCCTGCAGTGTCTCCCTGTAGTGTTTCCCCTGTAGTGTTTTCCCCTGTAGTGTTTCCCCCTGTAGTGTTTCTCCCTGTAGTGTTTCTCCCTGTCTCTCTCCCTGTAGTGTCTCTCCCTGTAGTGTTTCTCCCTGTAGTGTTTTCCCTCCCAGTGTCTCTCCCTGTAGTGTCTCTCCCTGTAGTGTCTCTCCCTGTAGTGTTTCTCCCTGTAGTGTTTCTCCCTGTAGTGTTTCTCCCTCTCTCTCCCTGTAGTGTTTCTCCCTGTAGTGTTTCTCCCTGTAGTGTTTCTCCCTATAGTGTTTCCCCCTCTCTCTCCCTGTAGTGTCTCTCCCTGTAGTGTTTCTCCCTCTCTCTCCCTGTAGTGTTTCTCCCTGTAGTGTTTCTCCCTCTCTCTCCCTGTAGTGTTTCTCCCTCTCTCTCCCTGTAGTGTTTCTCCCTGTAGTGTTTCTCCCTGTAGTGTTTCTCCCTGTAGTGTTTCTCCCTGTAGTGTTTCTCCCTCTCTCTCCCTGTAGTGTTTCTCCCTCTCTCTCCCTGTGTTTCTCCCTGTGTGTTTCTCCCTCTCTCTCCCTAGTGTTTCTCTCTCTCCCTGTAGTGTTTCTCCCTGTAGTGTTTCTCCCTGTAGTGTTTCTCCCTGTAGTGTTTCTCCCTCTCTCTCCCTGTAGTGTTTCTCCCTGTAGTGTTTCTCCCTCTCTCTCCCTGTAGTGTTTCTCCCTGTAGTGTTTCTCCTGTAGTGTTTCTCCCTGTAGTGTCTCTCCCTGTAGTGTTTCTCCCTCTCTCTCCCTGTAGTGTTTCTTTCTCCTGTAGTGTTTCTCCCTGTAGTGTTTCTCTCCCTGTAGTGTTTCTCCCTGTAGTGTTTCTCCCCTCTCTCTCCCTGTTTCTCCCTAGTGTTTTCTCCTGTAGTGTTTCTCCCTCTCTCTCCCTGTAGTGTTTCTCCCTGCAGTGTTTCTCCTGTAGTGTTTCTCCCTGTAGTGTTTCTCCCTGTAGTGTTTCTCCCTGTAGTGTTTCTCCCTCTCTCTCCCTGTAGTGTTTCTCCCTCTCTCTCCCTGTAGTGTTTCTCCCTCTCTCTCCCTGTAGTGTTTCTCCCTGTAGTGTTTCTCCCTCTCTCTCCCTGTAGTGTTTCTCCCTGTAGTGTTTGTTTCTTCCCAGTGTTTCTCCCTCTCCCCTGTAGTGTTTCTTCTCCTGTAGTGTTTCTCCCTGTAGTGTTTCTCCCTGCAGTGTTTCTCCTGTCTCTCCCTGTAGTGTTTCTCCCTGTAGTGTTTCTCCCTCTCTCCCTGTAGTGTTTCTCCCCTCTTCTCCCTGTAGTGTTTCTCCCTGTAGTGTTTCTCCTCTCTCTCCCTGTAGTGTTTCTCCCTGTAGTGTTTCTCCTGCAGTGTTTCTCCCTGTAGTGTTTCTCCCTCTCTCCCTGTAGTGTTTCTCCCTGTTCTCTCCCTGTAGTGTTTCTCCCTGTAGTGTTTCTCCCTCTCTCTCCCTGTAGTGTTTCTCCCTGTAGTGTTTCTCCCTGTAGTGTTTCTCCCTGTAGTGTTTCTCCCTCTCTCTCCCTGTAGTGTTTCTCCCTGTAGTGTTTCTCCCTGTAGTGTTTCTCCCTGTAGTGTTTCTCCCTCTCTCTCCTGTAGTGTTTCTCCCTCTCTCTCCCTGTAGTGTTTCTCCCTCTCTCTCCCTGTAGTGTTTCTCCCTGTAGTGTTTCTCCCTCTCTCTCCCTGTAGTGTTTCTCCCTGTAGTGTTTCTCCCTCTCTCTCCCTGTAGTGTTTCTCCCTCTCTCTCCCTGTAGTGTTTCTCCCTCTCTCTCCCTGTAGTGTTTCTCCCTCTCTCTCCCTGTAGTGTTTCTCCCTCTTCTGTAGTGTTTCTCCTGTAGTGTTTCTCCCTGTAGTGTCTCTCCCTGTAGTGTTTCTCCCTCTAGTGTTTCTCCCTGTAGTGTTTCTCCCTGTAGTGTTTCTCCCTGTAGTGTTTCTCCTCTCTCTCCCTGTAGTGTTTCTCCCTCTCTCTCCTGTGTGTTTCTCCTGTAGTGTTTTCCCCTCTCTCTCCCTGTAGTGTTTCTCCCTGTAGTGTTTCTCCCTAGTGTTTCTCCCTGTAGTGTTTCTCCCCTGTTTCTCCCTGTAGTGTTTCTCCTCTCTCTCCCTGTAGTGTTTCTCCCTGTAGTGTTTCTCCCTGTAGTGTTTCTCTCCTGTAGTGTTTCTCCCTCTCTCTCCCTGTAGTGTTTCTCCCTGTAGTGTTTCTCCTGTAGTGTGTTTCTCCCCTGTAGTGTTTCTCCCTGTAGTGTTCTCTCCCTGTAGTGTTTCCCCTCTCCCTGTAGTGTTTCTCCCTCTCTCTCCCTGTAGTGTTTCTCCCTGTAGTGTTTCTCCTCTCTCCCTCCCTGTAGTGTTTCTCCCTCTCTCCTAGTGTTTCTCCCTGTAGTGTTTCTTTCTCCCTGTAGTGTTTCTCCTGTTTCTCCCTGTAGTGTTTCTCCCTGTAGTGTTTCTCCTCTCTTTCTCCCTGTAGTGTTTCTCCCCTCTCTCTCTCCCTGTAGTGTGTAGTGTTTCTCCCTCTCTCTCCCTGTAGTGTTTCTCCCTTTCTCCCTGTAGTGTTTCTCCTCTCTCCTGTAGTGTTTCTCCCTGTAGTGTTTCTCCCTGTAGTGTTTTCTCCCTGTAGTGTTTCTCCCTGTAGTGTTTCTCCCTCTCTCTCCCTGTAGTGTTTCTCCCTGTTTCTCCCTCTCTCTCCCTGTAGTGTTTCTCCCTGTTTCTCCCTGTAGTGTTTCTCCCTCTCTCTCCCTGTAGTGTTTCCTCTCCTCTCTCCCTGTAGTGTTTCTCCCTCTCTCTCCCTGTAGTGTTTCTCCCTGTAGTGTTTCTCCCTCTTCTCCCTGTAGTGTTTCTCCCTGTAGTGTTTCTCCCTCTCCCTCTCCCCTCTCTCCTAGTGTTTCTCCCTGTAGTGTTTCTCCCTCTCTCTCCCTGTAGTGTTTCTCCCTCTCTCCCTGTAGTGTTTCTCCCTTTCTCCCTGTAGTGTTTCTCCTCTCTCTCCCTGTAGTGTTTCTCCCTGTAGTGTTTCTCCCTCTTTCTCCCTGTAGTGTTTCTCTCTCCCTGTAGTGTTTCTCCCTGTAGTGTTTCTCCCTGTAGTGTTTCTCCCTGTAGTGTTTCTTTCTCCCTGTAGTGTTTCTCCCCTGCAGTGTTTCTCCCTGTGTTTCTCCCTGTAGTGTTTCTCCCTGTAGTGTCTCTCCCTGTAGTGTTTCTCCCTGTAGTGTTTCTCCTCTCTCTCCCTGTAGTGTTTCTCCTGTAGTGTTTCTCCCTCTTTCTCCCTGTAGTGTTTCTCCCTGTAGTGTTTCTCTCTCCCTGTAGTGTTTCTCCCCTTTCTCCCTGTAGTGTTTCTCCCTGTAGTGTTTTTCTCCTCTCTCTCCCTGTAGTGTTTCTCCCTCCTGTAGTGTTTCTCCCTGTAGTGTTTCCCTGTAGTGTTTCTCCCTGTAGTGTTTCTCCCTCTCTCTCCCTGTAGTGTTTCTCCCTCTCTCTCCCTGTAGTGTTTCTCCCTGTAGTGTTTCTCCCTGTAGTGTTTCTCCCTCTCTCCCTGTAGTGTTTCTCCCTGTAGTGTTTCTCCCTGTAGTGTTTCTCCCTGTAGTGTTTCTCCCTGTAGTGTTTCTCCCTCTCTCTCCCTGTAGTGTTTCTCCCTGTAGTGTTTCTCCCTCTCTCCCTGTAGTGTTTCTCCCTCTCTCTCCCTGTAGTGTTTCTTCTCTCCCTGTAGTGTTTCTCCTGTAGTGTTTCTCCCTGTAGTGTTTCTCCCCTGTAGTGTTTCTCCCTGTAGTGTTTCTCCCTGTAGTGTTTCTTTCTCCCTGTAGTGTTTCTCTCTCTCTCCCTGTAGTGTTTCTCCCCTCTCTCTCCCTGTAGTGTTTCTCCCTGTAGTGTTTCTTCTCTCCCTGTAGTGTCTCTCTCCCTGTAGTGTTTCTCCCTGTAGTGTTTCTCCCTCTTCTCCCTGTAGTGTTTCTCCCTCTCTCTCCCTGTAGTGTTTCTCCCTCTCTCCCTGTAGTGTTCTCCCTCTCTCCTGTAGTGTTTCTCCCTGTAGTGTTTCTCCCTAGTCTTTCTCCTGTAGTGTTTCTCCCTCTCTCTCCCTGTAGTGTTTCTCCCTGTAGTGTTTCTCCCTGTAGTGTTTCTCCCTGTAGTGTTTCTCCCTGTAGTGTTTCTCCCTGTAGTGTTTCTCCCTGTAGTGTTTCTCCCTGTAGTGTTTCTCCCTGTAGTGTTTCTCCCTGTAGTGTTTCTCCCTCTCTCCCTGTAGTGTTTCTCCCTGTAGTGTTTCTCCCTCTCTCTCCCTGTAGTGTTTCTCCCTGTAGTGTTTCTCCCTCTCTCTCCCTGTAGTGTTTCTCCCTGTAGTGTTTCTCCCTGTAGTGTTTCTCCCTGTAGTGTTTCTCCCTGTAGTGTTTCTCCCTCTCTCTCCCTGTAGTGTTTCTCCCTGTAGTGTTTCTCCCTGTAGTGTTTCTCCCTGTAGTGTTTCTCCCTCTCTCTCCCTGTAGTGTTTCTCCCTCTCTCTCCCTGTAGTGTTTCTCCCTGTAGTGTTTCTCCTCTCTCTCCCTGTAGTGTTTCTCTGTTTCTCCCTGTGTTTCTCTCCCTCTCTCCCTGTAGTGTTTCCCTCTCTCTCCCTGTAGTGTTTCTCCCTCTCTCTCCCTGTAGTGTTTCTCCCTTTCTCCCTGTAGTGTTTCTCCCTGTAGTGTTTCTTCTCCCTGTAGTGTTTCTCCCTCTCTCCCTGTAGTGTTTCTCCCTGCAGTGTTTCTCCCTAGTGTTTCCCTGTAGTGTTTCTCCTGTAGTGTTTCTCCCTGTAGTGTTTCTCCTCTCTCTCCCTGTAGTGTTTCTCCCTCTCTCTCCCTGTAGTGTTTCTCCCTCTCTCCCTGTAGTGTTTCTCCCTGTAGTGTTTCTCCTCTCTCTCCCTGTAGTGTTTCTCCTGTAGTGTTTCTCTCTCCCTGTTAGTGTTTCTCCCTGTAGTGTTTCTCCTCTCTCTCCCTGTAGTGTTTCTCCCCTAGTGTTTCTCCCTGTGTGTTTCCCTGTAGTGTTTCCCTCTCTCTCCCTGTAGTGTTTCTCCCTCTCTCCCTGTAGTGTTTCTCCCTGTAGTGTTTCTCCCTCTCTCTCCCCTGTAGTGTTTCTCCCTCTCTCTCCCTGTAGTGTTTCTCCTCTTTCTCCCTGTAGTGTTTCTCCTCTCTCTCCCTGTAGTGTTTCTCCCTGTAGTGTTTCTCCCTCTCTCTCCCTGTAGTGTTTCTCTCCCTGTAGTGTTTCTCCCTGTAGTGTTTCTCCCTCTCTCTCCCTGTAGTGTTTCTCCTGTAGTGTTTCTCCCCTCTCTCCTGTGTGTGTTTCTCCCTGTAGTGTTTCTCCCTCTCTCTCCCTGTAGTGTTTCTCCCTGTAGTGTTTCTCCCTCTCTCTCCCTGTAGTGTTTCTCCCTCTCTCTCCCTGTAGTGTTTCTCCCTGTAGTGTTTCTCCCTCTCTCTCCCTGTAGTGTTTCTCCTGTAGTGTTTCTCCCTCTCTCTCCCTGTAGTGTTTCTTTCTCCCTGTAGTGTTTCTCCCTCTGTCTCCCTGTAGTGTTTCTTCTCTCCCTGTAGTGTTTCTCCCTGTAGTGTTTCTCCCTCTCTCTCCCTGTAGTGTTTCTCCCTGTAGTGTTTCTCCCTGTAGTGTTTCTCCCTCTCTCCCTGTAGTGTTTCTCCCTGTAGTGTTTCTCCCTGTAGTGTTTCTCCCTCTCTCTCCCTGTAGTGTTTCTCCCTGTAGTGTTTCTCCCTCTCTCCCTGTAGTGTTTCTCCCTGTAGTGTTTCTCCCTCTCTCTCCCTGTAGTGTTTCTCCTGTAGTGTTTCTCCCTCTCTCCCCCTGTAGTGTTTCTCCCTGTAGTGTTTCTCCCTGTAGTGTTTCTCCCTCTCTCTCCCTGTAGTGTTTCTCCCTGTAGTGTTTCTCCCTCTCTCTCCCTGTAGTGTTTCTCCCTGTAGTGTTTCTCCCTGTAGTGTTTCTCCCTGTAGTGTTTCTCCCTGTAGTGTTTCTCCCTCTCTCTCCCTGTAGTGTTTCTCCCTGTAGTGTTTCTCCCTCTCTCTCCCTGTAGTGTTTCTCCCTGTAGTGTTTCTCCCTGTAGTGTTTCTCCCTCTCTCTCCCTGTAGTGTTTCTCCCTCTCTCTCCCTGTAGTGTTTCTCCCTGTTTCTCCCTGTAGTGTTTCTCCCTCTCTCTCCCTGTAGTGTTTCTCCCTCTCTCTCCCTGTAGTGTTTCTCCCTGTAGTGTTTCTCCCTCTCTCTCCCTGTAGTGTTTCTCCCTGTAGTGTTTCTCCCTCTCTCTCCCTGTAGTGTTTCTCCCTGTAGTGTTTCTCCCTGTAGTGTTTCTCCCTGTAGTGTTTCTCCCTCTCTCTCCCTGTAGTGTTTCTCCCTCTCTCTCCCTGTAGTGTTTCTCCCTGTAGTGTTTCTCCCTCTCTCTCCCTGTAGTGTTTCTCCCTCTCTCTCCCTGTAGTGTTTCTCCCTCTCTCTCCCTGTAGTGTTTCTCCCTCTCTCTCCCTGTAGTGTTTCTCCCTGTAGTGTTTCTCCCTCTCTCTCCCTGTAGTGTTTCTCCCTGTAGTGTTTCTCCCTGTAGTGTTTCTCCCTGTAGTGTTTCTCCCTGTAGTGTTTCTCCCTCTCTCTCCCTGTAGTGTTTCTCCCTGTAGTGTTTCTCCCTCTCTCTCCCTGTAGTGTTTCTCCCTGTAGTGTTTCTCCCTGTAGTGTTTCTCCCTCTCTCTCCCTGTAGTGTTTCTCCCTGTAGTGTTTCTCCCTCTCTCTCCCTGTAGTGTTTCTCCCTGTAGTGTTTCTCCTCTGTTTCTCCCTGTAGTGTTTCTCCCTGTAGTGTTTCTCCCTCTTCTCCCTGTAGTGTTTCTCCTGTAGTGTTTCTCTCTCTCCCTGTAGTGTTTCTCCCTGTAGTGTTTCTCCCTCTCTCTCCCTGTAGTGTTTCTCCCTCTCTCTCCCTGTAGTGTTTCTCCCTGTAGTGTTTCTCCCTGTAGTGTTTCTCCCTGTAGTGTTTCTCCCTCTCTCCCTGTAGTGTTTCTCCCTGTAGTGTTTCTCCCTGTAGTGTTTCTCCCTGTAGTGTTTCTCCCTCTCTCTCCCTGTAGTGTTTCTCCCTGTAGTGTTTCTCCCTGTAGTGTTTCTCCCTCTCTCTCCCTGTAGTGTTTCTCCCTCTCTCTCCCTGTAGTGTTTCTCCCTGTAGTGTTTCTCCCTGTAGTGTTTCTCCCTCTCTCTCCCTGTAGTGTTTCTCCCTCTCTCTCCCTGTAGTGTTTCTCCCTCTCTCTCCCTGTAGTGTTTCTCCCTGTAGTGTTTCTCCCTCTCTCTCCCTGTAGTGTTTCTCCCTGTAGTGTTTCTCCCTGTAGTGTTTCTCCCTCTCTCTCCCTGTAGTGTTTCTCCCTCTCTCTCCCTGTAGTGTTTCTCCCTGTAGTGTTTCTCCCTGTAGTGTTTCTCCCTCTCTCTCCCTGTAGTGTTTCTCCCTCTCTCTCCCTGTAGTGTTTCTCCCTGTAGTGTTTCTCCCTCTCTCTCCTGTAGTGTTTCTCCCTGTAGTGTTTCTCCCTGTAGTGTTTCTCCCTGTAGTGTTTCTCCCTCTCTCTCCCTGTAGTGTTTCTCCCTGTAGTGTTTCTCCCTGTAGTGTTTCTCCCTGTAGTGTTTCTCCCTGTAGTGTTTCTCCCTGTAGTGTCTCTCCCTGTAGTGTTTCTCCCTCTCTCTCCCTGCTGTGTTTCTCCCTCTCTCTCCCTGTAGTGTTTCTCCCTGTAGTGTTTCTCCCTCTCTCTCCCTGTAGTGTTTCTCCCTGTAGTGTTTCTCCCTGTAGTGTTTCTCCCTCTCTCTCCCTGTAGTGTTTCTCCCTGTAGTGTTTCTCCCTCTCTCTCCCTGTAGTGTTTCTCCCTGTAGTGTTTCTCCCTGTAGTGTTTCTCCCTCTCTCTCCCTGTAGTGTTTCTCCCTGTAGTGTTTCTCCCTGTAGTGTTTCTCCCTGTAGTGTTTCTCCCTGTAGTGTTTCTCCCTGTAGTGTTTCTCCCTCTCTCTCCCTGTAGTGTTTCTCCCTGTAGTGTTTCTCCCTGTAGTGTTTCTCCCTCTCTCTCCCTGTAGTGTTTCTCCCTGTAGTGTTTCTCCCTCTCTCTCCCTGTAGTGTTTCTCCCTGTAGTGTTTCTCCTCTCTCTCCCTGTAGTGTTTCTCCCTCTCTCTCCCTGTAGTGTTTCTCCCTGTAGTGTCTCTCCCTGTAGTGTTTCTCCCTGTAGTGTTTCTCCCTGTAGTGTTTCTCCCTCTCTCTCCCTGTAGTGTTTCTCCCTGTAGTGTTTCTCCCTCTCTCTCCCTGTAGTGTTTCTCCCTGTAGTGTTTCTCCCTAGTGTTTCCCTGTAGTGTTTCTCCTGTAGTGTTTCTCCCTGTAGTGTTTCTCCCTCTCTCCCCCTGCTCTGTGTCCACTATATAGGGAATAGTGTGCCATTAAGGATGAACCCTATGAGATGCTCTCCTGAATAGCAGCTTGGAATACATAAAGGTGTTTATGTAATGGCAGAGGATGGATGTTCTCTGCAGTGAGGTGCCATAACACCTACAGTGCTGCTTACTCTGCATCCCAAATGGGACCCTATTCCCTTTGCAGTGCATTATGGGACCTGGTCAGATGTAGTGCATTATGGGACCTGGTCAGATGTAGTGTATTATGGGACCTGGTCAGATATAGTGCATTATGGGACCTGGTCAGATGTAGTGCATTATGGGACCTGGTCAGGTGTAGTGCATTATGGGACCTGGTCAGATGTAGTGCATTATGGGACCTGGTCAGATGTAGTGCATTATGGGACCTGGTCAGATGTAGTGTATTATGGGACCTGGTCAGATGTAGTGCATTATGGGACCTGGTCAGATGTAGTGCATTATGGGACCTGGTCAGATGTAGTGCATTATGGGACCTGGTCAGATGTAGTGCATTATGGGACCTGGTCAGATGTAGTGCATTATGGGACCTGGTCAGATGTAGTGCATTATGGGACCTGGTCAGATGTAGTGCATTATGGAACCTGGTCAGGTGTAGTGCATTATGGGACCTGGTCAGATGTAGTGCATTATGGGACCTGGTCAGGTGTAGTGCATTATGGGACCTGCCCCTACACTCCACTCTAACCACTAGTCTACCTGCCGCCCCTCCACTCTAACCACTAGTCTACCTGCCGCCCCTCCGCCCCTCCACTCTAACCACTAGTCTACCTGCCGCCCATCCACTCTAACCACTAGTCTACCTGCCGCCCATCCACTCTAACCACTAGTCTACCTGCCGCCCATCCACTCTAACCACTAGTCAACCTGCCGCCCATCCACTCTAACCACTAGTCAACCTGCCGCCCCTCCGCCCATCCACTCTAACCACTAGTCTACCTGCCGTCCCTCCACTCTAACCACTAGTCTACCTGCCGTCCCTCCACTCTAACCACTAGTCAACCTGCCGCCCCTCCACCCATCCACTCTAACCACTAGTCTACCTGCCGCCCCTCCACTCTAACCACTAGTCTACCTGCCGTCCCTCCACTCTAACCACTAGTCAACCTGCCGCCCCTCCACTCTAACCACTAGTCAACCTGCCGCCCCTCCACCCATCCACTCTAACCACTAGTCAACCTGCCGCCCCTCCGCCCCTCCACTCTAACCACTAGTCTACCTGCCGCCCCTCCACCCATCCATTCTAACCACTAGTCAACCTGCCGCCCCTCCACCCATCCATTCTAACCACTAGTCAACCTGCCGCCCCTCCACCCATCCATTCTAACCACTAGTCAACCTGCCGCCCCTCCACCCATCCATTCTAACCACTAGTCAACCTGCCGCCCCTCCACCCATCCACTCTAACCACTAGTCAACCTGCCGCCCCTCCACCCATCCACTCTAACCACTAGTCTACCTGCCGCCCCTCCACCCATCCATTCTAACCACTAGTCAACCTGCCGCCCCTCCACCCATCCATTCTAACCACTAGTCAACCTGCCGCCCATCCACTCTAACCACTAGTCTACCTGCCGCCCCTCCACCCATCCATTCTAACCACTAGTCTACCTGCCGCCCCAGTATAAAGAGAGAAGTCATTTGGGACATAATCTGTTGTCAGGGTATTTGTCATTCTGACCTCGTGTTGCCATGGTTACCTCAGGAGGGCAGCTAATAGACAGTCGTGAAGAGGGCACAACAAAACCTAATCTACCTCAGGAACACTGAAAAGATTTGGCATGGGCCCTCAGATCCTCAAAAGGTTTTACAGCTGCACCATCGAGTGCATCACTGCCTGGTATGGCAACTGCTCGGCCTCCGACCGCAAGGCACTACCGAGGGTACGGCCCAGTACATCACCAGGACCAAGCTTCCTGCCATCCAGGACCTCTATACCAGGTGGTGTCAGAGGAAGGCCCTAAAAATGGTCAAAGCCACCAGCCTCTAGACTGTTCTCTCTCTGTTCCTCTCTCTCTCTCTCTGTCTCTCTCTCTCTCTCTCTCTCTCTCTTTCTCTCTCTCTCTGTGTCTCTCCTTCTCAATTCAATTCAAGGGCTTTATTGGCATGGGGAACATGTGTTAACATTGCCAAAGCAAGTGAGGTAGATAATATATAAAGTGAATATATAAAGTGAAATAAACAATAAAAATGAACAGTAAACATTACACATACAGAAGTTTCAAAACAATAAAGACATTACAAATGTCATATTATATATATATATATACAATGTACAAATGGTTAAAGGACACAAGATAAAATAAATAAGCATAAATATGGGTTGTATTTACAATGGTGTTTGTTCTTCACTGGTTGCCCTTTTCTCGTGGCAACAGGTCACAAATCTTGCTGCTGTGATGTCACACTGTGGAATTTCACCCAGTAGATATGGGAGTTTATCAAAATTGGATTTGTTTTCAAATTCTTTGTGGATCTGTGTAATCTGGGGGAAATATGTCTCTCTAATATGGTCATACATTGGACAGGAGGTTAGGAAGTGCAGCTCAGTTTCCACCTCATTTTGTGGGCAGTGAGCACATAGCCTGTCTTCTCTTGAGAGCCATGTCTGCCTACGACGGCCTTTCTTAATAGCAAGGCTATGCTCACTGAGTCTGTACATAGTCAAAGCTTTCCTTAATTTTGGGTCAGTCACAGTGGTCAGGTATTCTGCCGCTGTGTACTCTCTGTTTAGGGACAAATAACATTCTAGTTTGCTCTGTTTTTTTGTTAATTCTTTCCAATGTGTCAAGTAATTATCTTTTTGTTTTCTCATGATTTGGTTGGGTCTAATTGTGCTGCTGGCCTGGGGCTCTGTAGGGTGTGTTTGTGTTTATGAACAGAGCCCCAGGACCAGTTTGCTTAGGGGACTCTTCTCCAGGTTCGTCTCTCTGTAGGTGATGGCTTTGTTATGGAAGGTTTGGGAATCGCTTCCTTTTAGGTGGTTATAGAATTTAACGGCTCTTTTCTGGATTTTGATAATTAGTGGGTATCGGCCTAATTCTGCTCTGCAGGCATTATTTGGTGTTCTACGTTGTACACGGAGGATATTTTTGCAGAATTCTGTGTGCAGAGTCTCAATTTGGTGTTTGTCCCATTTTGTGAAGTCTTGGTTGGTGAGCGGACCCCAGACCTCACAACCTCTCTCTCTCTCCTCTCTCTCATCTCTCTCTCATCTCTCTCTCTCTCTCTCTTTCTCTCTCTCTCTCTCTCTCTCTCTCTCTCTCTCTCTCTCTCTCTCTCTCTCTCTCTCTCTCTCTCTCTCTCCTCTTTCTTCTCTCCTCTCTCTCTCCTCTCTCCCCTCCCTCTCTTCTTTATCTCCCCTCTCTCTATTCTCTCTCTCTCCTCTCTCTCCTCTCTCCCTCTCTTCTTTATCTTCTCTCTCTCTCTCTCTCTCCTCTCTCTCTCTCCTCTCTCTCTCCTTTCTCTCTCCTCTCTCTCCTCTCTCTCTCTCTCTCCTCTCTCTCTCTCTCTCTCTCTCTCTCTCCTCTCTCCTCTCTCTCCCCTCTCTCTATCTATTCTGTCTCTCGTTATCTATCTTCTCTCTTTGCTTTATCTCTCCCCCTCTCTCTCTCTCTCTCTCTCTCTCTCTCTCTCTCCTCTCCCTCTCCTCCCCTCTCTCCTCCTCCCCTCTCTCACTCCTCTCTCTATCCCCTCCCTCTCCCCCCCTCTCTCTCTCTCTCTCCCCTCTCTCCTCTCTCTCTCCTCTCTCTATCCCCTCCCTCCCCTATCTCTCCTCTTTCTCTCCTCTCTCTCTATCTATTCTCTCTCCCCTCTCCTCTCTCTCCCCTCTATCTATTCTCTCCCCCTCCCTCTCTCATCTATCTCTCTCCTATCTCTCTCCCTCTCTCTCTGCATGTCTATTTCTATCTCTCTATTCTTGTCCTCTCTCTCTCTCTCTCTCCCCCTCCCTCTCCCTCTCTCATCTATCTCTCTCCTATCTCTCTCCCTCTCTCTGCATGTCTATTTCTATCTCTCTATTCTTGTCCTCTCTCTCTCTCTCTCCTCTCTCCCCCTCCCTCTCTCATCTATCTCTCTCCTATCTCTCTCCCTCTCTCTGCATGTCTATTTCTATCTCTCTATTCTTGTCTCTCTCTCTCTCTCTCCTCTCTCCCCCTCCCTCTCTCATCTATCTCTCTCCTATCTCTCTCCCTCTCTCTGCATGTCTATTTCTATCTCTCTATTCTTGTCCTCTCTCTCTCTCTCCTCTCTCCCCCTCCCTCTCTCATCTATCTCTCTCCTATCTCTCTCCCTCTCTCTGCATGTCTATTTCTATCTCTCTATTCTTGTCCTCTCTCTCTCTCTCTCCTCTATTGGCATGATAAGTCAGTAAGTGACATTGCCAAAGAAAGGAGAACACAGAGAGAACACAGTGTAGTTAATTATAGTTCTCATTGACTCCTATATTATGCAGTTTTACCTTCCTCTGTTCTGCCTGTACCCAGATCAGTCTCTCTGGGGTTTAGCAGACTGAGCTGAGGACAGTCTGTTCTGCCTGTACCCAGATCAGTCTCTCTGGGGGTTTAACAGACTGAGCTGAGGACAGTCTGTTCTGCCTGTACCCAGATCAGTCTCTCTGGGGGTTAATAACAGACTGAGCTGAGGACAGTCTGTTCTGCCTGTACCTGAATCAGTCTCTCTAGGGGTTAATAACAGAGTGAGCTGAGGACAGTCTGTTCTGCCTGTACCCAGATCAGTCTCTGGGGTTTAGCAGACTGAGCTGAGGACAGTCTGTTCTGCCTGTACCCGAATCAGTCTCTCTGGGGGTTAATAACAGACTGAGCTGAGGACAGTCTGTTCTGCCTGTACCTGAATCAGTCTCTCTGGGGGTTAATAACAGAGTGAGCTGAGGACAGTCTGTTCTGCCTGTACCCAGATCAGTCTCTCTGGGGGTTAATAACAGACTGAGCTGAGGACAGTCTGTTCTGCCTGTACCTGAATCAGTCTCTCTGGGGTTTAGCAGACTGAGCTGAGGACAGTCTGTTCTGCCTGTACCCAGATCAGTCTCTCTGGGGGTTAATAACAGACTGAGCTGAGGACAGTCTGTTCTGCCTGTACCCAGATCAGTCTCTCTGGGGGTTAATAACAGACTGAGCTGAGGACAGTCTGTTCTGCCTGTACCCAGATCAGTCTCTCTGGGGTTAATAACAGACTGAGCTGAGGACAGTCTGTTCTGCCTGTACCCAGATCAGTCTCTCTGGGGTTAATAACAGACTGAGCTGAGGACAGTCTGTTCTGCCTGTACCCAGATCAGTCTCTCTGGGGGTTAATAACAGACTGAGCTGAGGACAGTCTGTTCTGCCTGTACCTGAATCAGTCTCTCTGGGGTTTAGCAGACTGAGCTGAGGACAGTCTGTTCTGCCTGTACCCAGATCAGTCTCTCTGGGGGTTAATAACAGACTGAGCTGAGGACAGTCTGTTCTGCCTGTACCTGAATCAGTCTCTCTGGGGTTTAGCAGACTGAGCTGAGGACAGTCTGTTCTGCCTGTACCCAGATCAGTCTCTCTGGGGTTAATAACAGACTGAGCTGAGGACAGTCTGTTCTGCCTGTACCCAGATCAGTCTCTCTGGGGGTTAATAACAGAGTGAGCTGAGGACAGTCTGTTCTGCCTGTACCTGAATCAGTCTCTCTGGGGGTTAATAACAGACTGAGCTGAGGACAGTCTGTTCTGCCTGTACCTGAATCAGTCTCTCTGGGGTTTAGCAGACTGAGCTGAGGACAGTCTGTTCTGCCTGTACCCAGATCAGTCTCTCTGGGGGTTAATAACAGACTGAGCTGAGGACAGTCTGTTCTGCCTGTACCCAGATCAGTCTCTCTGGGGGTTAATAACAGACTGAGCTGAGGACAGTCTGTTCTGCCTGTACCCAGATCAGTCTCTCTGGGGGTTAATAACAGACTGAGCTGAGGACAGTCTGTTCTGCCTGTACCTGAATCAGTCTCTCTGGGGTTAATAACAGACTGAGCTGAGGACAGTCTGTTCTGCCTGTACCTGAATCAGTCTCTCTGGGGGTTAATAACAGACTGAGCTGAGGACAGTCTGTTCTGCCTGTACCTGAATCAGTCTCTCTGGGGTTTAGACATCAGACTGAGCTGAGGACAGTCTGTTCTGTCCCTCAGGGTACAGGAGACATCAGTCTCTCTGGGGTTTAGCAGACTGAGCTGAGGACAGTCTGTTCTGTCCCTCAGGTCTAATCAGGAGACATCTGCCTGTCCCTCAGGTCGTATCAGGAGACATCTGGGGTTTAGCAGACTGAGCTGAGGACAGTCTGCCTGTCCCTCAGGTCTCTGGGGTTAATAACAGACTGATCTGAGGACAGTCTGTTCTGCCTGTCCCTCAGGTCTCTCTGGGGTTAATCAGGAGACATCTGAGCTGAGGACAGTCTGTTCTGCCTGTACCTCAGATCAGTCTCTGGGGTTAATGACAGTCCCTGATCTGAGGACAGTCTGTTCTGTCCCTCAGGAGACATCTGTAACAGTCTCTCTGGGGACATCAGACTGAGCTGAGGACAGTCTGTCTGTCCCTCAGGTTGTATCAGGAGACATCTGCCTGTCCCTCAGGTTGTATCAGGAGACATCTGCCTGTCCCTCAGGTTGTATCAGGAGACATCTGCCTGTCCCTCAGGTTGTATCAGGAGACATCTGCCTGTCCCTCAGGTTGTATCAGGAGACATCTGCCTGTCCCTCAGGTTGTATCAGGAGACATCTGCCTGTCCCTCAGGTTGTATCAGGAGACATCTGTCTGTCCCTCAGGTTGTATCAGGAGACATCTGCCTGTCCCTCAGGAGACATCTGTCTGTCCCTCAGGTTGTATCAGGAGACATCTGTCTGTCCCTCAGGTTGTATCAGGAGACATCTGTCTGTCCCTCAGGTTGTATCAGGAGACATCTGTCTGTCCCTCAGGTTGTATCAGGAGACATCTGCCTGTCCCTCAGGAGACATCTGCCTGTCCCTCAGGTTGTATCAGGAGACATCTGCCTGTCCCTCAGGAGACATCTGCCTGTCCCTCAGGTTGTATCAGGAGACATCTGTCTGTCCCTCAGGTTGTATCAGGAGACATCTGTCTGTCCCTCAGGTTGTATCAGGAGACATCTGCCTGTCCCTCAGGTTGTATCAGGAGACATCTGCCTGTCCCTCAGGTTGTATCAGGAGACATCTGCCTGTCCCTCAGGTTGTATCAGGAGACATCTGCCTGTCCCTCAGGAGACATCTGCCTGTCCCTCAGGTTGTATCAGGAGACATCTGTCTGTCCCTCAGGAGACATCTGCCTGTCCCTCAGGAGACATCTGTCTGTCCATCAGGAGACATCTGCCTGTCCCTCAGGTTGTATCAGGAGACATCTGCCTGTCCTCAGGTTGTATCAGGAGACATCTGCCTGTTCTCAGGTTGTATCAGGAGACATCTGCCTGTCCCTCAGGTTGTATCAGGAGACATCTGCCTGTCCCTCAGGTTGTATCAGGAGACATCTGCCTGTCCCTCAGGAGACATCAGGAGACATCTGTCTGTCCCTCAGGTTGTATCAGGAGACATCTGCCTGTCCTCTGTCCCTCAGGAGACATCTGTCTGTCCCTCAGGTTGTATCAGGAGACATCTGCCTGTCCCTCAGGTTGTATCAGGAGACATCTGCCTGTCCCTCAGGAGACATCTGTCTGTCCCTCAGGTTGTATCAGGAGACATCTGTCTGTCCCTCAGGTTGTATCAGGAGACATCTGTCTGTCCCTCAGGAGACATCTGTCTGTCCCTCAGGTTGTATCAGGAGACATCTGTCTGTCCCTCAGGTTGTATCAGGAGACATCTGCCTGTCCCTCAGGTTGTATCAGGAGACATCTGCCTGTCCCTCAGGTTGTATCAGGAGACATCTGTCTGTCCCTCAGGTTGTATCAGGAGACATCTGCCTGTCCCTCAGGAGACATCTGCCTGTCCCTCAGGAGACATCTGTCTGTCCCTCAGGAGACATCTGCCTGTCCCTCAGGTTGTATCAGGAGACATCTGTCTGTCCCTCAGGTCAGGAGACATCTGTCTGTATCAGGAGACATCTGCCTGTCCCTCAGGTTGTATCAGGAGACATCTGCCTGTCCCTCAGGTTGTATCAGGAGACATCTGTCTGTCCCTCAGGTTGTATCAGGAGACATCTGCCTGTCCCTCAGGAGACATCTGCCTGTCCCTCAGGAGACATCTGTCTGTCCCTCAGGAGACATCTGCCTGTCCCTCAGGTTGTATCAGGAGACATCTGCCTGTCCCTCAGGTTGTATCAGGAGACATCTGCCTGTCCCTCAGGTTGTATCAGGAGACATCTGCCTGTCCCTCTTCTGGAGACATCTGCCTGTCCCTCAGGTTGTACAGAGACATCTGCCTGTCCCTCAGGTTGTATCAGGAGACATCTGCCTGTCCCTCAGGTTGTATCAGGAGACATCTGCCTGTCCCTCAGAGACATCTGCCTGTCCCTCAGGAGACATCTGTCTGTCCCCTCAGGAGACATCTGTCTGTCCCTCAGGTTGTATCAGGAGACATCTGCCTGTCCTCAGGTTGTATCAGGAGACATCTGCCTGTCCCTCAGGTTGTATCAGGAGACATCTGCCTGTCCCTCAGGTTGTATCAGGAGACATCTGCCTGTCCCTCAGGTTGTATCAGGAGACATCTGCCTGTCCCTCAGGTTGTATCAGGAGACATCTGCCTGTCCCTCAGGTTGTATCAGGAGACATCTGCCTGTCCCTCAGGTTGTATCAGGAGACATCTGCCTGTCCCTCAGGAGACATCTGTCTGTCCCTCAGGTTGTATCAGGAGACATCTGTCTGTCCCTCAGGTTGTATCAGGAGACATCTGTCTGTCCCTCAGGTTGTATCAGGAGACATCTGTCTGTCCCTCAGGTTGTCAGGTAGACATCCAGGAGACATCTGCCTGTCCCCTCAGGAGACATCTGCCTGTCCCTCAGGTTGTATCCAGGAGACATCTGTCTGTCCCTCAGGTTGTATCAGGGAGACATCTGTCTGTCCCTCAGGTTGTATCAGGAGACATCTGCCTGTCCCTCAGGTTGTATCAGGAGACATCTGTCTGTCCCTCAGGAGACATCTGTCTGTCCCTCAGGTTGTATCAGGAGACATCTGCCTGTCCCTCAGGTTGTATCAGGAGACATCTGCCTGTCCCTCAGGTTGTATCAGGAGACATCTGCCTGTCCCTCAGGAGACATCTGCCTGTCCCTCAGGTTGTATCAGGAGACATCTGTCTGTCCCTCAGGAGACATCTGCCTGTCCCTCAGGTTGTATCAGGAGACATCTGTCTGTCCCTCAGGTTGTATCAGGAGACATCTGCCTGTCCCTCAGGTTGTATCAGGAGACATCTGTCTGTCCCTCAGGAGACATCTGCCTGTCTCTCAGGTTGTATCAGGAGACATCTGTCTGTCCCTCAGGTTGTATCAGGAGACATCTGCCTGTCCCTCAGGTTGTATCGGGAGACCTCTGCCTGTCCCTCAGGAGACATCTGCCTGTCCCTCAGGAGACATCTGTCTGTCCCTCAGGTTGTATCAGGAGACATCTGTCTGTCCCTCAGGTTGTATCAGGAGACATCTGCCTGTCCCTCAGGTTGTATCAGGAGACATCTGCCTGTCCCTCAGGTTGTATCAGGAGACATCTGTCTGTCCCTCAGGTTGTATCAGGAGACATCTGTCTGTCCCTCAGGTTGTATCAGGAGACATCTGTCTGTCCCTCAGGTTGTATCAGGAGACATCTGTCTGTCCCTCAGGTTGTATCAGGAGACATCTGTCTGTCCCTCAGGTTGTATCAGGAGACATCTGTCTGTCCCTCAGGTTGTATCAGGAGACATCTGTCTGTCCCTCAGGTTGTATCAGGAGACATCTGTCTGTCCCTCAGGTTGTATCAGGAGACATCTGTCTGTCCCTCAGGTTGTATCAGGAGACATCTGCCTGTCCCTCAGGTTGTATCAGGAGACATCTGCCTGTCCCTCAGGAGACATCTGCCTGTCCCTCAGGAGACATCTGCCTGTCCCTCAGGAGAATTCTGCCTGTCCCTCAGGAGAATTCTGTCTGTCCCTCAGGTTGTATCAGGAGACATCTGTCTGTCCCTCAGGTTGTATCAGGAGACATCTGCCTGTCCCTCAGGTTGTATCAGGAGACATCTGTCTGTCCCTCAGGAGACATCTGTCTGTCCCTCAGGTTGTATCAGGAGACATCTGTCTGTCCCTCAGGTTGTATCAGGAGACATCTGCCTGTCCCTCAGGTTGTATCAGGAGACATCTGTCTGTCCCTCAGGTTGTATCAGGAGACATCTGCCTGTCCCTCAGGTTGTATCAGGAGACATCTGTCTGTCCCTCAGGAGACATCTGTCTGTCCCTCAGGTTGTAATCAGTAGAGACATCTGCCTGTCCCTTCAGGTTGTATCAGGAGACATCTGTCTGTCCCTCAGGTTGTATTTTGGAGACATCTGTCTGTCCATGTTTCAGGAGACATCTGTCTGTCCCTCAGGTTGTATCAGGAGACATCTGTCTGTCCCTCAGGTTGTATCCCCAGGAGACATCTGTCTGTCCCTCAGGTTGTATCAGGAGACATCTGCCTGTCCCTTCAGGTTGTATCAGGAGACATCTTCTGTCTGATATCTTTCAGGTTGTACAGGAGACATCTGTCTGTCCCTCAGGAGACACTGCCTGTCCCTCAGGTTGTATCAGGAGACATCTGTCTGTCCCAGGTTGTATCCAGGAGACATCTGTCTGTCCCTCAGGTTGTATCAGGAGACATCTGTCTGTCCCTCAGGTTGTATCAGGAGACATCTGTCTACTAAAACACAGCATGCTGATTTCTCTTCAGGTGTATCAGGAGACATCTGTCTAAAACCCTCAGGTTGTATCAGGAGACATCTGTCTGTCCCTCAGGAGATCAGACATCTGCCTGTCCCTCAGGTTGTATCAGGAGACATCTGTCTGAACTATCAGGAGACATTTCTTATAGGTTTTCAGGAGACATCTGCCTGTTCAGGTTGTATCAGGAGACATCTGTCTGTCCCTCAGGTTGTTCAGGAGACATCTGTCTGTCCCTCAGGTTGTATCAGGAGACATCTGTCTGTCCCTCAGGTTGTATCAGGAGACATCTGCCTGTCCCTCAGGTTGTATCAGGAGACATCTGTCTGTCCCTCAGGTTGTATCAGGAGACATCTGTCTGTCAGGTTCACAGACATCTGTCTGTCCCTCAGGTTGTATCAGGAGACATCTGTCTGTCCCTCAGGTTGTATCAGGAGACATCTGTCTGTCCCTCAGGTTGTATCAGGAGACATCTGCCTGTCCCTCAGGTTGTATCAGGAGACATCTGCCTGTCCCTCAGGTTGTATCTCTGGGAGACATCTGTCTGTCCCTCAGGTTGTATCAGGAGACATCTGCCTGTCCCTCAGGTTGTATCCAGGAGACATCTGTCTGTCCCTCAGGTTGTATCAGGAGACATCTGTCTGTCCCTCAGGTTGTATCAGGAGACATCTGTCTGTCCCTCAGGTTGTATCAGGAGACATCTGTCTGTCCCTCCTCAGGAGACATCTGTCTGTCCCTCAGGTTGTATCAGGAGACATCTGTCTACTAAAACACAGCATGCTGATTTCTCTTCAGGTTGTATCAGGAGACATCTGTCTGTCCCTCAGGTCGTATCAGGAGACACCTGCCTGTCCCTCAGGTTGTATCAGGAGACACCTGCCTGTCCTCTCAAAACACAGCATGCTCTCTTTCCTCTACCATTCTTCGTATTTAATAATTTTGGGCCAGGAAGAATGAATTTGCCATGTCAGACCAGCCTGTCCTTTGCCAGGTCTACCAGCCTGTTTCTCTGGCAGCCAGGTCTAGCCAGCCTGTCCTCTCTGGGCCAGGTCTACCAGCCTGTCCTCTCTGGGCCAGGTCTACCAGCCTGTCCTCTCTGGGCAGCCAGGTCTACCAGCCTGTCCTCTCTGGGCAGCCAGGTCTACCAGCCTGTCCTCTCTGGGCAGCCAGGTCTACCAGCCTGTCCTCTCTGGGCAGCCAGGTCTACCAGCCTGTCCTCTCTGGGCAGCCAGGTCTACCAGCCTGTCCTCTCTGGGCAGCCAGGTCTACCAGCCTGTCCTCTCTGGGCAGCCAGGTCTACCAGCCTGTCCTCTCTGGGCAGCCAGGTCTACCAGCCTGTCCTCTCTGGGCTGCCAGGTCTACCAGCCTGTCCTCTCTGGGCTGCCAGGTCTACCAGCCTGTCCTCTCTGGGCTGCCAGGTCTACCAGCCTGTCCTCTCTGGGCTGCCAGGTCTACCAGCCTGTCCTCTCTGGGCCAGGTTTACCAGCCTGTCCTCTCTGGGCCAGGTTTACCAGCCTGTCCTCTCTGGGCTGCCAGGTCTACCAGCCTGTCCTCTCTGGGCTGCCAGGTCTACCAGCCTGTCCTCTCTGGGCAGCCAGGTCTACCAGCCTGTCCTCTCTGGGCAGCCAGGTCTACCAGCCTGTCCTCTCTGGGCAGCCAGGTCTACCAGCCTGTCCTCTCTGGGCAGCCAGGTCTACCAGCCTGTCCTCTCTGGGCAGCCAGGTCTACCAGCCTGTCCTCTCTGGGCAGCCAGGTCTACCAGCCTGTCCTCTCTGGGCAGCCAGGTCTACCAGCCTGTCCTCTCTGGGCAGCCAGGTCTACCAGCCTGTCCTCTCTGGGCAGCCAGGTCTACCAGCCTGTCCTCTCTGGGCAGCCAGGTCTACCAGCCTGTCCTCTCTGGGCAGCCAGGTTTACCAGCCTGTCCTCTCTGGGCAGCCAGGTCTACCAGCCTGTCCTCTCTGGGCAGCCAGGTCTACCAGCCTGTCCTCTCTGGGCCAGGTTTACCAGCCTGTCCTCTCTGGGCCAGGTCTACCAGCCTGTCCTCTCTGGGCAGCCAGGTTTACCAGCCTGTCCTCTCTGGGCAGCCAGGTTTACCAGCCTGTCCTCTCTGGGCAGCCAGGTCTACCAGCCTGTCCTCTCTGGGCAGCCAGGTCTACCAGCCTGTCCTCTCTGGGCAGCCAGGTCTAGCCAGCCTGTCCTCTCTGGGCAGCCAGGTCTACCAGCCTGTCCTCTCTGGGCAGCCAGGTCTACCAGCCTGTCCTCTCTGGGCAGCCAGGTCTACCAGCCTGTCCTCTCTGGGCAGCCAGGTCTACCAGCCTGTCCTCTCTGGGCAGCCAGGTCTACCAGCCTGTCCTCTCTGGGCAGCCAGGTCTACCAGCCTGTCCTCTCTGGGCAGCCAGGTTTACCAGCCTGTCCTCTCTGGGCAGCCAGGTCTACCAGCCTGTCCTCTCTGGGCCAGGTTTACCAGCCTGTCCTCTCTGGGCCAGGTTTACCAGCCTGTCCTCTCTGGGCAGCCAGGTTTACCAGCCTGTCCTCTCTGGGCAGCCAGGTCTACCAGCCTGTCCTCTCTGGGCAGCCAGGTCTACCAGCCTGTCCTCTCTGGGCAGCCAGGTCTACCAGCCTGTCCTCTCTGGGCAGCCAGGTCTACCAGCCTGTCCTCTCTGGGCAGCCAGGTCTACCAGCCTGTCCTCTCTGGGCAGCCAGGTCTACCAGCCTGTCCTCTCTGGGCAGCCAGGTCTACCAGCCTGTCCTCTCTGGGCAGCCAGGTCTACCAGCCTGTCCTCTCTGGGCAGCCAGGTTTACCAGCCTGTCCTCTCTGGGCCAGGTCTACCAGACTGTGCTCGCTGAGTCTGTACATAGTTAGTGTTTTCCATCAATCACGGTGGTCAGATAGTCTGCAACCATCTGCTCTCTGTTTTAGAGTGTTTGTGTGATTTATTTTCCAATATGTGGTATATTTTTGCTTTGTGAAAAAAGAGCTGATCAGTGTATTAGAGGAGGAGGCAGCAGTATAGAGCTGATCAGTGTATTAGAGGAGGAGGTCTACCAGCCTGTCCTCTCTGGGGCAGTACCAGAGCTGATCAGTGTATTAGAGGACCAGGCAGTCTACCAGTATAGCCAGCTGATCAGTGTATTAGAGGAGGAGGCAGCAGTATACCAGCTGTCAGTGTATTAGAGGAGGAGGAGGCAGCCTGTATAGAGCTGATCAGTGTATTACCAGGAGGAGGAGGCAGCAGGTCTAGAGCTGTCAGTGTCTGGGGAGGACCAGCCTGTCCAGTCTGGGCAGCCAGGCTGATCAGTGTATTAGAGGAGGAGGCAGCTGTATAGAGCTGATCAGTGTCTACCAGGAGGAGGAGGCAGCAGGTATACCAGCTGATCAGTGTCTGGGGAGGAGGACCAGCCAGTATCTGGGCTGATCAGTGTATTAGAGGAGGGGGCAGCAGTATAGAGCTGATCAGTGTATTCTGGGCAGCCAGGTTTAGAGGTCCTCTCTGGGCAGCAGTATACCAGCTGATCAGTGTATTACCAGGAGGAGGCAGCAGTATAGAGCTGATCAGTGTATTAGCCTGGGGGCCAGGCAGCCTGTATAGAGCTGATCAGTGTATTAGAGGAGGAGGCAGCAGGTATAGAGCTGATCAGTGTATTAGAGGAGGAGGTCTACCAGCCTGCAGTCTGGGCAGCCAGGCTGATCAGTGTATTAGAGGGAGGAGGGGCCAGTATAGAGCTGATCAGTGTATTAGAGGAGGGGCAGCAGGTACCAGCCTGTGCTCTCTGAGCTGATCAGTGTATTGGGAGGAGGAGGCAGGTCTGCAGTCCTCTCTATAGAGCTGATCAGTGTATTAGGGAGGCCAGGGCAGCAGTATAGAGCTGATCAGTGTATTAGAGGAGAAGGCAGCAGTATAGAGCTGATCAGTGTATTAGGAGGAGGAGGCCAGTATAGAGCTGATCAGTGTATTAGAGGAGGAGGAGGAGGCAGCAGTATAGAGCTGATCAGTGTATTAGAGGAGGAGGCAGTATAGAGCTGATCAGTGTATTAGAGGAGGAGGAGGCAGCAGTATAGAGCTGATCAGTGTATTAGAGGAGGAGGCAGCAGTATAGAGCTGATCAGTGTATTAGAGGAGGCAGCAGTATAGAGCTGATCAGTGTATTCTGAGGAGGAGGAGGCAGGTATAGAGCTGATCAGTGTATTGGAGGAGGCAGCAGTATAGAGCTGATCAGTGTATTAGAGGAGGAGGAGGCAGCAGTATAGAGCTGATCAGTGTATTAGAGGAGGAGGAGGCAGCAGTATAGAGCTGATCAGTGTATTAGAGGAGGAGGCAGCAGTATAGAGCTGATCAGTGTATTAGAGGAGGAGGCAGCAGTATAGAGCTGATCAGTGTATTAGAGGAGGAGGAGGCAGCAGTATAGAGCTGATCAGTGTATTAGAGGAGGAGGGCAGTATAGAGCTGATCAGTATAGAGCTGATCAGTGTATTAGAGGAGGAGGAGGCAGCAGTATAGAGCTGATCAGTGTATTAGAGGAGGAGGAGGCAGCAGTATAGAGCTGATGATCAGTGTATTAGAGGAGGAGGGGCAGCAGTATAGAGCTGATCAGTGTATTAGAGGAGGAGGGCAGTATAGAGCTGATCAGTGTATTAGAGGAGGAGGAGGCAGCAGTATAGAGCTGATCAGTGTATTAGAGGAGGAGGAGGGCAGCAGTATAGAGCTGATCAGTGTATTAGAGGAGGAGGCAGCAGTATAGAGCTGATCAGTGTATTAGAGGAGGAGGAGGCAGCAGTATAGAGCTGATCAGTGTATTAGAGGAGGAGGCAGCAGTATAGAGCTGATCAGTGTATTAGAGGAGGAGGAGGCAGCAGTATAGAGCTGATCAGTGTATTAGAGGAGGAGGAGGCAGCAGTATAGAGCTGATCAGTGTATTAGAGGAGGAGGAGGCAGCAGTATAGAGCTGATCAGTGTATTAGAGGAGGAGGCAGCAGTATAGAGCTGATCAGTGTATTAGAGGAGGAGGAGGCAGCAGTATAGAGCTGATCAGTGTATTAGAGGAGGAGGCAGCAGTATAGAGCTGATCAGTGTATTAGAGGAGGAGGCAGCAGTATAGAGCTGATCAGTGTATTAGAGGAGGAGGAGGCAGCAGTATAGAGCTGATCAGTGTATTAGAGGAGGGGCAGCAGTATAGAGCTGATCAGTGTATTAGAGGAGGAGGAGGCAGCAGTATAGAGCTGATCAGTGTATTAGAGGAGGAGGCAGCAGTATAGAGCTGATCAGTGTATTAGAGGAGGAGGGCAGCAGTATAGAGCTGATCAGTGTATTAGAGGAGGAGGCAGCAGTATAGAGCTGATCAGTGTATTAGAGGAGGAGGCAGCAGTATAGAGCTGATCAGTGTATTAGAGGAGGAGGCAGCAGTATAGAGCTGATCAGTGTATTAGAGGAGGAGGAGGCAGCAGTATAGAGCTGATCAGTGTATTAGAGGAGGAGGCAGCAGTATAGAGCTGATCAGTGTATTAGAGGAGGAGTGTATTAGAGGGCAGCAGTATAGAGCTGATCAGTGTATTAGAGGAGGAGGCAGCAGTATAGAGCTGATCAGTGTATTAGAGGAGGAGGAGGCAGCAGTATAGAGCTGATCAGTGTATTAGAGGAGGAGGAGGCAGCAGTATAGAGCTGATCAGTGTATTAGAGGAGGAGGCAGCAGTATAGAGCTGATCAGTGTATTAGAGGAGGGAGGCAGCAGTATAGAGCTGATCAGTGTATTAGAGGAGGAGGAGGCAGCAGTATAGAGCTGATCAGTGTATTAGAGGAGGAGGAGGAGGCAGCAGTATAGAGCTGATCAGTGTATTTAGAGCTGATCAGTGTATTAGAGGAGGAGGAGCAGCAGTATAGAGCTGATCAGTGTATTAGAGGAGGAGGCAGCAGTATAGAGCTGATCAGTGTATTAGAGGAGGAGGAGGCAGCAGTATAGAGCTGATCAGTGTATTAGAGGAGGAGGGGCAGCAGTATAGAGCTGATCAGTGTATTAGAGGAGGGGCAGCAGTATAGAGCTGATCAGTGTATTAGAGGAGGAGGCAGCAGTATAGAGCTGATCAGTGTATTAGAGGAGGAGGAGGAGGCAGCAGTATAGAGCTGATCAGTGTATTAGAGGAGGAGGAGGCAGCAGTATAGAGCTGATCAGTGTATTAGAGGAGGAGGGCAGCAGTATAGAGCTGATCAGTGTATTAGAGGAGGAGGAGGCAGCAGTATAGAGCTGATCAGTGTATTAGAGGAGGAGGGCAGCAGTATAGAGCTGATCAGTGTATTAGAGGAGGAGGAGGCAGCAGTATAGAGCTGATCAGTGTATTAGAGGAAGGGGTAGCAGTATAGAGCTGATCAGTGTATTAGAGGAGGGGGCAGCAGTATAGAGCTGATCAGTGTATTAGAGGAGGAGGCAGCAGTATAGAGCTGATCAGTGTATTAGAGGAGGGGCAGCAGTATAGAGCTGATCAGTGTATTAGAGGAGGAGGCAGCAGTATAGAGCTGATCAGTGTATTAGAGGAGGAGGAGGCAGCAGTATAGAGCTGATCAGTGTGTAGAGAGGAGGAGGCAGCAGTATAGAGCTGATCAGTGTATTAGAGGAGGAGGAGGCAGCAGTATAGAGCTGATCAGTGTATTAGAGGAGGAGGAGGGCAGCAGTATAGAGCTGATCAGTGTATTAGAGGAGGAGGTAGCAGTATAGAGCTGATCAGTGTATTAGAGGAGGAGGAGGCAGCAGTATAGAGCTGATCAGTGTATTAGAGGAGGAGGAGGCAGCAGTATAGAGCTGATCAGTGTATTAGAGGAGGAGGCAGCAGTATAGAGCTGATCAGTGTATTAGAGGAGGAGGAGGCAGCAGTATAGAGCTGATCAGTGTATTAGAGGAGGAGGAGGAGGCAGCAGTATAGAGCTGATCAGTGTATTAGAGGAGGAGGCAGCAGTATAGAGCTGATCAGTGTATTAGAGGAGGAGGAGGCAGCAGTATAGAGCTGATCAGTGTATTAGAGGAGGAGGCAGCAGTATAGAGCTGATCAGTGTATTAGAGAGGAGGAGGCAGCAGTATAGAGCTGATCAGTGTATTAGAGGAGGAGGGCAGTATAGAGCTGATCAGTGTATTAGAGGAGGAGGAGGCAGCAGTATAGAGCTGATCAGTGTATTAGAGGAGGAGGAGGCAGTATAGAGCTGATCAGTGTATTAGAGGAGGGGGCAGCAGTATAGAGCTGATCAGTGTATTAGAGAGGAGGGGGCAGCAGTATAGAGCTGATCAGTGTATTAGAGGAGGAGGCAGCAGTATAGAGCTGATCAGTGTATTAGAGGAGGAGGGGCAGCAGTATAGAGCTGATCAGTGTATTAGAGGAGGAGGCAGCAGTATAGAGCTGATCAGTGTATTAGAGGAGGAGGCAGCAGTATAGAGCTGATCAGTGTATTAGAGGAGGAGGAGCAGTATAGAGCTGATCAGTGTATTAGAGGAGGAGGCAGTATAGAGCTGATCAGTGTATTAGAGGAGGAGGCAGCAGTATAGAGCTGATCAGTGTATTAGAGGAGGAGGCAGCAGTATAGAGCTGATCAGTGTATTAGAGGAGGAGGAGGGGCAGCAGTATAGAGCTGATCAGTGTATTAGAGGAGGAGGAGGCAGCAGTATAGAGCTGATCAGTGTATTAGAGGAGGAGGCAGCAGTATAGAGCTGATCAGTGTATTAGAGGAGGAGGAGGCAGTATAGAGCTGATCAGTGTATTAGAGGAGGAGGAGGCAGTATAGAGCTGATCAGTGTATTAGAGGAGAGAGCTGGTGTATTAGAGGAGGAGGAGCAGCAGTATAGAGCTGATCAGTGTATTAGAGGAGGAGGCAGCAGTATAGAGCTGATCAGTGTATTAGAGGAGGAGGCAGCAGTATAGAGCTGATCAGTGTATTAGAGGAGGAGGAGGAGGCAAGGCCTGCTGTGAGACATCAGACATCAGAGAGAGCAGAGATAGAACAGGCCCACACACACACACACACAACAGGCCTACACTAACAAACAAACACACACACACACACCAGGCTAACACACACACACACAACAGGCCTACACTAAGACACACACACACACACACAACAGGCCTACACTAACAAACACACACACACACAACAGGCCCACACTAACAAACACACACACACACCAGGCTAACACACACACACACACACACACCAGGCCCACACTAACACACACACACAACAGGCCTACACTAACAAACACACACACAACAGGCCCACACTAACACACACACACAACAGGCCCACACTAACACACACACACAACAGGCCTACACTAACAAAAACACACACACACACACACAACAGGCCTACACTAACACACACACACACACACACACACACACACACACACAACAGGCCTACACTAACAAACACACACACACACACAACAGGCCCACACTAACAAACACACACACACACCAGGCTAACACACACAGACACACACACACACACACACCAGGCCCACACTAACACACACACACACACCAGGCTAACACACACACACACACACACACACACACACACACACACACACCCAGCCACACAGCAGTCCTAGTTGAAATAGTAAAGATGTAATCCAGAAGAAGCGTGTTGCTGAATATCATTATGGACGTGTTCCTCTTTATGGAACTACTGGCCCAAACACACACACACACACACACACACACACACACACACACACACACACACACACACACACACACACACACACACACACCAGGCTAACACACACACACATACACGTGGTTTTGATGTGTCCTCATCAATGTGGTTTTTATGTGTCGTTACACATTTTTTAAAATGTTAGTTAAACATTATTTTTATGATGCAAGTCATTATTTACAATGACGGTCTACCCCCCCCCCCCCCTGCCAAACACTAACCAGGACGACGCTGGGCCAATCGTGCACCACCCTATGGGACTCCCAATCACTGCCGGTTGTGATACAGCCTGGAATTGAACCAGGGTCTGTAGTGACGCCCCTAGCACTGAGATGCAGTGCCTTAGACCACTGTGATACAGTCTGGAATCGAACCAGGGTCTGTAGTGATGCCTCTAGCACTGAGATGCAGTGCCTTAGACCGCTGTGATACAGCCTGGAATCGAACCAGGGTCTGTAGTACCTTAGACCACTGTGATACAGCCCGGGATTGAACCAGGGTCTGTAGTACCTTAGACCACTGTGATACAGCCCGGGATCGAACCAGGGTCTGTAGTACCTTAGACCACTGTGATACAGCCCGGGATTGAACCAGGGTCTGTAGTACCTTAGACCGCTGCTCCCCTCAGGAGCCCCTAAATGTGGTTTAATGTGTCGTGATAAACGTGTAGCTCGCTAGTCAGTTTTGCAGAGGGGCAGCTGGTACTGTTGATGATGACATGGAAATGTAGGTGTGGGGGGGGGGGGTCATCAGGGAGAGCAGAGATAGAACAGGCCCACACTAACACACACACATACACACACATACACACACCAAGCCCACACTAACACACACACATACACACACATACACACACCAGGCCCACACTAACACACACACATACACAAACCAGGCCCACACTAACAACACACACACACACACACACACCAGGCCCACACTAATACACACACATACACACACCAGGCCCACACTAACACACACACACACACACACCAGGCCCACACTAACACACACACATACACACACCAGGCACACACACCAGGCACAAACATCACTAACACACAAACATCACTAAACACACACATCACTAACACACACACACAGTGGTCATGAGCTGAGCTCTACATGAGTGATGTCATACTAACTAGGCAGCACAGCTCTTATACCTCATTACGGCCTGATTACCGATTACCATAGTAACCCCTTACTGTTAGGAAACACCAGGAGGTTTCCATAGTAACCCCTTACTGTTAGGGAACGCCAGGAGGTTTCCATAGTAACCCCTTACTGTTAGGAAACGCCAGGAGTTTCCATAGTAACCCCTTACTGTTAGGGAACGCCAGGAGGTTTCCATAGTAACCCCTTACTGTTAGGGAACACCAGGAGGTTTCCATAGTAACCCCTTACTGTTAGGGAACGCCAGGAGGTTTCCATAGTAACCCCTTACTGTTAGGGAACGCCAGGAGGTTTCCATAGTAACCCCTTACTGTTAGGGAACGCCAGGAGGTTTCCATAGTAACCCCTTACTGTCCATATGCTGGGTTCTCTACCTCAGTCTCAGTATCTCAGAAACTGTCCACTACATTGAAGTGTTGGGTTCTCTACCTCAGTATCTCAGACACTGTCCACTACATTGAAGTGTTGGGTTCTCTACCTCAGTATCTCAGACACTGTCCACTACATTGAAGTGTTGGGTTCTCTACCTCAGTATCTCAGACACTGTCCACTACATTGAAGTGTTGGGTTCTCTACCTCAGTATCTCAGACACTGTCCTCTACATTGAAGTGTTGGGTTCTCTACCTCAGTATCTCAGACACTGTCCACTACATTGAAGTGTTGGGTTCTCTACCTCAGTATCTCAGACACTGTCCACTACATTGAAGTGTTGGGTTCTCTACCTCAGTATCTCAGACACTGTCCTCTACATTGAAGTGTTGGGTTCTCTACCTCAGTCTCAGTATCTCAGAAACTGTCCTCTACATTGAAGTGTTGGGTTCTCTACCTCAGTATCTCAGACACTGTCCACTACATTGAAGTGTTGGGTTCTCTACCTCAGTATCTCAGACACTGTCCACTACATTGAAGTGTTGGGTTCTCTACCTCAGTATCTCAGACACTGTCCTCTACATTGAAGTGTTGGGTTCTCTACCTCAGTCTCAGTATCTCAGAAACTGTCCACTACATTGAAGTGTTGGGTTCTCTACCTCAGTATCTCAGACACTGTCCACTACATTGAAGTGTTGGGTTCTCTACCTCAGTATCTCAGACACTGTCCTCTACATTGAAGTGTTGGGTTCTCTACCTCAGTCTCAGTATCTCAGAAACTGTCCTCTACATTGAAGTGTTGGGTTCTCTACCTCAGTATCTCAGACACTGTCCACTACATTGAAGTGTTGGGTTCTCTACCTCAGTATCTCAGACACTGTCCACTACATTGAAGTGTTGGGTTCTCTACCTCAGTATCTCAGACACTGTCCACTACATTGAAGTGTTGGGTTCTCTACCTCAGTCTCAGTATCTCAGAAACTGTCCTCTACATTGAAGTGTTGGGTTCTCTACCTCAGTATCTCAGACACTGTCCACTACATTGAAGTGTTGGGTTCTCTACCTCAGTATCTCAGACACTGTCCACTACATTGAGTGTTGGGTTCTCTACCTGGGGTTCTCTACCTCAGTCTCAGTATCTCAGAAACTGTCCTCTACATTGAAGTGTTGGGTTCTCTAGTCTCAGTATCTCAGAAACTGTCCTCTACATTGAAGTGTTGGGTTCTCTACCTCAGTATCTCAGACACTGTCCACTACATTGAAGTGTTGGGTTCTCTACCTCAGTATCTCAGACACTGTCCACTACATTGAAGTGTTGGGTTCTCTACCTCAGTCTCAGTATCTCAGACACTGTCCACTACATTGAAGTGTTGGGTTCTCTACCTCAGTATCTCAGACACTGTCCTCTACATTGAAGTGTTGGGTTCTCTACCTCAGTATCTCAGACACTGTCCACTACATTGAAGTGTTGGGTTCTCTACCTCAGTATCTCAGACACTGTCCACTACATTGAAGTGTTGGGTTCTCTACCTCAGTATCTCAGACACTGTCCACTACATTGAAGTGTTGGGTTCTCTACCTAGTCTCAGTATCTCAGACACTGTCCACTACATTGAAGTGTTGGGTTCTCTACCTCAGTATCTCAGACACTGTCCACTACATTGAAGTGTTGGGTTCTCTACCTCAGTATCTCAGACACTGTCCACTACATTGAAGTGTTGGGTTCTCTACCTCAGTATCTCAGACACTGTCCACTACATTGAAGTGTTGGGTTCTCTACCTCAGTATCTCAGACACTGTCCACTACATTGCAGTGTTGGGTTCTCTACCTCAGTATCTCAGACACTGTCCACTACATTGAAGTGTTGGGTTCAGCTTCCTTCTCTCCTGTGTTCGTTCTGGAATTGTTTGGTAATGCAGCAGATGGCTGTCTGGGGTCTTGGCGACAGTGATGAGAACAGACTGATAACTGATATACTGTAGCTGATGTGATAGTGTTGACAGTAGTGATGGAACAAGAGAACAGACTGATAACTGATATACTGTGGCTGATGTGATAGTGTTGACAGTAGTGATGGAACAAGAGAACAGACTGATAACTGATATACTGTAGCTGATGTGATAGTGTTGACAGTAGTGATGGAACAGACTGATAACTGATATACTGTAGCTGATGTGATAGTGTTGACAGTAGTGATGGAACAAGAGGGCCTGGTGTTATCTGATGTGATTCTACTGGGCCTGGTACTATCTGATGTGATTCTGCTGGGCCTGATACTATCTGATGTGATTCTGTTGGGCCTGGTACTATCTGATGTGATTCTGCTGGGCCTGGTACCATCTGATGTGATTCTGCTGGGCCTGGTACTATCTGATGTGATTCTGCTGGACCTGGTACTATCTGATGTGATTCTGCTGGGCCTGGTACTATCTGATGTGATTCTGCTGGGCCTGGTGCCATCTGATGTGATTCTGCTGGGCCTGGTACTCTCTGATGTGATTCTGCTGGGCCTGGTACTATCTGATGTGATTCTGCTGGGCCTGGTACTATCTGATGTGATTCTGCTGGGCCTGGTACCATCTGATGTGATTCTACTGGGCCTGGTATTATCTGATGTGATTCTGTTGGGCCTGGTACTATCTGATGTGATTCTGCTGGGCCTGGTACTATCTGATGTGATTCTGCTGGGCCTGGTGTTATCTGATGTGATTCTGCTGGGCCTGGTGTTATCTGATGTGATTCTGCTGGGCCTGGTACTATCTGATGTGATTCTGCTGGGCCTGGTGCCATCTGATGTGATTCTGCTGGGCCTGGTACTATCTGATGTGATTCTGCTGGGCCTGGTACTATCTGATGTGATTCTACTGGGCCTGGTACTATCTGATGTGATTCTGCTGGGCCTGGTACTATCTGATGTGATTCTACTGGGCCTGGTACTATCTGATGTGATTCTGCTGGGCCTGGTACTATCTGATGTGATTCTGCTGGGCCTGGTGTTATCTGATGTGATTCTGCTGGGCCTGGTACTATCTGATGTGATTCTCCTGGGCCTGGTGTTATCTGATGTGATTCTGCTGGGCCTGGTACCATCTGATGTGTGTTACCTATATGATAGCTATGTTTAAATGTGTCTGTGTTCCTCTCCTCTCCTCTCTCCTCTCTCCTTTCTTCTACTGTCATATGTCCTCTCCTTTCCTCCTCTCCTCTCCTCTCCTCTCCTCTCTCCTCTCCTCTCCTCTCCTCTCCTATCCTCTCCTCTCCTCTCCTCTCCTCTCCTCTCCTCTCTCCTCTCCTCTCCTCTCCTCTCCTCTCCTCTCCTCTCCTCTCCTCTCCTCTCCTCTCCTCTCCTCTCCTCTCCTCTCCTCTCCTCTCCTCTCCTCTCCTCTCTCCTCTCCTCTCCTCTCCTCTCCTCTCCTCTCCTCTCTCCTCTCCTCTCCTCTCCTCTCCTCTCTCCCCCCTCTCCTCTCCAGTGTTTCACTTCTCCCAGCGGTTCACCACGGTGGTCCCAGAGAGCTGTATGTTGATCTTACTGGGCCTGGTACTGGGTGGCATCGTACTGCTGACCAGTAAGAAACAGCTGTACCAGCTAGAGCCTGGCCTCTTCTTCCTCTTCCTCCTGCCCACCATCGTAGGTAGGTGCCTTCTCACTGGGGGGGGGAATCTCAACTGAATCTCCCTCCATTCCTCACAAGTTAACAGGTCATTGTACTCTCTATCCTGTGCATATGACAGATCGTTTTCTGCTTTGATTTAGGTGACGCCGGGTATTTCATGCCCGCGAGGCTCTTCTTTGACAATCTGGGAGCCATCTTACTGTATGCTGTGGTGGGAACTCTCTGGAATGCCTTCTGTACAGGCTTCTGCCTCTACGGGGTCAAACTGATGGGGATCATAGGTGAGTCCAGCTGCTGGGGGGTCAGGGGTGAGTCAAGCTGCTGGGGGTCAGGGGTGAGTCAAGCTGTTGGGGGAGTCAGAGGTGAGTCAAGCCGCTGGGGGGTCAGGGGTGTGTTAAGCTGCTGGGGGGTCAGGGGTGAGTCAAGCTGCTGGGGGGTCAGGGGTGAGTCAAGCCGCTGGGGGAGTCAGAGGTGAGTCAAGCCGCTGGGGGTCAGAGGGGGGTCAAGACGCTGGGGGGGTCAGAGTGGGGTCAAGCCGCTGGGGGTCAGAGGTGAGTCAAGCCGCTGGGGGGCCAATAGCCGCTGGGAGGCCAATAGGCTGTACCCTTACAGTTTAGACAGTAACCAATAGGCTGTACCCTGACAGTTTTAGACAGTAGCCAATAGGCTGTACCCTGACAGTTTAGACAGTAGCCAATAGGCTGTACCCTGACAGTTTAGACAGTAACCAATAGGCTGTATGTAAAATGTGTCTCTGTGTTCAGACCAGAAGGTTCAGGCAGGTCTGATTTCTCTCTGTTCAGACCAGAAAGTTCAGGCAGGTCTGATGTCTCTCTGTTCAGACCAGAAAGTTCAGGCAGGTCTGATTTCTCTCTGTTCAGACCAGAAGGTTCAGGCAGGTCTGATTTCTCTCTGCTCAGACCAGAAGGTTCAGGCAGGTCTGATGTGTCTCTCTGTTCAGACCAGAAGGTTCAGGCAGGTCTGATGTGTCTCTCTGTCCAGACCAGAAGGTTCAGGCAGGTCTGATTTCTCTCTGCTCAGACCAGAAGGTTCAGGCAGGTCTGATGTGTCTCTGTGTTCAGACCAGAAGGTTCAGGCAGGTCTGATGTGTCTCTGTTCAGACCAGAAGGTTCAGGCAGGTCTGATGTGTCTCTCTGTTCAGACCAGAAGGTTCAGGCAGGTCTGATGTGTCTCTGTGTTCAGACCAGAAGGTTCAGGCAGGTCTGATGTGTCTCTCTGTGTTCAGACCAGAAGGTTCAGGCAGGTCTGATGTGTCTCTCTGTTCAGACCAGAAGGTTCAGGCAGGTCTGATGTGTCTCTGTGTTCAGACCAGAAGGTTCAGGCAGGTCTGATGTGTCTCTCTGTGTTCAGACCAGAAGGTTCAGGCAGGTCTGATGTGTCTCTCTGTGTTCAGACCAGAAGGTTCAGGCAGGTCTGATGTGTCTCTGTGTTCAGACCAGAAGGTTCAGGCAGGTCTGATGGAGTTCCTGTTGTTTGGAGCGTTGATCTCTGCGGTGGACCCAGTGGCGGTGCTGGCCGTGTTCGAGGAGGTCCAAGTCAACGAGACTCTCTTCATCATCGTCTTCGGAGAGTCCCTGCTCAACGACGCCGTCACCGTGGTGAGTCAGCTGTAACTCGGATGACAGACGCACAGATTACACTTTTACTTCACACACACACACACACACACACACACACACACACACACACACACACACACACACACACACACACACACCTCACTAACTGACACACACACCTCACTAACTAACACACACACACATACACACCTCACTGACACACACACCTCACTAACTGACACACACACACACACACCTCACTAACTGACACACACACCTCACTAACACACACACACATACACACCTCACTGACACACACACCTCACTAACTGACACACACACACACCTCACTAACTGACACACACACACACATACACCTCACTAACTAACACACACACACACCTCACTAACTGACACACACACACACCTCACTAACTCACTAACACACACACACACCTCACTAACTGACACACATACACACCTCACACTGACACACACACACACTAACACACATACACACCTCACCACACCTCACTGACACACACACACAAACACACATACACACCCACTAACTAACACACACACACACACACACACACACACACACACACACACACACACACACACCTCACTAACACACACACCTCACTAACACACACACACACACACACACACACACACACACACACACACACACCTCACTAACTGACACACACCTCACTAACTGACACACACACACCTCACACTGACACACACACACACACACACACACACACACTGGCTCACGTTCAAACAATGAACCCAGTAACAAAGCAACAGACAAACACACATACTGGTTGACACCTCACATCACTAACTGGGACAGGAGGGTTTTTACAGACACACACACCTCATAGAGACAGGACACTTTGAAGGTCAGTAACTGACACACACCTGGACAGACCACTTCACTAGTCTCAATCTGCATCCCAAAATGACACACCTGGTACCTCCTCTGGTATATAGTACATACACCTATATAGGGAATAGGCTCTGGTCTAACTGACACACACACAGTCCCACTATATAGGGAATAGGGCTCTGGTCTATAACTGACAGTACCACCTCACTAACTAGGGAATAGGGCTCTGGTCTATAGTACATACCACCTACTATAGCACACACACAAACACAATAGGGCTCTCTAACTAACTATACACACACACTTACACACACATACACACTCACCTCTAACTAGTACACATACACACCTCACTAACTAACAACATACTCACCTCACTAACTAACACCACACACACACACACACACACTCTGGTCTCTCTCTCTCTCTCTCTCTAACTAACTCTCTCTCTCTCTCTCTCACTCTCACACCTCTCTCTCTCTCTC
Source organism: Oncorhynchus nerka (assembly GCF_034236695.1). Lineage (NCBI taxonomy): Eukaryota > Metazoa > Chordata > Actinopteri > Salmoniformes > Salmonidae > Oncorhynchus > Oncorhynchus nerka. Next base: position 104,030,487 of record NC_088422.1, read on the forward strand.
ACACAAACACACATACACACCCCTCTAACTCTCACTCTCTTCTCTCTCCCTCTCTCACACACACACACTCTCTCACCCACTCTCTTTCTCTCTCTCTCCCCCTCTCTTCTCACTCTCTCACACCCACTCTGACTCTCTCTCTCTCTCCCCCTCTCTTCTCTGACACACACACACTCTCTCCCACCTCTCTCTCTCTCACTCTCTCCCCACATCACCTCACTCTCTCCACCTCTCTAACTCTCTCTCTCCACCTCTCTGACACACACTCACACATACACCTCTCTCTCCCACACACACATACACCTCTCTCTCTCACCTCACTAACCCCCTCTCATTTCTCACTAACTCCCAGCCACACCTCACTAACTGACACACACACACACCTTTTGTTTATATGAACTGTGACCTCACTAACTTGGTACATACCCACTCTCACCAACTGATGATACACACCTCTCTCACTCACACACCCACATCACATTTCTAACAACTAACACACACACACCACATAAACACACACACACACACACACACTTATAGAACTAACACACATACACACCTAGAAACTAACACACATACACACCTCATAATAACACACACACACACACACACACCACACACACACACACACACTATATAGAACACCACACACACCAACACTAACTAGAACACCACACACCTCACCAACTAACACACATACACACCTCACTGACACACAACACAAACACACATACACACCCCACTAACCAACACAACACACAGAACACCAACACACACACACACAGAACACACACACACACACACACACACACACTATATAGAACACCAACTAACACACATACACACCAACTAACTAACACACATATAGAACTAACTAACAACACACACAACACCACACATATAGAACACACAACTAACTAACACTATACACACCCTCACCAACACCAACACACACCTATACTAGAACACACAAACACACATATACAACACTAACTAACTATAGAACACCAACACTATATAGAACACACACACACACACACACACACACACACAACACATATAGAACACCTCAAACTAACACACAACACACCTCACTCATATAGAACACACACCTCACTGACACACACACATACACACCTCACTAACTAACACACACACACACAACACACCTCATAGAACACACACATATGGCTCACGTTCAAACAATGAAGCCCCAAAGAACACCAACTGGTTGATTCCTCTCCCTATAGAACACCAACAGACTAATATAGAGACAGGACGCTTTGAACACCTGGAGAACCAGCTTCATAGTCTCAACATCCCAAAATGACACCCTATCTAGAATAGTAGTGCACTATATAGAACACTCTGGTCTATAGTAGTACCACTATATAGGAATACTGGTCTATAGTAGTACCACTATATAGGGAATACTCTGGTCTATAGTAGTAACATATAGGAATAGGTTTCTGGTCTATAGTAGTACCAACACTATATAGAATAGGGCTCTGGTCTATAGTAGTACCACTATATAGGAATAGGGCTCTGGTCTATAGTAGTAACACTATATAGGGAATAGGGCTCTTGGTCTATAGTAGTACCACTATATAGGAATAGGGCTCTGGTCTATAGTAGTACCACTATATAGGAATAGGGCTCTGGTCTATAGTAGAACACCCACTATATAGGGAATAGGGCTCTGGTCTATAGTAGTACCACTCCCCCCAGGTCTATAGTAGTACCACTATATAGGGAATAGGGCCTGGTTATAGTAGTGCCCCTATATGGGAATAGGGCTCGTCTATAGTAGTACCACCCAGGGCTCTGGTCTATAGTAGTACCACTCCATATAGGGAATAGGGCTCTGGTCTATAGTCCCCCATATAGAAATAGGGCTCTGGTCTATAGTAGTACCACTATATAGGAATAGGGCTCTGGTCTATAGTAGTACCCTATCCTCCCCCAGGTCTATAGTAACCACTATATAGGGAATAGGGCTCTGGTCCCCAGTAGTACCACTATATAGGGAATAGGGCTCTGGTCTATAGTAGTACCACTATATAGGGAATAGGGCTCTGGTCTATAGTAGTACCACTATATAGGAATAGGTCTGGTCTATAGTAGTACCATTTCTATATAGGGAATAGGCTCTGGTCTATAGTAGTACCATTTCCCCTAGGGAATAGGTCTGGTATAACCGTACCACTATATAGGGAATAGGCTCTGGTCTAAAGTAGTACCACTATATAGGGAATAGGCTCTGGTCTATAGTAGTACCACTATATAGGGAATAGGGCTCTGGTCTATAGTAGTACCACTATATAGGAATAGGGCTCTGGTCTATAGTAGTACCCCCAGGTCTGGGAATACTGTGGTCCATTTAGTACCCCTATGGGAATAGGGCTCTGGTCTATAGTAGTACCACTATATAGGGAATAGGTCTGGTCTATAGTAGTACCACTATATAGGGAATAGGGCTGTCTATAGTAGTACCACTATATAGGGAATAGGGCTCTGGTCTATAGTAGTACCACTATATAGGGAATAGGGCTCTGGTCTATAGTAGTACCACTTGCTGAATAGGGCTCTGTCTATAGTAGTACCTATTAGGGAATAGGGCTCTGTTATAGTAGTTCTATTGTTGCTGTTGTTGCTCTGTTGTTGTTACCACTGTAGGGTATTGCTGCTGTTGTT
>NC_088422.1:104035680-104060680 GCF_034236695.1 Oncorhynchus nerka
GTTGCTGTTGTTGTTGTTGTTGTTGCTGCTGCCTTTGTTGTTGTTGCTGCTGTTGTCTATTCATGTTGTTGCTTTGTTGCTGTTGTTGCAGGGTTGTTGCTGCCTGTTGTTAGTTGATGCAGTTGTTATGTTGTTGTTTAATGTTGATCTGTTGTTGTTATAACCTGCCTGTTGCTGTTGCTGCTGTTGTTGCTGCCTTTGTTCTGGCTCTGTTATTGCTGTTGTTGTTGTTGTTGATCAGTTGTTATTCATGTTGTAATGCTGTGGTTCTGGGTTATTGCTGCTGTTGTCTATTCATGTGGATCTGTTGCTGTTGTTGCTGCTGTTGCTGTTGTTGCTGTTGTTGTTGCTGTTGATTGGGTTGTTGTTGTTGTTGTTGCTTTAATTGTGGTTGCTGCTGTTGTTATAACTGCTGTTGCTGTTGCCTTTAATAGTGGATGTTGTTGTTATTGCTGTTGTTGTTGTTGCTGCTGTTGTTATGTTGTTGCTGGGTTATTGCTGCTGTTGCTGCTGTTGTTGTTGTTGTTGTTGTTTCTGTTGTTGTTTTGAACACAGTAACATTCTAGTGCTTTAAACAACCCTCTCATATCTCATTGTTCCTGATTATCAGCCCAACACAACCACTTGTTGCCTTTAATAGTGGATCTGTTGGTTATAACTGTTGCTGTTGTAATTGTTGTTGTTGCTGTTGTTGTTAACACAGCCTTTAATATTCTAGTGGTTATAAACAACCTCTCTCATATCTCTTTGTTCTGTGATGATCAGCCCAACACAACCGACTTGTTGTTGCGTTTAATAGTTGTTGTTGTTGTTGAAAACAGAAACATTCTAGTGCTTTAAACAACCTCTTCATATCTCTTTGTTCTGTGATTATCAGCCCAACACAACCGATTTGTTGTGGATCGGTCTTTAAGTTTCTATGGTGTTTAACTCTTTTGGTCCCAGTGAGTTGTATAACACCGTCCCCGGAGAGGAGGGCCTACGTCTCAAATGGAACCCTATTCCTTTACTTTATAGTGGAACCCTACTTTAGACCAGAGCCCTGGAACCCTATTTAACCCTACTTTAGACCAGAGCCCTATGGAACCTATTCCCTATATAGTGCACTACTTTAGACCAGAGCCCTATGGAACCCTATTTATATAGTGCACTACTTTAGACCAGAGCCTTTACCCTATTCCCTATATAGTTCACTACTTTAGACCAGGTTATAACCAGCCCTATGGAACCCTATTCCCTATAGTGGATCACTACTTTAGACCAGAGCCTTTATAGGGACCCATTCCCTTTAATAGTGCACTACTTTAGACCAGAGCCCTATGGGACCCTATTCCCTATATAGTTCACTACTTTAACCAGAGCCCTATGGGACCCTATTCCCTATATAGTGCACTACTTTAGACCAGAGCCCTATGGAACCCTAGGCCCTAATAGTGGATCACTTTAGACCAGAGCCCTATGGAACCCTATTCCCTAATAGTGCACTACAGACCAGAGTTATGGAACCCTATCCCCTATATAGTGCACTACTTTAGACCAGAGCCCTATGGCACCCTATCCCCTTTTTTTAAGTGCACTACTTTTGACCAGAAGTAGTGCACTGACTTTGAAAATAGGGTGGATTTGGGATCTAAACTAGGATGTCAGGCCCTCTTTAACAGTGCTGCTGCTATGCTTTGTGAGAAGAGAGAGCCAGCCTTTATGTTGGTTTCGGGAAGATTAAACTGCAGAAGAGCCCAGCGCTAAGCGTGGATCGTCTTATGGATCAACCGTTTCAGAGTAGGAGTGCTGATCCAGATCCTAGGCTAAACTGATCCTAGATCCTAGGCTAAACTGATCCAGATCCCTAAAGGATCCTAGGCTAAACTGATCCTAGATCCTAGGCTAAACTGATCCTAGATCCTAGGCTAAACTGATCCTAGATCCTAGGCTAAACTGATCCTAGATCCTAGGCTAAACTGATCCTAGATCAGCACTTGTACTGTGAGATGCTGTGCAGTCCGTGGTGAGGATTTGCAGGGGCAGGTTGGGAGTCTTTCTCTGGTCTAGTCTGAGGACAGTGAAGACTAGTAGGATGGATTTAAGGTTTTCAGATAGACTCACAAGTTCCCTCATCGTTCTGTTCTACAGCTACCTTCTCTCTGTTCCTGGTCTGTTTCTCCACAGCGACTGTGTAGTAATAGTGGATCAGGGTTATAACCACCCCCAGGCCTTTAATAGTGGATCAGGGTTATAACCAGCCTTTAATAGTGGATCAGGGTTATAACCAGCCCCAGGCCTTTAATAGTGGATCAGGGTTATAACCATTCTTTAATAGTGGATCAGGGTTATAACCAGCCTTTAATAGTGGATCAGGGTTATAACCACCCCCAGGCCTTTAATAGTGGATCAGGGTTATAACCACCCCCAGGCCTTTAATAGTGGATCAGGGTTATAACCACCCCCAGGCCTTTTAGTGGAAGGGTTATAACCACCCCCAGGCCTTTAATAGTGGATCAGGGTTATAACCAGCCTTTAATAGTGGATCAGGGTTATAACCACCCCCAGGCCTTTAATAGTGGATCAGGGTTATAACCAGCCCCAGGCCTTTAATAGTGGATCAGGGTTATAACCAGCCTTTAATAGTGGATCAGGGTTATAACCAGCCTTTAATAGTGGATCAGGGTTATAACCAGCCTTTAATAGTGGATCAGGGTTATAACCAGCCTTTAATAGTGGATCAGGGTTATAACCAGCCTTTAATAGTGGATCAGGGTTATAACCAGCCTTTAATAGTGGATCAGGGTTATAACCAGCCCCAGGCCTTTAATAGTGGATCAGGGTTATAACCAGCCTTTAATAGTGGATCAGGGTTATAACCAGCCTTTAATAGTGGATCAGGGTTATAACCAGCCCCAGGCCTTTAATAGTGGATCAGGGTTATAACCACCCCCAGGCCTTTAATAGTGGATCAGGGTTATAACCAGCCTTTAATAGTGGATCAGGGTTATAACCAACCTTTAATAGTGGATCAGGGTTATAACCAGCCTTTAATAGTGGATCAGGGTTATAACCAGCCCCAGGCCTTTAATAGTGGATCAGGGTTATAACCAGCCTTTAATAGTGGATCAGGGTTATAACCAGCCTTTAATAGTGGATCAGGGTTATAACCAACCCCAGGCCTTTAATAGTGGATCAGGGTTATAACCAGCCTTTAATAGTGGATCAGGGTTATAACCAGCCCCAGGCCTTTAATAGTGGATCAGGGTTATAACCAGCCTTTAATAGTGGATCAGGGTTATAACCAGCCTTTAATAGTGGATCAGGGTTATAACCACCCCCAGGCCTTTAATAGTGGATCAGGGTTATAACCAACCCCAGGCCTTTAATAGTGGATCAGGGTTATAACCAGCCTTTAATAGTGGATCAGGGTTATAACCAGCCTTTAATAGTGGATCAGGGTTATAACCAGCCTTTAATAGTGGATCAGGGTTATAACCAGCCCCAGGCCTTTAATAGTGGATCAGGGTTATAACCAGCCTTTAATAGTGGATCAGGGTTATAACCAGCCTTTAATAGTGGATCAGGGTTATAACCAACCCCAGGCCTTTAATAGTGGATCAGGGTTATAACCAGCCTTTAATAGTGGATCAGGGTTATAACCAGCCCCAGGCCTTTAATAGTGGATCAGGTTATAACCAGCCTTTAATAGTGGATCAGGGTTATAACCAGCCTTTAATAGTGGATCAGAGTTATAACCAACCCCAGGCCTTTAATAGTGGATCAGGGTTATAACCAGCCTTTAATAGTGGATCAGGGTTATAAGCCCCAGCCTTTAATAGTGGATCAGGGTTATAACCAGCCTTTAATAGTGGATCAGGGTTATAACCAGCCCCAGGCCTTTAATAGTGGATCAGGTTATAACCAGCCTTTAATAGTGGATCAGGGTTATAACCAGCCTTTAATAGTGGATCAGGGTTATAACCAGCCTTTAATAGTGGATCAGGGTTATAACCAGCCTTTAATAGTGGATCAGGGTTATAACCAGCCCCAGGCCTTTAATAGTGGATCAGGGTTATAACCAGCCTTTAATAGTGGATCAGGGTTATAACCAGCCTTTAATAGTGGATCAGGGTTATAACCAGCCTTTAATAGTGGATCAGGGTTATAACCAACCTTTAATAGTGGATCAGGGTTATAACCAGCCTTTAATAGTGGATCAGGGTTATAACCAACCTTTAATAGTGGATCAGGGTTATAACCAACCTTTAATAGTGGATCAGGGTTATAACCAGCCCCAGGCCTTTAATAGTGGATCAGGGTTATAACCACCCCCAGGCCTTTAATAGTGGATCAGGGTTATAACCAACCTTTAATAGTGGATCAGGGTTATAACCACCCCAGGCCTTTAATAGTGGATCAGGGTTATAACCAACCTTTAATAGTGGATCAGGGTTATAACCACCCCCAGGCCTTTAATAGTGGATCAGGGTTATAACCAGCCTTTAATAGTGGATCAGGGTTATGACCAGCCCCAGGCCTGCAGTGTGCTGTGCACCACCAATAAGTAGCACCCACCTGTATAGAGAATGCATTGTGTTATGGAGAGAGTTTCAAAGACAATCTCCTGATGATGTCATGTCTCCTCCTCTGCAGGTGTTGTATAAGGTGTACATGTCCTTCGTGGAGGTGGGCCCTGAGAATGTTCAGACAGCTGACTATTTCAAATAGTGGAGTGAGTTTGGGTTATAGGATGAGCCTTTGGTCTGTGTTAGCTGTAGTCTGTGTTTAGCTGTAGTCTGTGTTAGCTGTAGTCTGTGTTAGCTGTAGTCTGTGTTAGCTGTAGTCTGTGTTAGCTGTAGTCTGTGTTAGCTGTAGTCTGTGTTAGCTGTAGTCTGTGTTAGCTGTAGTCTGTGTTAGCTGTAGTCTGTGTTAGCTGTAGTCTGTGTTAGCTGTAGTCTGTGTTAGCTGTAGTCTGTGTTAGCTGTAGTCTGTGTTAGCTGTAGTCTTTGTTTAGCTGTAGTCTCTGTTAGCTGTAGTCTGTGTTAACCAGTCTGTGTTTAGCTGTAGTCTGTGTTTAGCTGTAGTCTGTGTTAGCTGTAGTCTGTGTTAGCTGTAGTCTGTTAGCTGTAGTCTGTGTTAGCTGTAGTCTTTAGCTGTAGTCTGTGTTAGCTGTAGTCTGTTAGCTGTAGTCTGTGTTAGCTGTAGTCTGTGTTAGCTGTAGTCTGTGTTAGCTGTAGTCTGTGTTAGCTGTAGTCTGTGTTAGCTGTAGTCCTTTAGCTGTAGTCTGTGTTAGCTGTAGTCTGTGTTTAGCTGTAGTCTGTGTTAGCTGTAGTCTGTGTTAGCTGTAGTCTGTGTTTAGCTGTAGTCTGTGTTTAGCTGTAGTCTGTGTTTAGCTGTAGTCTGTGTTAGCTGTAGTCTGTGTTAGCCTGTAGTCTGTGTTAGCTGTTGTCTGTGTTTAGCTGTAGTCTGTGTTTAGCTGTAGTCTGTGTTTAGCTGTAGTCTGTGTTAGCTGTAGTCTGTTTACACATAAACTGGATCTCTGTTATAGCCACTATGAGACCTCTCTGATTAATTCCTGTGTTCTGAACCTAAAGACTCTGGATCAGGTTATAACCAGCCTGTAGCCTCCTCTCTTCAGGTCCCCCTCTCTCCAGTCCTCCAGGTTACCCTTCCTCTCTCTCCCTCCAGCCTCCTCCTCCCCCTCTTCCTCAGTCCCTCAACCCTACCTCCTAGCCATCTTCCTCTTCCTCCCTGTTATCACCCTTTCCTACCTCCCCATCTTCCTCCTCCTTTCTCCTCTTCCTCCCTTTCTCCCCATCTTCCTCCACCCCTCTCCTCTTCCTCCCTGTCTCCCCATCTTCCTCCACCCCTCTCCTCTTCCTCCCTGTCTCCCTCCACTTCCTCCTCCACCTCCCCATCTTCCTCATCCCTTCTGGGTTCCCTGTCTCCCCATCTGTCCTCCACCCAGCCTCCTCTTCCTGTGTCTTCCACCCTTAGTCTCCCCCTCCTTCCTCCTCCCCATCTCCGTCCTTCTCTCCCTCCTCTCCGTCCTCAGCCTCATTCCTCTGTCAGTATTGGGGGACCATGTAGTCTGATGTTAGCTGCTCAGGGTTCATCACACGTTTCACCAAGAAGGTCCGCATCATTAGCCTCTATTGGTCTTCCTCATGGTGTACCTGGCCTTCACCGCTGAGCTCTTCTCACTGTCCGCCATCTTGTCGTGAGTACAGCTAGTATGTGTTTAGAAATCACCACAGAAAATGTGATGGTCTGTACTCAAAAATATGTTGCATTTAAACTCACTTCATTTTTCTATGATATTTTTTTTCCGCTGTCATTGGGGGGTGTGTGTGTGTGTGTGTGTGTGTGTGTGTGTGTGTGTGTGTGTGTGTGTGTCTGTGTCAGTGCCTCCTGAAAGTATTCAGACCGCTGACTTGTTCCACATTTTATTACTGTTACATCCTTATTCTAAAATGGATTAAATAGTCATTTTCCTCAGTAATCTACACACAATAACCCATTATGACATCACAATACCCCATAATGACATCACAATAACCCATAATGACATCACAATAACCCATTATGACAAAGCAAGAAGGAAAATTTATTTTGATCAAAAACTGAAATACCTTATTTAGCTAAGTATTCAGACCCTTTGTTATGAGACTCTAAATTGATCTCAGGTGCATCCTGTTTCTATTGATCATCTGAGATATTTCTTAGTCTGATTGGAGTCCACCTGTGGGAAATTCAATTGATTGGACATGATTTGGAAAGGCACACACCTGTGTCTGCGTTTAGCTGTAGTCTGTGTGTAGCTGTACAGTCAACATTACAATACAACCACTGTATGTTACAATAAGAACATCTCAACAGGACCTATCTTCCCTATAGACCTGCATTAGCAATACAACCACTGTATGTTACAATATGAACATCTCAACAGGACCTATCCTCCCTGTAGTCATTACAATACAACCACTGTATGTTACAAGTGAACATCTCAACAGGACCTATCCTCCCTATAGCTGTATTACAATACAACCACTGTATGTTACAATATGAACATCTCAACAGGTCTACAGACCAACATTACAATCTGTATGTTACAATATGAACATCTGTAGTCTCCCTATAGACCAACATTAAAATACAATCACTGTAGCTGTTACAATATGAACATTCAGCAGGACCTATCCTCCCTATAGACCTACATTACAATACAACCACTGTATGTTACAATATGAACATCTCAACAGGACCTATCCTCCCTATAGACCTACATTACAATACAACCACTGTATGTTACAATATGAACATCTCAACAGGACCTATCCTCCCTATAGACCTACATTACAATACAACCACTGTATGTTACAATATGAACATCTCAACAGGACCCATCTTCCCTACAGACCAACATTACAATACAACCACTGTATGTTACAATATGAACATCTCAACAGGACCTATCCTCCCTATAGACCTGCATTACAATACAACCACTGTATGTTACAATATGAACATCTCAACAGGACCTATCCTCCCTATAGACCAACATTAAAATACAATCACTGTATGTTACAATATGAACATCTCAACAGGACCCATCCTCCCTATAGACCTACATTACAATACAACCACTGTATGTTACAATATGAACATCTCAACAGGACCTATCCTCCCTATAGACCTGCATTACAATACAACCACTGTATGTTACAATATGAACATCTCAACAGGACCTATCCTCCCTATAGACCTGCATTACAATACAACCACTGTATGTTACAATATGAACATCTCAACAGGACCCATCCTCCCTATAGACCTACATTACAATACAACCACTGTATGTTACAATATGAACATCTCCACAGGACCTATCCTCCCTACAGACCAACATTACAATACAACCACTGTATGTTACAATATGAACATCTCAACAGGACCTATCCTCCCTACAGACCAACATTACAATACAACCACTGTATGTTACAATATGAACATCTCCACAGGACCCATCCTCCCTATAGACCTACATTACAATACAATCACTATGTTACAATATGAACATCTCCACAGGACCTATCTTCCCTACAGACCAACATTACAATACAACCACTGTATGTTTCAATATGAACATCTCCACAGGATCTATGTTAGACCTACATTACAATCACTGTATGTTACAATATGAACATCTCAACAGGACCTATCTCCCTATAGACCTACATTACAATACAACCACTGTATGTTTCAATATGAACATCTCCACAGGATATATCCTCCCTATAGACCTGCATTACAATACAACCACTATATGTTACAATATGAACATCTCAATAGGACCTATCCTCCCTATAGACCTACATTACAATACAACCACTGTATGTTTCAATATGAACATCTCAACAGGATCTATCCTCCCTACAGACCTACATTACAATACAATCACTATGTTACAATATGAACATCTCAACAGGACCTATCCTCCCTATAGACCTACATTACAATACAACCACTGTATGTTACAATATGAACATCTCCACAGGACCTATCATCCCTACAGACCTTTATTAAAATACAATCACTATGTTACAATATGAACATCTCCACAGGACCTATCCTCCCTATAGACCAACATTACAATACAACCACTGTATGTTACAATATGAACATCTCCACAGGACCTATCATCCCTACAGACCTTTATTAAAATACAATCACTATGTTACAATATGAACATCTCAACAGGACCTATCCTCCCTATAGACCTACATTACAATACAACCACTGTATGTTACAATATGAACATCTCCACAGGACCTATCCTCCCTATAGACCAACATTAAAATACAATCACTATGTTACAATATGAACATCTCCACAGGACCTATCCTCCCTATAGACCAACATTAAAATACAATCACTATGTTACAATATGAACACCTCAATAGGACCTATCCTCCCTATAGACCTACATTACAATACAACCAACATCCAAACAATACTGTTGTAAACATGTAATAGGTTTTTGTTTCATCACTGATTCTACGTGTCAGTGTGAATCATGTCTCATATCTTCCCCCTTCATAACATTACAGTTGTATATCCAACAGGCTGTGTCCTTGTGGACTGAGGTAGGTAGATTATATATCCAACAGGCTATGTGTTTGTAGATGGACTGAGGTAGGTAGATTGTACAGCTAACAGGCTGTGTCCTTGTAGATGGACTGAGGTAGGTAGATTGTATAGCTAACAGGCTGTGTGTTTGTAGATGGACTGAGGTAGGTAGATTGTATAGCTAACAGGCTGTGTGTTTATAGATGGACTGAGGTAGGTAGATTATATATCCAACAGGCTATGTGTTTGTAGATGGACTGAGGTAGGTAGATTGTATAGCTAACAGGCTGTGTGTTTGTAGATGGACAGATTATATAGCTAACAGGCTGTGTGTTTGTAGATGGACTGAGGTAGGTAGATTATATATCCAACAGGCTGTGTGTTTGTAGATGGACTGAGGTAGGTAGAATAGCCAACAGGCTGTGTGTTTGTAGATGGACTGAGGTAGGTAGATTGTACAGCTAACAGGCTGTGTGTTTGTAGATGGACTGAGGTAGGTAGATTGTATAGCTAACAGGCTGTGTGTTTGTAGATGGACTGACAATATAGCTAACAGGCTGTGTGTTTGTAGATGGACTGATTATGACAAAGATTGTATAGAAAGGCTGTGTGTTTTAGGTAGATTGTATAGCTAACAGGCTGTGTGTTTGTAGATGGACTGAGGTAGGTAGATTGTATAGCCAACAGGCTGTGTGTTTGTAGATGGACTGAGGTAGGTAGATTGTATAGCTAACAGGCTGTGTGTTTGTAGATGGACTGAGGTAGGTAGATTGTATAGCTAACAGGCTGTGTGTTTGTAGATGGACTGAGGTAGGTAGATTGTATAGCTAACAGGCTGTGTGTTTACAGATGGACTGAGGTAGGTAGATTGTATAGACCACAGGCATGTACAATACAACCACTGTATGTTACAATTGTACATCTAACAGGCTGTGTCCTTGTAGACTGAGGTAGGTACAATACAACAGGCTGTGTCCTTGTAGATGGACTGAACATCTAACAGGCTGTGTCCTATGTGGACTGAGGTAGGTAGATTATATATCCAACAGGCTATGTGTTTGTAGATGGACAGGTAGGTAGATTGTACAGCTAACAGGCCACTTGTAGATGGACTGAGGTATGATTATTATCCAACAATAGATGGACATCTCAGCTAACAGGTTATCCTCCCTATAGACAGGCTGTGTCCTTGTGGACATTACAATACAACCACTGTATGTTTAAGATGGACTGAGGTAGGTATTGTATAGCTAATACTGTGTGTTTGTAGATGGACAGGTAGGTATGTTACAATATGAACATCTCAACAGGCTGTGTGTTTATAGATGGACATTACAATACAACCAGGCTGTGTGTTTATAATGGACTGAAGATTGTATAGCTAACAGGCTGTATGTTCCCTAGATGGACCTACATTACAATACAACCACTGTATGTTTACAATATGAACATCTCAACAGGCCATGTGTTTATAGACCAACATAGGTAGATTAATACAACCACTGTGTGTTTGTAGATGGACTGAACATCTCAACAGGCTGTCCTCCCTATAGACCAACATTACAATACAACCAGGCTGTATGTTTACAGATGGACTGAAGGTAGATTATATCTCAACAGGCTATGTGTTTGTAGATGGACTGAGGTATTAGATTGTATAGCTAACAGGCTGTGTCCCTGTAGATGGACAGGTTACAATACAACCTATGTGTTTGTTGGACAATATTGAACATCTCAACAGGACCTGTCCTGTTTATAGACCTGATTACAATACAACCACTGTATGTTTTGAACATCTCAGGTAGGACTGTGTCCATCCTCCCTATAGACCTGCATTACAATACAACCACTGTTTGTTACAATAGATTGAACATCTCAACAGGACTGTGTGCTCCTATAGACCTGATTACAATACAACCACTGTATGTTTTACAATATGAACATCTATAGCTAACAGGACCTATCCTCCCTATAGACTGAGGTAACATTACAATACAACCACTGTGTGTTGTAGATGGACTGAAGATCTAACAGGCCATGTGTTTGTAGATGGACTGATGAACAGTAGGTAGATTCCCTATAGCCAACAGGCTGTGTGTTTGTACATGGACTGATATGAACATCTAACAGGCTATGTGTTTGTAGATGGACATTACAATACAATAACACTGTATGTTTTACAATATGAACATCTCTAACAGGCTGTCCTCCCTATAGACCTACATTACAATACAATCACTGTGTATGTTACAGGTATGAACATCTCCACAGGCTATGTGTCCCTACAGACTACATTACAATACTAACACTGTATGTTTTACAACTATGTAAGATCTAGCCACAGGATGTGTGTTTGTAGATGGACCTAGGTATTACAATACAATCACTATAGCAACAGGCTATGCTTGTAGATGGACTCCCTACAGACCTAGGTACAATAGCTAACAGGCTGTGTGTTTGTAGATGGACTGAGGTAGGTACATTGTATAGCTAACAGGCTGTGTGTTTGTAGATGGACTGACAGGTAGATTATATCAAACAGGCTGTGTGTTTACAATGGACTGAGATTGTATAGCTAACATGTCCTTGTAGACTGAGGTAGGTAGATTGTATAGCTAACAGGCTGTGTGTCCCTAGATGGACTGAGGTATTACAATACAAACACTATGTTTTAGATGGACTGATGAACATCTCAACAGGCTGTGTCCTGTAGACTGAGAGGTACATTACAATACAATCACTGTGTGTTTGTAGATATGAACATCTCAACAGGCTGTGTCCTATAGACTGACATTACAATAGCTAACAGGCTGTGTGTTTGTAGATGGACAGGTAGGTAGATTGTATAGCTAACAGGCTATGTTTGTAGATGGACTGAGGTAGTTAGATTGAACATCTCAACAGGCTGTGTGTTTGTAGATGGACTGAGGTAGGTAGATTATATATCCAACAGGCTATGTGTTTGTAGATGGACTGATAGGACCTATCCTAACAGGCTATGTGTTTGTAGATGGACATTACATTATATATCCAACAGGCTATGTGTTTGTAGATGGACTGAGGTAGGTAGATTACATATCCAACAGGCTATGTGTTTGTAGTTTCATCACTAACATAGATGGACTGAGGTAGGTCAGATTATATATCCAACAGGCTGTGTCCTTGTGGACTGAGGTAGGTAGATTGTATAGCTAACAGGCTGTGTGTTTGTAGATGGACTGAGGTAGGTAGATTGTATAGCTAACAGGCTGTGTGTTTGTGGACTGAGGTAGGTAGATTGTATAGCTAACAGGCTGTGTGTTTGTAGATGGACTGAGGTAGGTAGATTGTATAGCTAACAGGCTGTGTGTTTGTAGATGGACTGAGGTAGGTAGATTGTATAGCTAACAGGCTGTGTGTTTGTAGATGGACTGAGGTAGGTAGATTGTATAGCTAACAGGCTGTGTGTGTTTGTAGATGGACTGAGGTAGGTAGATTGTATAGCTAACAGGCTGTGTGTTTGTAGATGGACTGAGGTAGGTAGATTGTATAGCTAACAGGCTGTGTGTTTGTAGATGGACTGAGGTAGGTAGATTGTATAGCTAACAGGCTGTGTGTTTGTAGATGGACTGAGGTAGGTAGATTGTATAGCCAACAGGCTGTGTGTTTGTAGATGGACTGAGGTAGGTAGATTGTATAGCTAACAGGCTGTGTGTTTGTAGATGGACTGAGGTAGGTAGATTGTATAGCTAACAGGCTGTGTGTTTGTAGATGGACTGAGGTAGGTAGATTGTATAGCTAACAGGCTGTGTGTTTGTAGATGGACTGAGGTAGGTAGATTGTATAGCTAACAGGCTGTGTGTTTGTAGATGGACTGAGGTAGGTAGATTGTATAGCTAAACAGGCTGTGTGTTTGTAGATGGACTGAGGTAGGTAGATTGTATAGCTAACAGGCTGTGTGTTTGTAGATGGACTGAGGTAGGTAGTAGATTGTATAGCTAACAGGCTGTGTGTTTGTAGATGGACTGGCTGTGTAGGTAGATTGTATAGCTAACAGGCTGTGTGTTTGTAGATGGACTGAGGTAGGTAGATTGTATAGCTAACAGGCTGTGTGTTTGTAGATGGACTGAGGTAGGTAGATTGTATAGCTAACAGGCTGTGTGCTTGTAGATGGACTGAGGTAGGTAGATAGTATAGCTAACAGGCTGTGTGCTTGTAGATGGACTGAGGTAGGTAGATTGTATAGCTAACAGGCTGTGTGTTTGTAGATGGACTGAGGTAGGTAGATTATATAGCTAACAGGCTGTGTGCTTGTAGATGGACTGAGGTAGGTAGATTGTATAGCTAACAGGCTATGTGCTTGTAGATGGACTGAGGTGAATGAACCTACAGCAGCCAAGGTGGCTGGGGTCATTTTGGCTTGTTTTGCTGTTCTCCAAATAGCATTTGAAAAAGGTTTTAAATTGTATAGAAATGCAGTAAATGAGCTTCAACTCTCAAAAATGTCCTCTTCTGGACTTCACTCAAACTCAAACCCTGGTTAAGGCCCTGGGCCCAGATTCTCTAAACCCTCTTTAGAAGGAATGTCTTCTAAACTGCCATGTTTTTCTCTTAACTATAGACTTTAGACTTAAGAGGAAAGTTCAGTAAAGTTGCTATTCCTCAAAAAGGTTCTTGGAAATTCTCTTTCGCTGTTTTCTTATGTTTCTCCTTAAGCAAAAAGTTAAGAAATTATATTCTTGAAAATAAAGTTTTTGGGAAATATTTTTAAATTCCAAGATAGCTCAACCATTGTCTTAAACTCCGGGCAGTGAGAGAAAACAGCTCATTAAAATATATTGTACATAATTCACTCTCAAACTATATCTGAAAGTTTCAGTATTGATCATTTTTAAATATTGATTATTTTAAGTATTCATCCTTTTATTAAGTATTGATTATTTTTTTGCCATTGCTAGCTAGCTCGATAGCTAAATTGGTTGCCTAGCAACAAACATCTTAAAGAAGATACGTAAGAAGATGTTTGTAAGAAAATCATAAAATCTTAAGATATTGTTGAGGAATTGCACTTACGAACTATCTTATGAACTTCTTAATTTTTTTGCATTTAAAAAGTGGTTTGTGAATCTGGACCCTGGTCCTCACCTGTCCTCTGTCTCTCTCTCTCTCTCTCTCCACCTTCAGAATGACGTTCTGTGGTATCGGCTGTAACAAGTACGTGGAGGCCAACATATCCCAGAAATCTCGTACCACGGTGAAGTACACGATGAAAACCCTGGCCAGCATCGCCGAAACCATCATCTTCATCTTCCTGGGCATCTCAGCCGTGGACAAGTCTAAGTGGGCCTGGGACACAGGACTCATCTCCTGTACGCTCATCTTCATCTTCGTCTTCAGGGCCCTGGGTAGGTGTGCCGCCTTACTAAACATTGATTCAGTACCCAGCGTTGTTACTCTACACGTAGCTGAAGGTGAATTTCAATACTCTACTACTATGTATCAGGGATTGCAGCCCCCTGGGTAAGAGTGGACCTACGCAGCACAAAGAAAGGAGTCTTCTCTGTCCTTAATGTGGATTTATTTGACCAACATTCTTCTCTGAAGAGCCTTTCGTCAGGGTGCTTGTCTGAAGAGCCTTTCGTCAGGGTGCTTGTCTGAAGAGCCTTTCGTCAGGGTGCTTGTCTGAAGAGCCTTTCGTCAGGGTGCTTGTCTGAAGAGCCTTTCGTCAGGGTGCTTCTCTGAAGAGCCTTTCGTCAAGGTGCTTGTCTGAGAGAGACTTTCGTCAGGGTGCTTCTCTGAAGAGCCTTTCGTCAGGGTGCTTGTCTGGGAGAGCCTTTCGTCAGGGTGCTTCTCTGAAGAGCCTTTCGTCAGGGTGCTTGTCTGGGAGAGCCTTTCGTCAGGGTGCTTGTCTGGGAGAGCCTTTCGTCAGGGTGCTTCCCTGAAGAGCCTTTCGTCAGGGTGCTTCCCTGAAGAGCCTTTCGTCAGGGTGCTTCTCTGAAGAGCCTTTCTTCAGGGTGCTTGTCTGAAGAGAGCCTTTCGTCAGGGTGCTTGCTTTACACACAGATACTGAACAGAGTCTTGAGGATCCAGCGTGTTTTATCAGTGATCGGGCCTCTCTAGAAAACCTTTAATGCCAAACAGATGATAAAATAATCACTCCTTCAATTAACTCCAAAAAGTGTCTGAATATCTGTCGTCCTTTATCAATAATCAAGATGGTACTCTGTACTCAATGATGAGTCTGAGAATGTACTGGCACGACTTCATTTATACTGTGGGGGGTAAGTATTATACTGTAGCTGTTGGATTCTCTGATCTCTTTCAGGTGTGGTCATGCAGACCTGGGTGTTGAACTGGTTCCGCCTCGTCCCATTGGACAAGATCGACCAGGTGGTGATGTCGTACGGTGGCCTGCGAGGGGCGGTGGCGTTTGCCTTGGTGGTGCTGCTGGACGCAGAACGGGTCCCGGCTAAAGACTACTTCGT
Source organism: Oncorhynchus nerka (assembly GCF_034236695.1). Taxonomy (NCBI): domain Eukaryota; kingdom Metazoa; phylum Chordata; class Actinopteri; order Salmoniformes; family Salmonidae; genus Oncorhynchus; species Oncorhynchus nerka. The sequence goes on from NC_088422.1 coordinate 104,051,256, forward strand.
GGCCACAACCATCATAGTGGTTTTCTTCACTGTGATGTTCCAGGTAAAGTATTTACTAGAGATATTTTAATACTAGAGATATTTTAATACTAGATATATTTTAATACCAGAGATATTTTTAATACTAGAGATATTTTATACTAGAGATATTTTAATACTAGAGATATTTTATACTAGAGATATTTTAATACTAGATATAATTTTAATACTAGAGATATTTTAATACTAGAGATATTTTTATACTAGATATAGATATTTTAATTTAATACATAGATATTTTAATACTAGAGATATTTTAATACTAGATATATATTTTAATACTAGATATATTTTAATACCATAGATATTTTAATACTAGAGATATTTTAATACTAGATATATTTTAATACTATAGATATTTTATACTAGAGATATTTTATACTAGAGATATTTTAATACTAGAGATATTTTAATACTAGAGATATTTTAATACTAGAGATATTTTAATACTAGAGATATTTTAATACTAGAGATATTTTAATACTAGAGATATTTTAATACTAGAGATATTTTATACTAGAGATATTTTTATACTAGAGATATTGTAATATATATTTTAATACTAGATATATTTTAATACTAGATATATTTTAATACTAGAGATATTTTAATACTAGAGATATTTTAATACTAGAGATATTTTAATACTAGAGATTTTTAATACTAGAGATATTTTAATACTAGAGATATTTTAATACTAGAGATATTTTAATACTGGATATATTTTAATACTAGAGATATTTTAATACTAGAGATATTTTAATACTAGAGATATTTTAATACTAGAGATATTTTAATACTAGAGATATTTTAATACCAGAGATGTTTTTATACTAGAGATATTTTAATACTGGATATATTTTAATACTAGAGATATTTTTATACTGGATATATTTTAATAGATATTTTAATACTATAGATATTTTAATACTAGAGATATTTTAGTCCAGAAAATAGAATGTTTATCGTTCTAAATGGAATTAATTAAGGCCAGGAGTTTTTCCTGACCACGTGAGCTGACAGACGCTCCCTCACGCTGTAGAAACAGGAGATAGACTAGTGTCCTGTCCAGGGGGAGTACTCACTCTACAGAAACAGGAGATAGACTAGTGTCCTGTCCAGGGGAGTACTCACTCTACAGAAACAGGAGATAGACTAGTGTCCTGTCCAGGGGGAGTACTCACTCTACAGAAACAGGAGATAGACTAGTGTCCTGTCCAGTGGGAGTACTCACTCTACAGAAACAGGAGATAGACTAGTGTCCTGTCCAGTGGGAGTACTCACTCTACAGAAACAGGAGATAGACTAGTGTCCTGTCCAGGGGAGTACTCACTCTACAGAAACAGGAGATAGACTAGTGTCCTGTCCAGGGGGAGTACTCACTCTACAGAAACAGGAGATAGACTAGTGTCCTGTCCAGGGGGAGTACTCACTCTACAGAAACAGGAGATAGACTAGTGTCCTGTCCAGGGGGAGTACTCACTCTACAGAAACAGGAGATAGACTAGTGTCCTGTCCAGAGGGAGTACTCACTCTACAGAAACAGGAGATAGACTAGTGTCCTGTCCAGGGGGAGTACTCACTCTACAGAAACAGGAGATAGACTAGTGTCCTGTCCAGGGGGAGTACTCACTCTACAGAAACAGGAGATAGACTAGTGTCCTGTCCAGGGGGAGTACTCACTCTACAGAAACAGGAGATAGACTAGTGTCCTGTCCAGAGGAGTACTCACTCTACAGAAACAGGAGATAGACTAGTGTCCTGTCCAGGGGAGTACTCACTCTACAGAAACAGGAGATAGACTAGTGTCCTGTCCAGGGGGAGTACTCACTCTACAGAAACAGGAGATAGACTAGTGTCCTGTCCAGGGGGAGTACTCACTCTACAGAAACAGGAGATAGACTAGTGTCCTGTCCAGGGGAGCTCACTCTACAGAAACAGGAGATAGACTAGTGTCCTGTCCAGGGGGAGTACTCACTCTACAGAAACAGGAGATAGACTAGTGTCCTGTCCAGGGGGAGTACTCACTCTACAGAAACAGGAGATAGACTAGTGTCCTGTCCAGGGGTCACTCTGTCTTATTTATGGATTATACACTAGTGGATGGTGTGATAGTGGATAATGTGGTAGTGGATGATGTGATAATGGATGATGTGTGGTAGTGGATGATGTGATAATGGATGATGTGTGATAATGGGTGATAGTGAATAATGTGTGATAGTGGATTATACACTAGTGGATGATGTGTGTTAGTGGATAATGTGTGATAGTGGATAATGTTATTAGTTGATCATGTGTGATTGTGGATAATGTGATTAGTTGATCATGTGTGGTAGTGGATGATGTGTGATAGTGGATCATGTGAGGTGGTGGATGATGTGTGGTAGTGGATGATGTGTGATAGTGGATCATGTTATTAGTGGATGATGTGTGGTAGTGGATGATGTGTGGTAGGTGATGATGTGTGGTAGTGGATGATGTGTGGTAGTGGATGATGTGTGGTAGTGGATGATGTGTGGTAGTGGATGATGTGTGGTGGTGGGTGATGTGTGGTAGTGGATGATGTGTGGTGGTGGATGATGTGTGATAGTGGATGATGTGAGGTAGTGGATGATGTGTGGTAGTGGATGATGTGTGATAGTGGATGATGTGAGGTAGTGGATGATGTGTGGTAGTGGATGATATGTGATAGTGGATAATGTGTGGTAGTGGATGATATGTGGTAGTGGATGATATGTGGTAGTGGATGATGTGTGGTAGTGGATGATATGTGATAGTGGATAATGTGTGGTAGTGGATGATATGTGGTAGTGGATGATATGTGGTAGTGGATGATGTGTGGTAGTGGATGATGTGTGGTGGTGGATGATGTGTGGTAGTGGATGATATGTGATAGTGGATAATGTGTGGTAGTGGATGATATGTGGTAGTGGATGATGTGTGGTAGTGGATGATGTGTGGTGGTGGATGATGTGTGGTAGTGGATGATGTCAGGTAGTGGATGATATGTGATAGTGGATAACGTGAGGTAGTGGATGATGTGTGATAGTGGATGATGTGTGATAGTGGATGATGTGTGGTAGTGGATATTGTGTGATAGTGGATGATGTGTGATAGTGGATGATGTGTGGTAGTGGATGATGTGTGGTAGTGGATGATGTGTGGTAGTGGATGATGTGTGGTAGTGGATGATGTGTGGTGGTGGTGGATGATGTGTGGTAGTGGATTATGTGTGGTAGTGGATGACGTGTGATAGTGGATAACGTGTGGTAGTGGATGACGTGTGATAGTGGATATTGTGTGATAGTGGATGATGTGTGGTAGTGGATGATGTGTGATAGTGGATGATGTGTGGTAGTGGATGATGTGTGGTAGTGGATGATGTGTGGTAGTGGATGATGTGTGGTAGTGGATGATAGGGTTAGGAGCCATGGGGGACAGCCAGGCAGGTAGGACAGCAGGGGATGGCTGGGGAACAGAGCTGGTTGAAGATTCAGCCAATGGGCTATTCTGGGGTTTACAGACTAGCCCGCCCTCTAGTGGGTCAGCTCAGTATTACCCAGTCAGGTAACTCAGTATTACCTAGTCAGGTAACTCCGTATTACCTAGTCAGGTAACTCAGTAATACCTAGTCAGGTAACTCAGTATTACCTAGTCAGGTAACTCAGTATTACCTAGTCAGGTAACTCAGTATTATCTAGTCAGGTAACTCAGTATTACCTAGTCAGTTAACTCAGTATTACCTAGTCAGGTAACTCAGTAACTCAGTATTATCTAGTCAGGTAACTCATTATAACCTAGTCAGGTAACTCAGTAACTCAGTATTATCTAGTCAGGTAACTCAGTATTACCTAGTCAGGCAACTCAGTATTACCTAGTCAGGTAAACTCAGTAACTCAGTATTATCTAGTCAGGTAACACAGTATTACCCAGTCAGGTAACTCAGTATTACCTAGTCAGGTAACTCAGTATTACCTAGTCAGGTAAACTCAGTAACTCAGTATTACCTAGTCAGGTAACTCAGTATTATCTAGTCAGGTAACTCAGTATTACCTAGTCAGGTAACTCAGTATTACCTAGTCAGGTAACTCAGTATTATCTAGTCAGGTAACTCAGTATTATCTAGTCAGGTAACTCAGTATTACCTAGTCAGGTAACTCAGTATTACCTAGTCAGGTAACTCAGTATTATCTAGTCAGGTAACTCAGTATTACCTAGTCAGGTAACTCAGTATTACCTAGTCAGGTAACTCAGTATTATCTAGTCAGGTAACTCAGTATTACCTAGTCAGGTAACTCAGTATTATCTAGTCAGGTAACTCAGTATTACCTAGTCAGGTAACTCAGTATTATCTAGTCAGGTAACTCAGTATTATCTAGTCAGGTAACTCAGTATTATCTAGTCAGGTAACTCAGTATTATCTAGTCAGGTAACTCAGTATTATCTAGTCAGGTAACTCAGTATTATCTAGTCAGGTAACTCAGTATTATCTAGTCAGGTAACTCAGTATTATCTAGTCAGGTAACTCAGTATTACCTAGTCAGGTAACTCAGTATTATCTAGTCAGGTAACTCAGTATTACCTAGTCAGGTAACTCAGTATTATCTAGTCAGGTAACTCAGTATTACCTAGTCAGGTAACTCAGTATTATCTAGTCAGGTAACTCAGTATTATCTAGTCAGGTAACTCAGTATTATCTAGTCAGGTAACTCAGTCAGGTAACTCAGTATTATCTAGTCAGGTAACTCAGTATTATCTAGTCAGGTAACTCAGTATTATCTAGTCAGGTAACTCAGTATTACCTAGTCAGGTAACTCAGTATTATCTAGTCAGGTAACTCAGTATTATCTAGTCAGGTAACTCAGTATTATCTAGTCAGGTATAACTCAGTAACTCAGTATTACCTAGTCAGGTAACTCAGTATTATCTAGTCAGGTAACTCAGTAACTCAGTATTACCTAGTCAGGTAACTCAGTATTATCTAGTCAGGTAACTCAGTATTACCTAGTCAGGTAACTCAGTATTATCTAGTCAGGTAACTCAGTATTATCTAGTCAGGTAACTCAGTCAGGTAACTCAGTATTATCTAGTCAGGTAACTCAGTATTATCTAGTCAGGTAACTCAGTATTATCTAGTCAGGTAACTCAGTATTATCTAGTCAGGTAACTCAGTATTATCTAGTCAGGTAACTCAGTATTACCTAGTCAGGTAACTCAGTATTACCTAGTCAGGTAACTCAGTATTACCTAGTCAGGTAACTCAGTATTATCTAGTCAGGTAACACAGTATTACCCAGTCAGGTAACTCAGTATTATCTGGTCAGGTAACTCAGTATTATCTGGTCAGGTAACTCAGTATTATCTGGTCAGGTAACTCAGTATTACCTAGTCAGGTAACTCAGTATTATCTAGTCAGGTAACTCAGTATTATCTGGTCAGGTAACTCAGTATTATCTGGTCAGGTAACTCAGTAACTCAGTATTATCTAGTCAGGTAACTCAGTATTACCTAGTCAGGTAACACAGTATTATCTAGTCAGGTAACTCAGTATTACCTAGTCAGGTAACTCAGTCAGGTAACTCAGTATTATCTAGTCAGGTAACTCAGTCAGGTAACTCAGTATTACCTAGTCAGATAACTCAGTATTACCTAGTCAGGTAACTCAGTCAGGTAACTCAGTATTTTCTAGTCAGGTAACTCAGTCAGGTAACTCAGTATTACCTAGTCAGATAACTCAGTATTACCTAGTCAGGTAACTCAGTATTACCCAGTCAGGTAACTCAGTATTATCTAGTCAGGTAACACAGTATTACCTAGTCAGGTAACTCAGTATTATCTAGTCAGGTAACTCAGTATTACCTAGTCAGGTAACTCAGTATTATCTAGTCAGGTAACTCAGTATTACCTAGTCAGGTAACTCAGTATTACCTAGTCAGGTAACTCAGTATTACCTAGTCAGGTAACTCAGTATTACCTAGTCAGGTAACTCAGTATTATCTAGTCAGGTAACTCAGTATTATCTAGTCAGGTAACTCAGTATTACCTAGTCAGGTAACTCAGTATTACCTAGTCAGGTAACTCAGTATTATCTAGTCAGGTAACTCAGTATTATCTAGTCAGGTAACTCAGTATTACCTAGTCAGGTAACTCAGTATTATCTAGTCAGGTATTATCTAGTCAGGTAACTCAGTATTATCTAGTCAGGTAACTCAGTATTATCTAGTCAGGTAACTCAGTATTACCTAGTCAGGTAACTCAGTATTATCTAGTCAGGTAACTCAGTATTATCTGGTCAGGTAACTCAGTATTATCTAGTCAGGTAACTCAGTATTATCTGGTCAGGTAACTCAGTATTATCTAGTCAGGTAACTCAGTATTACCTAGTCAGGTAAATCAGTATTATCTAGTCAGGTAACTCAGTATTATCTAGTCAGGTAACTCAGTATTATCTAGTCAGGTAACTCAGTATTACCTGGTCAGGTAACTCAGTATTATCTAGTCAGGTAACTCAGTATTATCTAGTCAGGTAACTCAGTATTACCTAGTCAGGTAACTCAGTATTATCTAGTCAGGTAACTCAGTATTATCTAGTCAGGTAACTCAGTATTATCTAGTCAGGTAACTCAGTATTATCTAGTCAGGTAACTCAGTAACTCAGTATTATCTAGTCAGGTAACTCAGTATTACCTAGTCAGGTAACTCAGTATTACCTAGTCAGGTAACTCAGTATTATCTAGTCAGGTAACTCAGTATTACCTAGTCAGGACTTCTGACTGTAGTCTATTATAATAGTAACTGAAGTCTGGACACTGACTGTAGTCTATTATAATATTAACTGAAGTCTGGACACTGACTGTAGTCTATTATAATAGTAACTGAAGTCTGGACACTGACTGTTGTCTATTATAATAGTAACTGAAGTCTGGACACTGACTGTAGTCTATTATAATATTAACTGAAGTCTGGACACTGACTGTAGACCTCATGTAGTCTATTATAACAGTAACTGAAGTCTGGACACTGACTGTAGGTCTCATGTAGTCTATTATAATAGTAACTGTAGTCTGGACACTGACTGTAGTCTATTATAATAGTAACTGAAGTCTGGACACTGACTGTAGTCTATTATAATAGTAACTGATGTCTGGACACTGACTGTAGGTCTCATGTAGTCTATTATAATAGTAACTGAAGTCTGGACACTGACTGTAGTCTATTATAATAGTAACTGAAGTCTGGACACTGACTGTAGTCTATTATAATAGTAACTGAAGTCTGGACACTGACTGTAGTCTATTATAATATTAACTGAAGTCTGGACACTGACTGTAGTCTATTATAATATTAACTGTAGTCTGGACACTGACTGTAGTCTATTATAATAGTAACTGAAGTCTGGACACTGACTGTAGTCTATTATAATAGTAACTGAAGTCTGGACACTGACTGTAGACCTCATGTAGATTACTATAATATTAACTCCTGCAGAACTAGGTGTTCCTTGCATTCATTTTATCTCGGGAACCAGAATGGAGAAATATAATGTATTTCTTTCAGCATGAAGGATCATTTTCACAGCTTTTAATTTTCTTTTAAACCGGTCAAACGGAAATCTCCCTGGTCCACAAATGTTCTCGCTCCGTGTGAGAGAGAGAAGCAGAAATGGAAGAGAGAACTGTACCCGATGTCAGCTAGATTGTCCATGATGCGTTGATCGTTCTATTGATTTATGACATCATTCTGCCGATCGGGGTTTTATCGAGCGTTCCGGAGGAACGTCAGCTTAACGGCAGAAGAGAAGCTGCACGTATCTAATTATAGACAGGTTGACTAACAAACAGCCTTCTACCGAAATGTCGGAAATTATAAGCAGAAACATGAGACGTAGCAGCTATTCCCTCACCCTCCCTGTCGTTCTGAATAGCGCGCCCAGGTATCTTACATCAGCCTTTTTGAAGTAGTTGTTTGACAATCAGATGAAAACAACATGACCGGTTGTGTTTAAGCCACATTAAAAATGTAGACTAATACATTTTAAAAGTGAAACGACTGATCTTCACTATCATGCCCATATAAATCCTTATTCAATTAAAAGGGATTCTATACTGTATGTAATTCTATGATTAGACCTATGATCATATATAGAGAGGTCCCCATACCGGGGAGACATGACATCTACTCTCACCCCTTTGTGGAATGTGTGCAGGCTTTTGTTCCAGCCAAGCGCTAATACATCAAACCCAGTCAGAGCTTGTTTTTCTGTTGACTCAACAGTCTTGGAGAGATCTGAGCCCCCAGGCTGACCTTGCTCTGCCTGATCCAACACACTGTCTATCTAGTGCTTGTTGTCCTACATTGATAATCATATTGACATGCAGAATCAAGACGTGATTTATCTGTGTATTGATCCAGTGATATCAGAACATGGGGAGGGGCCTGGTGTGTTCCTGTACACACTCAGTGTTTATGGGGAGGGGCCTGGTGTGTTCCTGTACACACTCAGTGTTTATGGGGAGGGGCCTGGTGTGTTCCTGTACACACTCAGTGTTTATGGGGAGGGGCCTGGTGTGTTCCTGTACACACTCAGTGTTTATGGGGAGGGGCCTGGTGTGTTCCTGTACACACTCAGTGTTTATGGGGAGGGGCCTGGTGTGTTCCTGTACACACTCAGTGTTTATGGGGAGGGGCCTGGTGTGTTCCTGTACACACTCAGTGTTTATGGGGAGGGGCCTGGTGTGTTCCTGTACACACTCAGTGTTTATGGGGAGGGGCCTGGTGTGTTCCTGTACACACTCAGTGTTTATGGGGAGGGGCCTGGTGTGTTCCTGTACACACTCAGTGTTTATGGGGAGGGGCCTGGTGTGTTCCTGTACACACTCAGTGTTTATGGGGAGGGGCCTGGTGTGTTCCTGTACACACTCAGTGTTTATGGGGAGGGGCCTGGTGTGTTCCTGTACACACTCAGTGTTTATGGGGAGGGGCCTGGTGTGTTCCTGTACACACTCAGTGTTTATGGGGAGGGGCCTGGTGTGTTCCTGTACACACTCAGTGTTTATGGGGAGGGGCCTGGTGTGTTCCTGTACACACTCAGTGTTTATGGGGAGGGGCCTGGTGTGTTCCTGTACACACTCAGTGTTTATGGGGAGGGGCCTGGTGTGTTCCTGTACACACTCAGTGTTTATGGGGAGGGGCCTGGTGTGTTCCTGTACACACTCAGTGTTTATGGGGAGGGGCCTGGTGTGTTCCTGTACACACTCAGTGTTTATGGGGAGGGGCCTGGTGTGTTCCTGTACACACTCAGTGTTTATGGGGAGGGGCCTGGTGTGTTCCTGTACACACTCAGTGTTTATGGGGAGGGGCCTGGTGTGTTCCTGTACACACTCAGT
>NC_088422.1:104065680-104078180 GCF_034236695.1 Oncorhynchus nerka
GGCCTCTGACCTGACTGTATACGGTCTCTCCCCAGGCCTTTGACCTGACTGTGTACTGTCTCTCCCCAGGCCTTTGACCTCTGACCTGACTGTGTACGGTCTCTCCCCAGGCCTTTCACCTGACTGTGTACGGTCTCTCCCCAGGCCTCTGACCTGACTGTATACGGTCTCTCCCCAGGCCTTTGACCTTTGACCTGACTGTGTACGGTCTCTCCCCAGGCCTTTGACCTGACTGTGTACGGTCTCTCCCCAGGCCTCTGACCTGACTGTATACGGTCTCTCCCCAGGCCTCTGACCAGACTGTATACGGTCTCTCCCCAGGCCTTTGACCTTTGACCTGACTGTGTACGGTCTCTCCCCAGGCCTTTGACCTTTGACCTGACTGTGTACGGTCTCTCCCCAGGCCTTTGACCTGACTGTGTACGGTCTCTCCCCAGGCCTCTGACCAGACTGTTGTACGGTCTCTCCCCAGGCCTTTGACCTCTGACCTGACTGTATACGGTCTCTCCCCAGGCCTCTGACTAGACTGTGTACGGTCTCTCCCCAGGCCTCTGACCTGACTGTATACGGTCTCTCCCCAGGCCTTTGACCTGACTGTATACGGTCTCTCCCCAGGCCTTTGACCTCTGACCTGACTGTATACGGTCTCTCCCCAGGCCTCTGACCTGACTGTGTACAGTCTCTCCCCAGGCCTTTGACCTCTGACCTGACTGTGTACGGTCTCTCCCCAGGCCTCTGACCTGACTGTGTACGGTCTCTCCCCAGGCCTCTGACCTGACTGTATATGGTCTCTCCCCAGGCCTCTGACCTGACTGTGTACGGTCTCTCCCCAGGCCTCTGACCTGACTGTGTACGGTCTCTCCCCAGGCCTCTGACCTGACTGTGTACAGTCTCTCCCCAGGCCTTTGACCTCTGACCTGACTGTGTACGGTCTCTCCCCAGGCCTCTGACCTGACTGTCTACGGTCTCTCCCCAGGCCTCTGACCTGACTGTGTACGGTCTCTCCCCAGGCCTCTGACCTGACTGTGTACGGTCTCTCCCCAGGCCTCTGACCAGACTGTATACGGTCTCTCCCCAGGCCTCTGACCTGACTGTGTACGGTCTTCTCCCCAGGCCTCTGACCAGACTGTGTACGGTCTCTCCCCAGGCCTTTGACCTGACTGTGTACTGTCTCTCCCCAGGCCTTTGACCTTTGACCTGACTGTGTACTGTCTCTCCCCAGGCCTTTGACCTTTGACCTGACTGTATATGGTCTCTCCCCAGGCCTTTGACCTCTGACCTGACTGTGTACGGTCTCTCCCCAGGCCTTTGACCTGACTGTATATGGTCTCTCCCCAGGCCTCTGACCAGACTGTGTACGGTCTCTCCCCAGGCCTTTGACCTTTGACCTGACTGTGTACGGTCTCTCCCCAGGCCTTTGACCTTTGACCTGACTGTGTACGGTCTCTCCCCAGGCCTTTGACCTCTGACCTGACTGTGTACGGTCTCTCCCCAGGCCTTTGACCTTTGACCTGACTGTGTACGGTCTCTCCCCAGGCCTTTGACCTTTGACCTGACTGTGTACGGTCTCTCCCCAGGCCTTTGACCTTTGACCTGACTGTGTACTGTCTCTCCCCAGGCCTTTGACCTTTGACCTGACTGTATATGGTCTCTCCCCAGGCCTTTGACCTCTGACCTGACTGTGTACGGTCTCTCCCCAGGCCTTTGACCTGACTGTATATGGTCTCTCCCCAGGCCTCTGACCAGACTGTGTACGGTCTCTCCCCAGGCCTTTGACCTTTGACCTGACTGTGTACGGTCTCTCCCCAGGCCTTTGACCTTTGACCTGACTGTGTACGGTCTCTCCCCAGGCCTTTGACCTTTGACCTGACTGACATCGCTGGTCTCTCCCCAGGCCTTTGACCTCTGACCTGACTGTGTACGGTCTCTCCCCAGGCCTTTGACCTGACTGTATCGGTCTCTCCCCAGGCCTTTGACCTTTGACCTGACTGTGTACGGTCTCTCCCCAGGCCTTTGACCTTTGACCTGACTGTGTACGGTCTCTCCCCAGGCCTTTGACCTGACTGTGTACGGTCTCTCCCCAGGCCTTTGACCTTTGACCTGACTGTGTACGGTCTCTCCCCAGGCCTTTGACCTTTGACCTGACTGTGTACGGTCTCTCCCCAGGCCTTTGACCTGACTGTGTACGGTCTCTCCCCAGGCCTTTGACCTGACTGTATATGGTCTCTCCCCAGGCCTTTGACCTTTGACCTGACTGTGTACGGTCTCTCCCCAGGCCTTTGACCTGACTGTGTACGGTCTCTCCCCAGGCCTTTGACCATTGTCTGACAGCCGTGGAAGACATCGCTGGACTCAACGGTTACCACCACTGGAGAGACAAGTCAGTAGATATCATTATCACATTATTATTATTATCCATTATCACTATTATTGGACATTATCACGGGGACAAGTCAGTAGCCCTTAGCTCTGCAGGCAATGTTTCAACTGAAATATAATTTATTATTATTGGACATTATCCACGGGGACTCTAAAGGGTCAATCCTAACTTTCACTTCAGTTATATATTCACTAATGATGACTAAGTGGAAGGTTAGGAGTTTTCCCGTCTAAAACATACCGTGTAACATATACTGTCACTAATAACCTTTCCCTCTGTGGGCATCTACATTCAGGTGGGAGCAGTTTGACAAGAACTACCTGAGCAAGCTGCTGCTGCGGAAGTCTGTGTACCGGAAGAGCGAGCTGTGGGAGGTCTATCAGAAAATCAATATTAGAGACGCCATCAGTGTTATAGACCAGGTATGAAGGAGGGAGGGATGGAGGGAGGGTGGGTGGGAGGGAGGGAGGGGGGGGGGGGGAGGGAGGTCTATCAGAAAATCAATATTAGAGATGCCATCAGTGTTATAGACCGGGAGGGAGGGAGGGAGGGAGGGAGGAGGGAGGGAGGGAGGAGGGAGGGAGGAGAGGAGAGGGAGGAGGGAGGAGGGGGGAGGGGGGAGGGGGAGGGGGAATGGGTGGCTCAGAGACACAACTGTTGCCATGGTTTTGTCCGGTGCACAGTTGTGCTGTAAATGTCAACTACGACCACTAGATGGCGTTGCTCCTCAACTCACAGCAGCATGGCACTGCTCCTCAACTCACAGCAGCACGGCACTGCTCCTCAACTCACAGCAGCACGGCACTGCTCCTCAACTCACAGCAGCATGGCACTGCTCCTCAACTCACAGCAGCATGGCACTGCTCCTCAACTCACAGCAGCATGGCACTGCTCCTCAACTCACAGCAGCATGGCACTGCTCCTCAACTCACAGCAGCATGGCACTGCTCCTCAACTCACAGCAGCATGGCACTGCTCCTCAACTCACAGCAGCATGGCACTGCTCCTCAACTCACAGCAGCATGGCACTGCTCCTCAACTCACAGCAGCATGGCACTGCTCCTCAACTCACAGCAGCATGGCACTGCTCCTCAACTCACAGCAGCATGGCACTGCTCCTCAACTCACAGCAGCATGGCACTGCTCCTCAACTCACAGCAGCATGGCACTGCTCCTCAACTCACAGCAGCATGGCACTGCTCCTCAACCTCAACTCACAGCAGCATGGCACTGCTCCTCAACTCACAGCAGCATGGCACTGCTCCTCAACTCACAGCAGCATGGCACTGCTCCTCAACTCACAGCAGCATGGCACTGCTCCTCAACTCACAGCAGCATGGCACTGCTCCTCAACTCACAGCAGCATGGCAGTGCTCCTCAACTCACAGCAGCATGGCACTGCTCCTCAACTCACAGCAGCATGGCACTGCTCCTCAACTCACAGCAGCATGGCACTGCTCCTCAACTCACAGCAGCATGGCACTGCTCCTCAACTCACAGCAGCATGGCACTGCTCCTCAACTCACAGCAGCATGGCACTGCAGCCTCAACTCACAGCAGCATGGCACTGCTCCTCAACTCACAGCAGCATGGCACTGCTCCTCAACTCACAGCAGCATGGCACTGCTCCTCAACTCACAGCAGCATGGCACTGCTCCTCAACTCACAGCAGCATGGCACTGCTCCTCAACTCACAGCAGCATGGCACTGCTCCTCAACTCACAGCAGCATGGCACTGCTCCTCAACTCACAGCAGCATGGCACTGCTCCTCAACTCACAGCAGCATGGCACTGCTCCTCAACTCACAGCAGCATGGCACTGCTCCTCAACTCACAGCAGCATGGCACTGCTCCTCAACTCACAGCAGCATGGCACTGCTCCTCAACTCACAGCAGCATGGCACTGCTCCTCAACTCACAGCAGCATGGCACTGCTCCTCAACTCACAGCAGCATGGCACTGCTCCTCAACTCACAGCAGCATGGCACTGCTCCTCAACTCACAGCAGCATGGCAGTGATGCAGCAACAATGAACACCTGAATGTGTCAAGTTTCCCCAAAGTAGAGAGAGAGAAAGAGAGAGAATAGAGAAAGATATATATATATATATATACATATAGAGAGAGAATAGAGACAGAGAGAGAGAGACAGAATAGAGAGAGAGAGAGACAGAATAGAGAGAGAGAGAGAGAAGAGAGAAAGAAGAGAGAGAATAGAGAGAATAAAGAGAGAGAATAGAGAAATATATATATATATATAGAGAGAGAGAGAAGAGAGAATAGAGACAGAGAGATAGAGAATAGAGAAAGATATATATATATATAGAGAGATATAGAGAGAGAGAGAGATAGAGAGAGAGAGAGAGATATAGAGACAGGGAGAGAGAGAGAGAGAGAGAGAGAGAGAGAGAGAGGGAAGAGGAGAGAAGAGAGAGACAGGGAGAGAAAGAGAGAATAGAGACAGAGAGAGAATAGAGAGAGAGAGAAAGAGAAAATAGAGAGAGAGAGAGAGAATAGAGAGACAGAGACAGAGAGAATAATTCATCTCTTTGTCTCCTCGGCTGACACCACCTCATAATCTGAGACCTGAGAGTCGCCACATCAAACATCCCATCTCTACTGGTGACATCACAGTGAGTGATGGGTTCTGCATCCTAAATGCCTCCCTAAATACTGTAGTGCACTACTGTTGACTTGGGCCCATCGGGCTCTGTTTAGAAAATGTCACACTTTTATAGGGTGCCGTTAGGGACAAAGCCTTAGTGGCGAAGGTGCATGACATCAGACTCTTTGACTGTGTGGGAAATAGATATGAGAGGTTTAGGAAAGTATTTCGGGGGGGAATTCTTTGTTAATATTACCACCTATTGGGTAGGTCTGTCCTATCAGCTTACATGGCTGGAATGTTTCATAGGCGTGTGGTAGGTAGGTAGTCTTATTCTATAGGAGAGATGTCTCCAGTAGGTAGGTAGTCTTATCCTATAGGAGAGATGTCTTATCCTGTAGGAGAGATGTCTCCAGTAGGTAGGTAGTCTTATCCTGTAGGAGAGATGTCTTATCCTGTAGGAGAGATGTCTCCAGTAGTTAGTTTGTTCGGTAGGTAGTCTTATCCTATAGGAGAGATGTCTCCAGTAGGTAGGTAGTCTTATCCTACAGGAGAGATGTCTTATCCTGTAGGAGAGATGTCTCCAGTAGGTAGGTAGTCTTATCCTATAGGAGAGATGTCTCCAGTAGGTAGGTAGTCTTATCCTGTAGGAGAGATGTCTCCAGTAGGTAGGTAGTCTTATCCTGTAGGAGAGATGTCTCCAGTAGGTAGGTAGTCTTATCCTGTAGGAGAGATGTCTCCAGTAGGTAGGTAGTCTTATCCTACAGGAGAGATGTCTCCAGTAGGTAGGTAGTCTTATCCTATAGGAGAGATGTCTCCAGTAGGTAGGTAGTCTTATCCTACAGGAGAGATGTCTTATCCTGTAGGAGAGATGTCTCCAGTAGGTAGGTAGTCTTATCCTATAGGAGAGATGTCTCCAGTAGGTAGGTAGTCTTATCCTGTAGGAGAGATGTCTCCAGTAGGTAGGTAGTCTTATCCTATAGGAGAGATGTCTCCAGTAGGTAGGTAGTCTTATCCTATAGGAGAGATGTCTCCATTAGGTAGGTAGTCTTATCCTATAGGAGAGATGTCTCCAGTAGGTAGGTAGTCTTATCCTATAGGAGTAGATGTCTTATCCTATAGGAGAGATGTCAGTAGGTAGGTAGTCTTATCCTGTAGGAGAGATGTCTCCAGTAGGTAGGTAGTCTTATCCTGTAGGAGAGATGTCTCCAGTAGGTAGGTAGTCTTATCCTATAGGAGAGATGTCTCCAGTAGGTAGGTAGTCTTATTGTAGATGTCTAGGTAGTAGTCTTATCCTGTAGGAGAGATGTCTCCAGTAGGTAGGTAGTCTTATCCTATAGGAGAGATGTCTCCAGTGTCTCCAGTAGGTAGGTAGTCTTATCCTTAGGAGAGATGTCTCCAGTAGGTAGGTAGTCTTATCCTACACCTATAGGAGAGATGTCTCCAGTAGGTAGGTAGTCTTATCCTATAGGAGAGATGTCTCCAGTAGGTAGGTAGTCTTATCCTAGGAGAGATGTCTCCAGTAGGTAGATGTCTTATCCTGTAGGAGAGATGTCTCCAGTAGGTAGGTAGTCTTATCCTATAGGAGAGATGTCTCCAGTAGGTAGGTAGTCTTATCCTGTAGGAGAGATGTCTCCAGTAGGTAGGTAGTCTTATCCTGTAGGAGAGATGTCTCCAGTAGGTAGGTAGTCTTATCCTGTAGGAGAGATGTCTCCAGTAGGTAGGTAGTCTTATCCTATAGGAGAGATGTCTCCAGTAGGTAGGTAGTCTTATCCTATAGGAGAGATGTCTCCAGTAGGTAGGTAGTCTTATCCTATAGGAGAGATGTCTTATCCTGTAGGAGAGATGTCTCCAGTAGGTAGGTAGTCTTATCCTATAGGAGAGATGTCTCCAGTAGGTAGGTAGTCTTATCCTGTAGGAGAGATGTCTCCAGTAGGTAGGTAGTCTTATCCTACAGGAGAGATGTCTCCAGTAGGTAGGTAGTCTTATCCTATAGGAGAGATGTCTCCAGTAGGTAGGTAGTCTTATCCTATAGGAGAGATGTCTCCAGTAGGTAGGTAGTCTTATCCTATAGGAGAGATGTCTCCAGTAGGTAGGTAGTCTTATCCTGTAGGAGAGATGTCTCCAGTAGGTAGGTAGTCTTATCCTGTAGGAGAGATGTCTCCAGTAGTTAGGTAGTCTTATCCTATAGGAGAGATGTCTCCAGTAGTTAGTTAGTCTGTTTGTTAGGTAGGTAGTCTTATCCTACACTCTGTAGGAGAGATGTCTCCAGTAGTTAGGTAGTCTTATCCTATAGGAGAGATGTCTCCAGTAGTTAGTTAGTCTGTTTGTTCGGTCGGTAGGTAGTCTTATCCTACACTCTGTAGGAGAGATGTCTCCAGTAGTTAGTTAGTCTGTTTGTTCGGTCGGTAGGTAGTCTTATCCTACACTCTGTAGGAGAGATGTCTCCAGTAGTAGTTAGTCTGTTGTCTAGGTTTGTAGTCTTATCCTACCAGACTAGGAGAGATGTCTCCAGTAGGTAGTAGTCTTATCCTACTCTGTAGGAGAGATGTCTCAGTAGTTAGTTAGTCTGTTTGTTAGGTAGGTAGGTAGTCTTATCCTACACTCTGTAGGAGAGATGTCTCCTAGGTAGGAGAGATGTCTCCAGTAGTTAGTTAGTTTGTTTGTTAGGTAGTTTAGTAGTCTTATCTCCACTCTGTTTAGGAGAGATGTCTCCAGTAGGTAGGTAGTCTTATCCTTAGGAGAGATGTCTCCAGTAGGTAGGTAGTCTTATCCTACACTCTGTAGGAGAGATGTCTCCAGTAGTTAGGTAGTCTGTTTGTTCCAGGTAGGTAGGTAGTCTTATCCTACTCCACCCAGACTGTTTCCTAGGAGAGATGTCTCCAGTAGTTAGTTAGTCTCCTTAGGAGAGATGTCTCCAGTAGGTAGGTAGTCTTATCCTCCACCTGTAGGAGAGATGTCTCCAGTAGGTAGTTAGTCTGTTTGTTAGGTAGTTAGGTAGTCTTATCCTACTCTGTAGGAGAGATGTCTCCAGTAGTTAGTTAGTCTGTTTGTTAGGTAGGTAGGTAGTCTTATCCTACACTCTGTAGAGATGTCTCCAGTAGAGTTGTCTCAGTAGTTAGGTAGTCTTATCCTACTCTGTAGGAGAGATGTCTCCAGTAGTTAGTTAGTCTGTTTGTTAGGTAGGTAGGTAGTCTTATCCTACACTCTGTAGGAGAGATGTCTCCAGTAGGTAGGTAGTCTTATCCACACTCTGTAGGAGAGATGTCTCCAGTTTAGTTAGTCTGTTTGTTTAGAGGTGTTTGTTACCCAGACTGTAGATGTCTCCAGGTAGTCTTATCCTACCCAGACTCTGTAGGAGAGATGTCTCCAGTAGGTAGGTAGTCTTATCCTACCCAGACTCTGTAGGAGAGATGTCTCCAGTAGGTAGGGTTAGTGACCCAGACTGTCTCCAGTAGGTGTTTAACTAGACTGTTTGTAGGAGGTGTTTAACTCTGTAGGAGAGATGTCTCCAGTAGTTAGGTAGTCTTATCCTACCCAGACTCTCTAGGAGAGATGTCTCCAGTAGTCTTTAGTTAACTCCACCCAGATGTCTGTTTGTTAGGTAGGTAGGTAGTCTTATCCTAGGAGGTGTTTAACTCTGTAGGAGAGATGTCTCCAGTAGTTAGTTAGTCTGTTTGTTAGGTAGGTAGGTAGTCTTATCCATACTCTGTAGGAGAGATGTCTCCAGTAGTTAGTTAGTCTGTTT
Organism: Oncorhynchus nerka; assembly: GCF_034236695.1. Classification (NCBI taxonomy): domain Eukaryota; kingdom Metazoa; phylum Chordata; class Actinopteri; order Salmoniformes; family Salmonidae; genus Oncorhynchus; species Oncorhynchus nerka. Next base: position 104,074,413 of record NC_088422.1, read on the forward strand.
GTTAGGAGGTAGGTAGTCTTATCCTACCCACTCTGTAGGAGTTTAGATGTCTCCAGACTGTTTAGTTAGTCTGTTTGTTAGGTAGGTAGGTAGTCTTATCCTATACTGTCTGTAGGAGAGATGTCTCCAGTAGACTGTTTGTTAGGAGGTGTTTAGTCACCCAGACTCTCCTAGGAGAGATGTTCTCCAGTAGGTGTTAGTCTTATCCTACCCAGACTCTGTAGGAGAGATGTCTCCAGTTTCCTAGGAGGTGTTTAATCCACCCTGACTGTCTCCTAGAGGTGTTTAACTCCACCCAGTAGGTAGGTGTTTAATCCTATAAGGAGAGACTGTCTCCAGTAGGTAGGTGTTTATCTCCACCCAGACTGTCTCCTAGGTAGGTAGTCTTATCCTAACTCCACCCAGACTGATGTCTCCAGTAGGTAGGTGTCTAATCCTACCCAGACTGTCTCCTAGGAGGTGACTAACTCCACCCAGACTGTCTCCTTAGGAGGTGTTTAACTAACTCCACCCAGACTGGTAGGTAGTCTTATCCACCCAGACTGTCTCCTAGGAGGTGTTTTAACTCCACCCAGACTGTTCTCCAGACTGTAGGTAGGTGTTTCTAACTCCACCCAGACTGTCTCCTAGGAGGTGTCTCCACCCAGACTGTAGGTGTTTAACTCCACCCACCCAGACTGTTTCCTAGGAGGGTGTCTAACTCCACCCAGACTGTTTCCTAGGAGGTGTAGACTGTTTCCTAGGAGGTGTTTCTCCACCCAGACTGTTTCTAGGAGGTGTTTAACTCCACCCAGACTGTCTCCTAGGAGGTGTAGGTAGGTAGTGTTTAACTAACTCACCCAGAGATGTCTCCAGTAGTTAGTTAGTCCACCCAGACTGTAGGTAGGTAGTCTTATCCACTCTGTAGGAGAGATGTCTCCAGTAGTTAGGTAGTTTAACTGTTTGTTAGGTAGGAGGTGTTTAACTAACTCCACCTGTAGGAGAGATGTCTCCAGGAGGTAGTCTTAACTCCACCCAGGAGGTGTTTAACTCCACCCAGACTGTCTGTTTGTTAGTAACTCCACCCAGACTGTTTCCTAGGTAGGTGTCTTAACCTACACCCAGACTGTTTCCTAGGAGAGATGTAACTCCACCCAGTAGGAGGTGTCTTATCCACCCAGACTGTTTGTCTCCAGGTGTTTAACTAGTCTTATGTACACTCTGTAGGAGTGTTTAACTCCACCCAGACTGTTTCCTAGGAGGTGTTTAACTCCACCCAGACTGTTTCCTAGGAGGTGTTTAACTCCACCCAGACTGTTTCTAGTAGGTAGGTAGTCTTAACTCCACCCAGACTGTTTCCTAGGAGGTGTCTCCACCCAGAGGTAGGTAGGTGTTTACTCCACCAGACTGTTTCTAGGAGGATGTAACTCCACCCAGACTGTTTCCTAGGAGGTGTTTAACTCCACCCAGGTAGGTAGGTGTTTAACTCCACCCAGACTGTTCCTAGGAGAGATGTAACTCCACCCAGACTGTTTCCTAGGAGGTGTTTAACTCCACCCAGACCAGACTAGTTTAACTAGGTAGTTTAATCCACCCAGACTAGAGGTGTTTAACTGTAGTGACCCAGATGTCTCCTAGTAGGTAGGTAGTCTAACTCCACCCAGACCTAGGAGGTGTTTAACTCCACACTCCTAGGAGGTGTTTTAACTCCACCCAGACTGTTTCCTAGGAGGTGAGACTGTTTCCTAGAGGTGTAACTCCACCCAGACTGTCTCCTAGGAGGTGTCCACCCAGACTGTTTCCTAGGAGGTGTTTCTAACTCCACCCAGATCCTAGGTGTTCCACCCAGACTGTCTCCTAGGAGGTGTTTAACTCCACCCAGACTGTTTAGGAGAGACTGTCTCCAGAGGTGTTTAACTAACTCCACCCAGACTGTCTCCTAGGTGTTTAACTCCACCCAGACTGTTTCCTAGGAGGTGTTTAACTCCACCCAGACTGTTTCCTAGGAGGTGTTTAACTCCACCCAGACTGTCTCCTAGGAGGTGTTTAACTAACTCCACCCAGACTGTCTCCTAGGAGGTGTTTAACTCCACCCAGACTGTTTCCTAGGAGGTGTTTTAACTCCACCCAGACTGTTTCCTAGGTAGGTGTTTAACTCCACCCAGACTGTTTCTAGGAGGTGTTTAACTCCACCCAGACTGTCTCCAGTAGGTGTTTAACTGTTTAACTCCACCCAGACTGTTTCCTAGGAGGTGTTTAACTCCACCCAGACTGTTTCCTAGGAGAGATGTTTAACTAACTCCACCCAGACTGTTAGGAGGTGTTTAACTCCACCCAGACTGTTCCTAGGAGGTGTTTAACTAACTCCACCCAGACTGTAGGAGGTGTTTAACTCCACCCAGACTCCTAGGAGGTGAGACTGTCTCCTAGGTAGGTGTCTTACTCCACCCAGACTGTCTCCTAGGAGGTGTTTAACTAACTCCACCCAGACTGTCTCCTAGTAGTGTTTAACTAGACTGTAGTTTAACTCCACCCAGACTCTGTAGGAGGTGTTTAACTAACTCCACCCAGACTGTCTCCTAGGAGGTGTTTAGTTAGTCTGTTTGTTTGTTTGTTTTTAACCACCCAGAGTTTCTGTTTTAACTCCACCCAGACTGTTCCTGTTTGGTGTTTTAACTCCACCCAGACGGTTTAACTCCACCCAGACTGTTTCCTAGGAGGTGTTTAACTAACTTGTCTCCTAGGAGTGTTTTAACTCCACCCAGACTGTCTCCTAGGAGGTGTTTAACTAACTCCACCCAGACTGTTTCCTAGGAGGTGTTTAACTCCACCCAGACTGTCCACCCAGACTAGGAGGTGTTTAACTAACTCCACCCAGACTGTTTCCTAGGAGGTGTTTTAACTCCACCCAGACTGTTTCCTAGGAGGTGTTTAACTCCACCCAGACTGTTTCCTAGGAGGTGTTTAACTAACTCCACCCAGACTAGAGGTGTTTCTAACTCCACCCAGACTGTTTCTAGAGGTGTTTAACTAACTCCACCCAGACTGTTTCCTAGGAGGTGTTTTAACTCCACCCAGACTGTTTCCTAGGAGGTGTTTAACTCCACCCAGACTGTTTCCTAGGAGGTGTTTAACTAACTCCACCCAGACTGTTTCCTAGGAGGTGTTTAACTCCACCCAGACTGTTTCCTAGGAGGTGTTTAACTCCACCCAGACTGTTTCCTAGGAGGTGTTTAACTCCACCCAGACTGTCTCCTAGGAGGTCCACCCAGACTTTAACTAACTCCACCCAGACTGTTTCCTAGGAGGTGTTTAACTCCACCCAGACTGTTTCCTAGGTGGTGTTTAACTCCACCCAGACTGTTTCCTAGGAGGTGTTTAACTCCACCCAGACTGTTTCCTAGGAGGTGTTTAACTCCACCCAGACTGTCTCCTAGGAGGTGTTTAACTCCACCCAGACTGTCTCCTAGGAGGTGTTTAACTAACTCCACCCAGACTGTCTCCTAGGAGGTGTTTAACTAACTCCACCCAGACTGTTTCCTAGGAGGTGTTTAACTCCACCCAGACTGTTTTTCCTAGGAGGTGTTTAACTAACTCCACCCAGACTGTTAACTCCACCCAGACTGTTCCTAGGAGGTGTTTAACTAACTCCACCCAGACTGTCTCCTAGGAGGTGTTTAACTCCACCCAGACTGTTTCCTAGGAGGTGTTTAACTCCACCCAGACTGTTTCCTAGGAGGTGTTTAACTCCACCCAGACTGTTTCCTAGGAGGTGTTTAACTCCACCCA
>NC_088422.1:104083180-104088180 GCF_034236695.1 Oncorhynchus nerka
CTGCCGTCCCTCCACTCTAACCACTAGTCTACCTGCCGTCCCTCCACTCTAACCACTAGTCTACCTGCCGCTCCGCCCCTCCACTCTAACCACTAGACTACCTGCCGCCCCTCCACTCTAACCACTAGTCTACCTGCCGTCCCTCCACTCTAACCACTAGTCTACCTGCCGTCCCTCCACTCTAACCACTAGTCTACCTGCCGCTCCGCCCCTCCACTCTAACCACTAGACTACCTGCCGCCCCTCCACTCTAACCACTAGTCTACCTGCCGTCCCTCCACTCTAACCACTAGTCTACCTGCCGCCCCGCCCCTCCACTCTAACCACTAGTCTACCTGCCGTCCCTCCACTCTAACCACTAGTCTACCTGCCGCTCCGCCCCTCCACTCTAACCACTAGACTACCTGCCGCCCCTCCACTCTAACCACTAGTCTACCTGCCGTCCCTCCACTCTAACCACTAGTCTACCTGCCGCCCCGCCCCTCCACTCTAACCACTAGTCTACCTGCCGTCCCTCCACTCTAACCACTAGTCTACCTGCCGCTCCGCCCCTCCACTCTAACCACTAGACTACCTGCCGCCCCTCCACTCTAACCACTAGTCTACCTGCCGTCCCTCCACTCTAACCACTAGTCTACCTGCCGCTCCGTCCCTCCACTCTAACCACTAGTCTACCTGCCGCCCCTCCACTCTAACCACTAGTCTACCTAGTGATCTTTTAATCTGAGCATATGTCACCATATCTTAATGTAGTGCAGGCTAAACTGGGCTGGGTCTTTATTGTGTTGTGCTGGGTTGTCTATGTTGGACAGGGTTGGTTGCCCTTCACAGTCTGTGCATAACATCCTATATTCATTTCCTGGTGTTTCTATTGAGGCTGGGATTCGGCCACGACTTGGCTGTGCTGGGTTGGACTGGGCTGTTTGTCCCTGAGCCTACAGAGGTCAAACGCTTAAGGTCACACATCGACTGGGTTTTAGACAGGGTGGGCTGGGCTCTGTACTGGGTTTTAGACAGGGTGGGCTGGGCTCTGTACTGGGTTTTAGACAGGGTGGGCTGGGCTCTGTACTGGGTTTTAGGCAGGGTGGGCTGGGCTCTGTACTGGGTTTTAGACAGGGTGGGCTGGGCTCTGTACTGGGTTTTAGGCAGGGTGGGCTGGGCTCTGTACTGGGTTTTAGGCAGGGTGGGCTGGGCTCTGTACTGGGTTTTAGGCAGGGTGGGCTGGGCTCTGTACTGGGTTTTAGGCAGGGTGGGCTGGGCTCTGTACTGGGTTTTAGACAGGGTGGGCTGGGCTCTGTACTGGGTTTTAGGCAGGGTGGGCTGGGCTCTGTACTGGGTTTTAGGCAGGGTGGGCTGGGCTCTGTACTGGGTTTTAGGCAGGGTGGGCTGGGCTCTGTACTGGGTTTTAGACAGGGTGGGCTGGGCTCTGTACTGGGTTTTAGGCAGGCTGGGCTGGGCTCTGTACTGGGTTTTAGACGGGGTGGGCTGGGCTGTCTGTACTGGGTTTTAGGCAGGGTGGGCTGGGCTCTGTACTGGGTTTTAGACAGGGTGGGCTGGGCTCTGTACTGGGTTTTAGGCAGGGCTGGGCTGGGTTGTCTGTACTGGGTTTTAGACGGGCTGGGCTGGGTTGTCTGTACTGGGTTTTAGACAGGGTGGGCTGGGCTCTGTACTGGGTTTTAGGCAGGGCTGGGCTGGGCTGTCTGTACTGGGTTTTAGACGGGCTGGGCTGGGTTGTCTGTACTGGGTTTTAGACAGGGTGGGCTGGGCTGTCTGTACTGGGCTTTAGACAGGCTGGGCTGGGTTGTCTGTACTGGGTTATAGCCAGGGCCTTCAACGGTATAGCCAGGGCCTTCAACGGTATAGCCAGGGCCTTCAACGGTATAGCCAGGGCCTTCAACGGTATAGCCAGGGCCTTCAACGGTATAGCCAGGGCCTTCAACGGTATTCAACGGTATAGCCAGGGCCTTCAACGGTATAGCCAGGGCCTTCAACGGTATAGCCAGGGCCTTCAACGGTATAGCCAGGGCCTTCAACGGTATAGCCAGGGCCTTCAACGGTATAGCCAGGGCCTTCAACGGTATAGCCAGGGCCTTCAACGGTATAGCCAGGGGTATAGCCAGGGCCTTCAACGGTATAGCCAGGGCCTTCAACGGTATAGCCAGGGCCTTCAACAGTATAGCCAGGGTACTTCAACGGTATAGCCAGGGCCTTCAACGGTATAGCCAGGGCCTTCAACAGTATAGCCAGGGACTTCAACAGTATAGCCCGGGCCTTCAACAGTATAGCCAGGTTCTTCAACGGTATAGCCAGGGCCTTCAACGGTATAGCCAGGGTCTACAACGGTATAGCCAGGGCCTTCAACGGTATAGCCAGGGCCTTCAACAGTATAGCCAGGGCCTTCAACGGTATAGCCAGGGCCTTCAACGGTATAGCCAGAGCATTGGACCGTTCTCTGTTGCGGATGGGAGAAATAGGAAGTAATCAGAAGTGGGAGGAGTTGTAGGAGGATTGCCTTATGGTATTGGCTGGAATTGAATCAAACACATGGAAACAATATGTTTGACTCCGTTTCCATTGATTCCGTTCCAGCCATTACAATGAGCCTGTCCTATAGCTCCCTCCCACCAGCCTCCTCTGGAATGAATCATATGGTGTTGGTTTCCTGTGGGTCCTGCCGGGTTTCCTGTGGGTCCTGCCGGGTTTCCTGTGGGTCCTGTCTGGTTTCCTGTGGGTCCTGTCTGGTTTCCTGTGGGTCCTGTCTGGTTTCCTGTGGGTCATGTCTGGTTTCCTGTGGGTCCTGCCTGGTTTCCTGCGGGTCCTGTCTGGTTTCCTGTGGGTCCTGCCTGGTTTCCTGTGGGTCCTGTCTGGTTTCCTGTGGGTCCTGCGGGTCCTGCCTGGCCTGGTTTCCTGTGGGTCCTGCCTGGTTTCCTGTGGGTCCTGTCTGGTTTCCTGCGGGTCCTGTCTGGTTTCCCTGCGGGTCCTGCCTGGTTTCCTGCGGGTCCTGCCTGGTTTCCTGCGGGTCCTGCCTGGTTTCCTGCGGGTCCTGCCTGGTTTCCTGCGGGTCCTGCCTGGTTTCCTGCGGGTCCTGCCTGGCCTGGTTTCCTGCGGGTCCTGCCTGGTTTCCTGTGGGTCCTGCCTGGTTTCCTGCGGGTCCTGCCTGGTTTCCTGTCGGGTCCTGTCTGGTTTCCTGTCTGGTTTCCTCGGGTCGGGTCCTGTCTGGTTTCCTGTGGGTCCTGCCTGGTTTCCTGCGGGTCCTGCCTGGTTTCCTGTGGGTCCTGTCTGGTTTCCTGCGGGTCCTGTCTGGTTTCCTGTGGGTCCTGCCTGGTTTCCTGCGGGTCCTGCCTGGTTTCTGCGGGTCCTGCCTGGTTTCCTGCGGGTGGGTCCTGCCTGGTTTCCTGTGGGTCCTGCCTGGTTTCCTGTGGGTCCTGTCTGGTTTCCTGTGGGTCCTGCCTGGTTTCCTGTGGGTCCTGCCTGGTTTCCTGCGGGTCCTGCCTGGTTTCCTGCGGGTCCTGTCTGGTTTCCTGCCTGGGGTCCTGTCTGGTTTCCTGCGGGTCCTGCCTGGTTTCCTGCGGGTCCTGCCTGGTTTCCTGCGGGTCCTGCCTGGTTTCCTGTGGGTCCTGCCTGGTTTCCTGCGGGTCCTGCCTGGTTTCCTGCGGGTCCTGCCTGGTTTCCTGTGGGTCCTGCCTGGTTTCCTGCGGGTCCTGCCTGGTTTGGTTTCCTGCGGGTGTCCTGGGTCCTGCCTGGTTTCCTGCGGGTCCTGCCTGGTTTCCTGGCGGGTCCTGCCTGGTTTCCTGCGGGTCCTGCCTGGTTTCCTGTGGGTCCTGCCTGGTTTCCTGTGGGTCCTGTCTGGTTTCCTGTCCGGGTCCTGCCTGGTTTCCTGCGGGTCCTGCCTGGTCCTGGGCCTGGTTTCCTGCGGGTCCTGCCTGGTTTCCCTGGTTTCCTGCGGGTCCTGCCTGGTTTCCTCTGGTTTCCGGGTCCTGTCTGGTTTCCTGTGGGTCCTGCCTGGTTTCCTGTGGGTCCTGTCTGGTTTCCTGTGGGTCCTGTCTGGTTTCCTGTGGGTCCTGCCTGGTTTCCTGTGGGTCCTCCTGGTTTCCTCTGGTTTGCCCTGCGGGTCCTGCCTGGTTTCCTGCGGGTCCTGCCTGGTTTCCTGCGGGTCCTGCCTGGTTTCCTGCGGGTCCTGCCTGGTTTCCTGTGGGTCCTGCCTGGTTTCCTGTGGGTCCTGCCTGGTCCTGCGGGTCCCTGGTTTCCTGTGGGTCCTGGGTCCTGCCTGGTTTCCTGCGGGTCCTGCCTGGTTTCCTGCGGGTCCTGCCTGGTTTCCTGGTTTCCTGGCGGGTCCTGCCTGGTTTCCTGCGGGTCCTGCCTGGTTTCCTGCGGGTCCTGCCTGGTTTCCTGCGGGTCCTGCCTGGTTTCCTGCGGGTCCTGCCTGGTTTCCTGCGGGTCCTGCCTGGTTTCCTGCGGGTCCTGCCTGGTTTCCTGCGGGTCCTGCCTGTAATAGACATTCTAACGGGTGTTTTCTCTCCCTCCTACAGCGGAGAGGATCGGACGTTAAAGAACAGGACCTCAACGACAAACCTCGACGGAACGTCAGCTGGCAGGACAAAGGTGAGTCACACTCTTAAACACACTGCATTGTGGGTACTGTAGTGTTCATGTGTTCGTCTTAAACACACTGGAAATGGAGTCAGGTCAGGTGATTTCAATTAGCGTTCCTTCATAACCTGTGTTCCCAGTTCTCACTCGCTCAAACTATTTCTGTGGGTTCTGGAATCCAGGGCTACGTTCCAATATCCACACTAGTACATTATCTAGGATGCTCAGGCATGACATTGGTTCACGCTAGGTAGTATGTAAGTGTGGACACTGGGACAGAGTTGGTTGTAAAAAATAAAAGATATTTGCTATCATTGATCATGATTGGTAGTGTTCATGTGTCTACGATGCCCCCTCAGATCCTATGGTGGTGCATTGTGGGTAGGGTAGTGTTCATGTGTCTACGATGC
>NC_088422.1:104093180-104199310 GCF_034236695.1 Oncorhynchus nerka
GAGAGAGAGAGAGGGAGGTAGAGAGAGAGGGAGGTAGAGAGAGAGAGGGAGGTAGAGAGGGAGAGAGAGGGAGGTAGAGAGAGAGAGGGAGGTAGAGAGAGAGAGAGGGAGGTAGAGAGAGAGAGAGGGAGGTAGAGAGAGAGAGGGAGGTAGAGAGGGAGGTAGAGAGGGAGGTAGAGAGGGAGGTAGAGGGAGGTAGAGGGAGGTAGAGGTAGAGGGAGGTAGAGGTAGAGGGAGGTAGAGGGAGGTAGAGGTAGAGGGAGGTAGAGGGGAGGTAGAGAGGAGAGGGAGACAGAGAGAGGGAGGTAGAGAGAGGGAGGTAGAGAGAGGGAGGTAGAGAGAGGGAGGTAGAGAGAGGGAGGTAGAGAGAGAGAGAGAGGGAGAGGGAGGTAGAGAGAGAGAGATCAAAGAGGGAGAAGACAGGGCTGAAAGCAAAATCTTTATAAACTTCCTAAAAACCAGCCCAGAGAGAATGTTGTTGATTGATGACCAGATCCGGGTCCCTGATTGGTTTGTGCTCTGTTACCCAACTCCTATGGTCACGGTCAGGCCATGGGACCCAACTCCTATGGTCACGGTCAGGCCATGGGACCCAACTCCTATGGTCACGGTCAGGTCATGGGACCCAACTCCTATGGTCACGGTCAGGCCATGGGACCCAACTCCTCTGGTCACGGTCAGGCCATGGGACCCAACTCCTCTGGTCACGGTCAGGCCATGGGACCCAACTCCTATGGTCACGGTCAGGCCATGGGACCCAACTCCTATGGTCACGGTCAGGTCATGGGACCCAACTCCTATGGTCACGTCAGGCCATGGGACCCAACTCCTCTGGTCACGGTCAGGCCATGGGACCCAACTCCTATGGTCACGGTCAGGTCATGGGACCCAACTCCTATGGTCACGGTCAGGCCATGGGACCATGCTTGATGACCCCAGCCCAGAGCCAGCATCGATGCCTGATGACCATAGCCCAGAGCCAGCATCGATGCTTGATGACCCCAGCCCAGAGCCAGCATCGATGCTTGATGACCCCAGCCCAGAGCCAGCATCGCCTGGTCCCAGATCTGTTTGTGATGTCTGCAGACCTACTCCTCTCATCCACTCAGTAGTGATGAACCTGGACCTCAGGAAGCCCAGGGGGAGACCCAGTATTGAATATTCCTCTCATCCTCTCAGTAGTGATGAACCTGGACCTCAGGAAGCCCAGGGGGAGACCCAGTATTGAATATTCCTCTCATCCTCTCAGTAGTGATGAACCTGGACCTCAGGAAGCCCAGGGGGAGACCCAGTATTGAATATGATGTATATTTCACCCTCTAGTCCATGCGACAGGTCGTAGTTCCTGATGATATTCATCTGGGAGCTCTGGTCAAAAGTCAGAGCAGGTACTATAGCCTGGCTCCTATTTGGTCTAACCCCTACATAGTGCACTACTATAGGGCCTATGGGGCTCTGGTCAAAAGTAGTGCACTACTATAGGGCCTATGGGGCTCTGGTCAAAAGTAGTGCACTACTATAGGGCTCTGGTCAAAAGTAGTGCACTACTATAGGGCTCTGGTCAAAAGTAGTGCACTACTATAGGGCTCTGGTCAAAAGTAGTGCACTATATTGGCAATAGGGAATGTGATTTGGGAAATAACCCCTAAGAATCGCCCCCTTAGTGACTTTAAACAGCACTTTTCAATCCCTCTCTCTGCCTGTCCTTTATGGCCTGTGTCAACCCAATGCAGCCGTATGTTAAGACTAAACACTTTCAATCCCTCTCTCTGCCTGTCCTTTATGGCCTGTGTCAACCCAATGCAGCCGTATGTTAAGACTAAACACTTTCAATCCCTCTCTGCCTGTCCGTATTTATGGCCTGTGTCAACCCAATGCAGCCGTATGTTAAGACTAAACACTTTCAATCCTCTCTCTGCCTGTCCTTTATGGCCTGTGTCAACCCAATGCAGCCGTATGTTAAGACTAAACACTTTCAATCCCTCTCTCTGCCTGTCCTTTATGGCCTGTGTCAACCCAATGCAGCCGTATGTTAAGACTAAACACTTTCAATAAGACTAAACACCAATCCCTCTCTGCCTGTCCTTTATGGCCTGTGTCAACCCAATGCAGCCGTATGTTAAGACTAAACACTTTCAATCCCTCTCTCTGCCTGTCCTTTATGGCCTGTGTCAACCCAATGCAGCCGTATGTTAAGACTAAACACTTTCAATCCCTCTCTCTGCCTGTCCTTTATGGCCTGTGTCAACCCAATGCAGCCGTATGTTAAGACTAAACACTTTCAATCCCCTCTCTGCCTGTCCTTTATGGCCTGTGTCAACCCAATGCAGCCGTATGTTAAGACTAAACACTTTCAATCCCTCTCTCTGCCTGTGTCCTTTATGGCCTACAGTCAAGAATGCAGCCGTATGTTAAGACTAAACACTTTCAATCTGCCTGTCCTTTATGGCCTGTGTCAACCCAATGCAGCCGTATGTTAAGACTAAACACTTTCAATCCCTCTCTCTGCCTGTCCTTTATGGCCTGTGTCAACCCAATGCAGCCGTATGTTAAGACTAAACACTTTCAATCCCTCTCTGCCTGTCCTTTATGGCCTGTGTCAACCCAATGCAGCCGTATGTTAAGACTAAACACTTTCAATCCTCTCTCTGCCTGTCCTTTATGGCCTGTGTCAACCCAATGCAGCCGTATGTTAAGACAAACACTTTCAATCCACTCTCTGCCTGTCCTTTATGGCCTGTGTCAACCCAATGCAGCCGTATGTTAAGACTAAACACTTTCAATCCCTCTCTGCCTGTCCTTTATGGCCTGTGTCAACCCAATGCAGCCGTATGTTGACTAAACACTTTCAATCCCTCTCTCTGCCTGTCCTTTATGGCCTGTGTCAACCCAATGCAGCCGTATGTTAACCTAAACACTTTCAATCCCTCTCTGTCCTTTATGGCCTGTGTCGTATGTTAAGACTAAACACTTTCAATCCCTCTCTGCCTGTCCTTTATGGCCTGTGTCAACCCAATGCAGCCGTATGTTAAGACTAAACACTTTCAATCCATGGGACCTCTGCCTGTCCTTTAAAATGGCCTGTGTCAACCCAATGCAGCCGTATGTTAAGACTAAACACTTTCAATCCCTCTCTGCCTGTCCTTTATGGCCTGTGTCAACCCAATGCAGCCGTATGTTAAGACTAAACACTTTCAATCCCTCTCTCTGCCTGTTTTATGGCCTGTGTCAACCCAATGCAGCCGTATGTTAAGACTAAACACTTTCAATCCCTCTCTCTGCCTGTCCTTTATGGCCTGTGTCAACCCAATGCTTATGTTAAGACTAAACACTTTCATCCCCTCTCTGCCTGTTTTATGGCCTGTGTCAACCCAATCAGCCACATGTTAAGACTAAACACTTTCAATCCCCTCTCTGTGTCCTTTATGGCCTGTGTCCAATGCAGCCGTATGTTAAGACTAACACACAACTTTATCAATAAGACTAAACACCTCTCTGCCTGTCCTTTATGGCCTTGTCAACCCAATGCACCAGTTAAGACTAAACACTTTATCCCTCTCTGCCTGTGTTTTACCTGTGTCAACCCAATGCAGCCGTATGTTTAAACACTTTCAATCCCTCTTAGTCTGCCTGTCCTTTATGGCCTGTGTAACCCAATGCAGCCGTATGTTAAGATAAACACTTCCTCAATTCTCTCTGCCTGTCCTTTTGGCCTGTGTCAACCCAATGCAAGTTATGTTTTAAACATTCAATCCCTCTCTGCCTGTCTTTATGGCCTGTGTCAATAATGCAGCCATTGTTAAGACTAAACACTTTCAATCCTCTCTCTGCCTGTCCTTTATGGCCTGTGTCAACCCAATGCACGTATGTTAAGACTAAACACTTTCAATCCCTCTCTCTGCCTGTCCTTTATGGCCTGTGTCAACCCAATGCAGCCGTATGTTAAGACTAAACACTTTCAATCCCTCTCTCTGCCTGTCCTTTATGGCCTGTGTCAACCCAATGCAGCCGTATGTTAAGACTAAACACTTTCAATCCCTCTCTGCCTGTGATGGTTGTCAACCCAATGCAGCCGTATGTAAGACTTAAACACTTTCAATCCCTCTCTCTGCCTGTCCTTTATGGCCTGTGTCAACCCAATGCAGCCGTATGTTAAGACTAAACACTTTCAATCCCTCTCTCTGCCTGTCCTTTATGGCCTGTGTCAACCCAATGCAGCCGTATGTTAAGACTAAACACTTTCAATCCCCTCTCTGCCTGTCCTTTATGGCCTGTGTCAACCCAATGCAGCCGTATGTTAAGACTAAACACTTTCAATCCCTGTCCTCTCTGCCTGAAGAAACCTTTATGGCCTGTGTCAACCCAATGCAGCCGTATGTTAAGACTAAACACTTTCAATCCCTCTCTCTGCCTGTCCTTTATGGCCTGTGTCAACCCAATGCAGCCGTATGTTAAGACTAAACACTTTCAATCCCCTCTCTGCCTGTCCTTTATGGCCTGTGTCAACCCAATGCAGCCGTATGTTAAGACTAAACACTTTCAATCCCTCTCTCTGCCTGTCCTTTATGGCCTGTTCAACCCAATGCAGCCGTATGTTAAGACTAAACACTTTCAATCCCTCTCTGCCTTGTCCTTTATGGCCTGTGTCAACCCAATGCAGCCGTATGTTAAGACTAAACACCAATTCCTCTGCCTGTCCTTTATGGCCTGTGTCAACCCAATGCAGCCGTATGTTAAGACTAAACACTTTCAATCCCTCTCTGCCTGTCCTTTATGGCCTGTGTCAACCCAATGCAGCCGTATGTTAAGACTAAACACTTTCAATAAGCCCCCTCTCTCTGCCTGTCCTTTATGGCCTGTGTCAACCCAATGCAGCCGTATGTTAAGACTAAACACTTTCAATCCCTCTCTCTGCCTGTCCTTTATGGCCTGTGTCAACCCAATGCAGCCGTATGTTAAGACTAAACACTTTCAATCCCTCTCTCTGCCTGTCCTTTATGGCCTGTGTCAACCCAATGCAGCCGTATGTTAAGACTAAACACCTATAACCTTGGTTTTTAAACATGTATTTATCAATGCTTCTCTTATATAAAAATTACAGAAGACGTTTTCTTTGTAAAAAAATATAAAAAAAATAAAGAAAATTTAAAAAAAAACTTTGCCGAGCTACAGAAGAATAGTTTTATTTAAAAAATGACCAAAGTTTGTAGAAGAGTTAAAGTCACTGTTTCATTTACATTTAAGTCATTTAGCATTCTTTGACTTACAAATTGGTGCTTTGACCTTAAGACATCCAGTGGAACAGCCACCAATAGTGCCTAAATCTTTTGGAGAAGGATTACTTTATCCTATCCTAGGTATTCCTTAAAGAGGTGGGGTTTCAGGTGTCTCCGGAAGGTGGTTTCCTTTTTGATGTGATGACATCATCCATTGCCTCAGTCTGTTGTGTATTCTACTGTAACTGTTACGAAGGTGACACACACACGCACACACACACACACACACACACACACACACACACACACACACACACACACACACACACACACACACACACGCACACACACACACACACATAAAGTGTAGTGTCTAATCTGATATAGAAACCAGTATGATGTTCTGTGAGAGTTCCCTACCACCTCCTCTCCTATCTCATCGACTTGTTATCCCGGTAGAGACACAACACTATCACCCCTCCTGTGTTTTACCTTGTCCAATATCTTAACACACAGCCACAACACTATCACCCCTCCTGTGATTGTCCAATATCTTAACACACAGCCTCTCTTTTAATAATACATTCGGATGAGATTAACACTCTGTTATATTCTGTATTTGGGTAAAGGAGTTATTTTAATGATTAATTAGTTCAATGTATAATGGATTGGTACATGGTGGTGTTTTTCTGTGTGTTTTTTTGTGTTGCCAAAGATTCACATGAAATCTTAATTTAAAGCCCGAGCTCATTGATACTGGGTCTATAATGTGGTGACGTAAACAATCAGTTTTCCCCTAACAAATAAATACTGATAGTTCGTCCCTCCATTACTGTCCTTAGAGAGGACAATCCAGAGGCCCTAGGGATATAACCTCCTGTAAATCTCTCTCCGGCGCCATCATTCAGGTGTTTATTGTCATGGCAACAGCCACAAACCTCCAATCAGCAAAGGTGATGTGTTTTAACATGAGGGATGTTGTGCCTTGTAAGAAGAAACGATTGGTTTTTGTCCCAAATGGCACCCTGTTCCCTTTAGAGTGCATTGTTCTGGAGCAGGGCCCTCCCTATTCCCTTTATAGTGCATTGTTCTGGACCAGGGCCCTCCCTATTCCCTTTATAGTGCATTGTTCTGGACCAGGGCCCTCCCTATTCCCTTTATAGTGCATTGTTCTGGACCAGGGCCCACCATAGGCCTGTATAGGACTTTAAGAGAAAAGGGTGCAATTAGGGATTAAACCCTTGACTAGTGTGGCACTGGCTGCTGGCCTCATAACCCTAGTGTGGTACCAACTGCTTGCCTCATAACCCTAGTGTGGTACCAGCTGCTTGCCTCATAACCCTAGTGTGGTACCAGCTGCTTGCCTCATAACCCTAGTGTGGTACCAGCTGCTTGCCTCATAACCCTAGTGTGGTACCAGCTGCTTGCCTCATAACCCTAGTGTGGTACCAGCTGCTTGCCTCATAACCCTTGACTAGTGTGGTACCAACTGCTTGCCTCATAACCCTTGACTAGTGTGGCACCAGCTGCTTGCCTCATAACCCTTGACTAGTGTGGTACCACTGCTTGCCTCATAACCCTTGACTAGTGTGGTACCAACTGCTGGCCTCATAACCCTTGACTAGTGTGGTACCAGCTGCTTGCCTCATAACCCTTGACTAGTGTGGTACCAGCTGCTTGCCTCATAACCCTTGACTAGTGTGGTACCAGCTGCTTGCCTCATAACCCTTGACTAGTGTGGTACCAGCTGCTTGCCTCATAACCCTAGTGTGGTACCAGCTGCTTGCCTCATAACCCTAGTGTGGTACCAGCTGCTTGCCTCATAACCCTAGTGTGGTACCAGCTGCTTGCCTCATAACCCTAGTGTGGTACCAGCTGCTTGCCTCATAACCCTAGTGTGGTACCAGCTGCTTGCCTCATAACCCTTGACTAGTGTGGTACCAACTGCTTGCCTCATAACCCTTGACTAGTGTGGCACCAGCTGCTTGCCTCATAACCCTTGACTAGTGTGGTACCACTGCTTGCCTCATAACCCTTGACTAGTGTGGTACCAACTGCTGGCCTCATAACCCTTGACTAGTGTGGTACCAGCTGCTTGCCTCATAACCCTTGACTAGTGTGGTACCAGCTGCTTGCCTCATAACCCTTGACTAGTGTGGTACCAGCTGCTTGCCTCATAACCCTTGACTAGTGTGGTACCAGCTGCTTGCCTCATAACCCTTGACTAGTGTGGTACCAGCTGCTTGCCTCATAACCCTTGACTAGTGTGGTACCAACTGCTTGCCTCATAACCCTAGTGTGGCACCAACTGCTTGCCTCATAACCCTTGACTAGTGTGGTACCAGCTGCTTGCCTCATAACCCTTGACTAGTGTGGCACCAACTGCTTGCCTCATAACCCTTGACTAGTGTGGCACCAACTGCTTGCCTCATAACCCTTGACTAGTGTGGTACCAGCTGCTTGCCTCATAACCCTTGACTAGTGTGGCACCAACTGCTTGCCTCATAACCCTTGACTAGTGTGACACCAACTGCTTGCCTCATAACCCTTGACTAGTGTGGTACCAGCTGCTTGCCTCATGACTAGTGTGGTACCAGCTGCTTGCCTCATGACTAGTGTGGTACCAGCTGCTTGCCTCATGACTAGTGTGGTACCAGCTGCTTGCCTCATGACTAGTGTGGTACCAGCTGCTTGCCTCATAACCCTTGACTAGTGTGGCACCAACTGCTTGCCTCATAACCCTTGACTAGTGTGGTACCAACTGCTTGCCTCATAACCCTTGACTAGTGTGGTACCAACTGCTTGCCTCATAACCCTTGACTAGTGTGGTACCAACTGCTTGCCTCATAACCCTTGACTAGTGTGGTACCAGCTGCTTGCCTCATAACCCTTGACTAGTGTGGTACCAGCTGCTTGCCTCATAACCCTAGTGTGGTACCAACTGCTTGCCTCATAACCCTTGACTAGTGTGGTACCAACTGCTTGCCTCATAACCCTTGACTAGTGTGGTACCAACTGCTTGCCTCATAACCCTTGACTAGTGTGGTACCAGCTGCTTGCCTCATAACCCTTGACTAGTGTGGCACCAGCTGCTTGCCTCATGACTAGTGTGGTACCAGCTGCTTGCCTCATGACTAGTGTGGTACCAGCTGCTTGCCTCATGACTAGTGTGGTACCAGCTGCTTGCCTCATAACCCTTGACTAGTGTGGTACCAACTGCTTGCCTCATAACCCTTGACTAGTGTGGTACCAGCTGCTTGCCTCATGACTAGTGTGGTACCAGCTGCTTGCCTCATGACTAGTGTGGTACCAGCTGCTTGCCTCATAACCCTAGTGTGGTACCAGCTGCTTGCCTCATAACCCTTGACTAGTGTGGTACCAGCTGCTTGCCTCATAACCCTAGTGTGGTACCAGCTGCTTGCCTCATAACCCTTGACTAGTGTGGTACCAGCTGCTTGCCTCATAACCCTTGACTAGTGTGGCACCAACTGCTTGCCTCATAACCCTAGTGTGGTACCAGCTGCTTGCCTCATAACCCTTGACTAGTGTGGTACCAACTGCTTGCCTCATAACCCTTGACTAGTGTGGTACCAACTGCTTGCCTCATAACCCTTGACTAGTGTGGTACCAACTGCTGGCCTCATAACCCTTGACTAGTGTGGTACCAGCTGCTTGCCTCATGACTAGTGTGGTACCAGCTGTTTGCCTCATAACCCTTGACTAGTGTGGTACCAGCTGCTTGCCTCATGACTAGTGTGGTACCAGCTGCTTGCCTCATAACCCTTGACTAGTGTGGCACCAACTGCTTGCCTCATAACCCTTGACTAGTGTGGTACCAACTGCTTGCCTCATAACCCTAGTGTGGCACCAGCTGCTTGCCTCATAACCCTTGACTAGTGTGGTACCAGCTGCTTGCCTCATAACCCTTGACTAGTGTGGTACCAACTGCTTGCCTCATAACCCTTGACTAGTGTGGTACCAGCTGCTTGCCTCATGACTAGTGTGGTACCAGCTGTTTGCCTCATAACCCTTGACTAGTGTGGTACCAGCTGCTTGCATAATCATGACTAGTGTGGTACCAGCTGCTTGCCTCATAACCCTTGACTAGTGGCTGCTTGCCTCATAACCCTTGACTAGTGTGGGCTGCTTGCCTCATAACCCTAGTGTGGCACCAGCTGCTTGCCTCATAACCCTTGACTAGTGTGGTACCAGCTGCTTGCCTCATAACCCTTGACTAGTGTGGTACCAACTGCTTGCCTCATAACCCTTGACTAGTGTGGTACCAGCTCTTCACCTCTTGACTAGTGGGGCTACCAGCTGCTTGCCTCATAACCCTTGACTAGTGTGGCACCAACTGCTTGCCTCATAACCTTGACTAGTGTGGTACCAACTGCTTGCCTCATAACCCTGACTAGTGTGGCACCAACTGCTTGCCTCATAACCCTCTGACTAGTGTGGGCTTGCCTCATAACCCTTGACTAGTGTGGCACCAACTGCTTGCCTCATAACCCTTGACTAGTGTGGTACCAACTGCTTGCCTGGAACACCGAGTCAGCTGAACATAGTTTTATTTGAGCTGCTTGAGCTGCTTGAGCTGCTTGAGCTGCCCCCTCATCACGTTGTTGCTTGATTAGTGCTCTCTGTCACTGAAACCGTTCCGATCTCTAACTCTCACCTCAAGACATCTGACAGTGGGGTCCTTTTCTTTTTTAGGACTATTTTTTTGCTTTGAAACGATGATTTAGTTTTTATCTGAGATTTGACGGGTTGTTGTATTAAATTAAACATCATCTGAAGTGGGGCTCCCAAAATCATCACCTCTTTGGCTCTCCCCTCATCAAACAAAGTGAATAAATTATAAAGTCTGTTTTTTCTGAATGAATACCTCTGTTGGTCACGTGCTTTATTTCTATATCTCTAAATCATCACCTCTGAAGGACACTGAGGATGCTCCCCCTCTCACCCTGACCAAGGCAGTTAACCCACTGTTCCTCACTGTCATTGAAAATGGGGTTCTTTCCCCCCTCATCACCTCTAAAATGGGGTTAAATGAATAAACATCACCTCTGAAGTACACAGATGTCATTCAATAAGAATCATTGAAGTGGGGCTCCTCCCCTCATCACCTCTGAAGTGGGGCTCCTCCCCTCATCACCTCTGAAGTGGGGCTCCTCCCCCTCATCACCTCTGAAGTGGGGCTCCTCCCCTCATCACCTCTGAAGTGGGGCTCCTCCCCCTCATCACCTCTGAAGTGGGGCTCCTCCCCCTCATCACCTCTGAAGTGGGGCTCCTCCCCCTCATCACCTCTGAAGTGGGGCTCCTCCCCCTCATCACCTCTGAAGTGGGGTTTCACCCCCCTCATCACCTCTGAAGTGGGGCTCCTCCCCCTCATCACCTCTGAAGTGGGGCTCCTCCCCCTCATCACCTCTGAAGTGGGGCTCCTCCCCCTCATCACCTCTGAAGTGGGGCTCCTCCCCCTCATCACCTCTGAAGTGGGGCTCCTCCCCCTCATCACCTCTGAAGTGGGGCTCCTCCCCCTCATCACCTCTGAAGTGGGGCTCCTCCCCCTCATCACCTCTGAAGTGGGGTTTCACCCCCCTCATCACCTCTGAAGTGGGGCTCCTTCCCCTCATCACCTCTGAAGTGGGGCTCCTCCCCCTCATCACCTCTGAAGTGGGGTTTCACCCCCCTCATCACCTCTGAAGTGGGGCTCCTCCCCTCATCACCTCTGAAGTGGGGTTTCACCCCCTCATCACCTCTGAAGTGGGGCTCCTCCCCTCATCACCTCTGAAGTGGGGCTCCTCCCCTCATCACCTCTGAAGTGGGGCTCCTCCCCTCATCACCTCTGAAGTGGGGCACCTCCCCTCATCACCTCTGAAGTGGGGCTCCTCCCCCTCATCACCTCTGAAGTGGGGCTCCTCCCCTCATCACCTCTGAAGTGGGGCTCCTCCCCCTCATCACCTCTGAAGTGGGGCTCCTCCCCTCATCACCTCTGAAGTGGGGCTCCTCCCCTCATCACCTCTGAAGTGGGGCACCTCCCCCTCATCACCTCTGAAGTGGGGCTCCTCCCCCTCATCACCTCTGAAGTGGGGCTCCTCCCCCTCATCACCTCTGAAGTGGGGCTCCTCCCCCTCATCACCTCTGAAGTGGGGCTCCTCCCCCTCATCACCTCTGAAGTGGGGCTCCTCCCCCTCATCACCTCTGAAGTGGGGCACGTCCTGCCTTTCGAAGAAGGGTATCTGGCACATCCAGAGGCTTCTTTTAGTCCCAAATGGCACCCTGTTCCCTATATAGTGCACTACTTTAGACCAGAGCCCTATGGCACCCTATTCCCTATATAGTGCACTACTTTAGACCAAAACCCTATGGCACCCTATTCCCTATATAGTGAATAGGGCTCTGGTCTATAGTAGTACCACTATATAGGGAATAGGGCTCTGGTCTATAGTAGTACCACTATATAGGGAATAGGGCTCTGGTCTATAGTAGTACCACTATATAGGGAATATTTTCTGGTCTATAGTAGTATCACTATAGGAATAGGCTCTGGTCTATAGTAGTACCACTATATAGGGAATGTATTTCTAGTATAGTAGTACCACTATATAGAGAATAGGGCTCTGGTCTATAGTAGTACCAGTATATAGGGAATAGGGCTCTGGTCTATAGTAGTATCACTATATAGGGAATAGGGCTCTGGTCTATAGTAGTACCACTATATAGGGAATAGGGCTCTGGTTTAAAGTAGTGCACTATATAGGGAATTAGGGTGCCATTCGGGGTACATGTCACTGTAGAGAACACAAGAAGTATTTTCATCCTGAATTTCACTCTGTCATATTCAGTCCAGTCCAACAGAACGGTCCGGGGGACATGTATTTCACCTAGCAACAGTATGTCCAACAGAACGGTCGGGGGGACATGTATTTCACCTAGCAACAGTATGTCCAACAGAACGGTCGGGGGGACATGTATTTCACCTAGCAACAGGATGTCCAACAGAACGGTCTGGGGGACATGTATTTCACCTAGCAACAGTATGTCCAACAGAACGGTCAGGGGACATGTATTTGACCTGGCAACAGTATGTCCAAAAGAACGGTCAGGGGACATGTATTTGACCTAGCAACAGTATGTCCAACAGAACGGTCGGGGGGACATGTATTTCACCTAGCAACAGTATGTCCAACAGAACGGTCGGGGGGACATGTATTTCACCTAGCAACAGTATGTCCAACAGAACGGTCGGGGGGACATGTATTTCACCTAGCAACAGTATGTCCAACAGAACGGTCGGGGGGACATGTATTTCACCTAGCAACAGGATGTCCAACAGAACGGTCTGGGGGACATGTATTTCACCTAGCAACAGTATGTCCAACAGAACGGTCAGGGGACATGTATTTGACCTAGCAACAGGATGTCCAACAGAACGGTCAGGGGACGTATTTGATTATGTATTTGACAACTAGCAACAGTATGTCCAACAGAACGGTCAGGGGACATGTATTTGACCTAGCAACAGTATGTCCAACAGAACGGTCAGGGGACATGTATTTCACCTAGCTACAGTATGTCCAACCTGTTCTAGAGACCACGCTTGCACTGAGTCAGTCACTCGTGTCTAGTCCAATTAAAACCGTGTAGACTCAATCGCATGTCTAAACAGTAACCAATCACACGCTTGCATCACTCCACAAGCTACGGGTCGTCACTAGTTAACACAGTCACAAAGTCATAAACCCCGCCCATTTCTACAAATTATCTTCTTAAAATCGGATTTTTTACCTAACCTTAACCACAATGCTAACTTTATGCCTAACCCTAAATTAAGACCAAAAATATATATTTTTTGTTTTGTTTTCATACCATTTTTTTGCGATGTATCTGACTTTGTGGCTGTGTTATCTAGTGGAAACCAGCCACTAGCTACATAGCAACTCTGTGGACAGATGTTGGAGATTCACTGGTAAGTTTATAAAGTTAGATTTGTAGCCAGTTAAGAGGTCAAATAATGTTAGTAATTGTGCAGTGTAACTTTTAGGGTTTTGTTAAAGGTTATTTTGAGAGTTTTTATTCCCAATATTTGACACTATAACCAACGTTGCCCCTGACAACGATCCTAATTTAGCTTTGAGAATATCTAGCTAGTTAAAGCTAGCTGTTTGGTTAGCTTGCTAGCCAGCCTCATGCTAGGAAGGCATTGGGGCCAGTTTGCTTCGGGCGGGACACAACATCTGGAGTCTAGTGTAATGGTTTGACTCCAAACCAATAAGTTACACAGACTCAAGCTAGAGTCAATGTTAGTTAGCTAATGGTCAGTTAAACATGACCCCATACAATGTTTATGTTTCTACCTAGCTAATGTCAGCCCCCCAACTCATTTGGTATTCTATCGTCATTAAAACATTTTTTTTGAGGTGAAAGCTAAGTTACAGTTTATTGCTGAAACATGTACTTCTCTGTTAGTGGGGCCTAGCAGAGAGAGGATGGGGAAAGGAACTAGCAAGGTATTTGACGAGCCTTTTGGGGCATTATTTAAGCGATCGTGTGCCCAGAAAAGCTGGTGTTTAGGCAAACCATGCCAATACATCCCCCAAACACCGGCTTCGATTTTCATTAAAAACGTTTATTCATTCATTTATTCATGCTCTTTCATCCTTCCACAAGATATAGTCCCGAGTCAAATCTAGGGTTACTACCCAAGCCGGCTGGTCGTTTGTTCTGTCGGCTTGTTGCCAGAGATGCGACCCAGTCGTTCAGTCTTTTGGTTCTGTATCTATGGACGCGACCCAGTCGTTCAGTCTTTTGGTTCTGTATCTATGGACGCGACCCAGTCGTTCAGTCTTTTGGTTCTGTATCTATGGACGCGACCCAGTCGTTCAGTCTTTTGGTTCTGTATCTATGGACGCGACCCAGTCGTTCAGTCTTTTGGTTCTGTATCTATGGACGCGGCCCAGTCGTTCAGTCTTTTGGTTCTGTATCTATGGACGCGACCCAGTCGTTCAGTCTTTTGGTTCTGTATCTATGGACGCGACCCAGTCGTTCAGTCTTTTGGTTCTGTATCTATGGACGCGACCCAGTCGTTCAGTCTTTTGGTTCTGTATCTATGGACGCGACCCAGTCGTTCAGTCTTTTGGTTCTGTATCTATGGACGCGACCCAGTCGTTCAGTCTTTTGGTTCTGTATCTATGGACGCGGCCCAGTCGTTCAGTCTTTTGGTTCTGTATCTATGGACGCGACCCAGTCGTTCAGTCTTTTGGTTCTGTATCTATGGACGCGACCCAGTCGTTCAGTCTTTTGGTTCTGTATCTATGGACGCGACCCAGTCGTTCAGTCTTTTGGTTCTGTATCTATGGACGCGACCCAGTCGTTCAGTCTTTTGGTTCTGTATCTATGGACGCGACCCAGTCGTTCAGTCTTTTGGTTCTGTATCTATGGACGCGACCCAGTCGTTCAGTCTTTTGGTTCTGTATCTATGGACGCGACCCAGTCGTTCAGTCTTTTGGTTCTGTATCTATGGACGCGACCCAGTCGTTCAGTCTTTTGGTTCTGTATCTATGGACGCGACCCAGTCGTTCAGTCTTTTGGTTCTGTATCTATGGACGCGACCCAGTCGTTCAGTCTTTTGGTTCTGTATCTAGGGACGCGACCCAGTCGTTCAGTCTTTTGGTTCTGTATCTATGGACGCGACCCAGTCGTTCAGTCTTTTGGTTCTGTATCTATGGACGCGACCCAGTCGTTCAGACAGCAAGGTTTATACAAATCTCATCTGTTGAAAACGAAATGTTATTCTAAAAGAAATGTGAGATAATGTCTAGGTGCTTTTTAAAGTGATCTAGTTTATAAATCACTGGGCTGTGAATTGCGCAGTCAGATGGAACAGAGTAAATAGGCATTTTAATGTCAGATTTAGCCAGCGGTATCTTGTGAACTAGACACCTGTTGGAATGCGGTTTTAACTAATTACCATTCATGATTAGACCTTCCAATATGTATAATAGAACATTAATGTGACCTAAGAGAGGGGTGTGTTCAGTTTTGTTTGAACGTTTGCTACGTGGCGGGAACGGTTTGTACCGAACGACACATTTTCCCAAAACGTTCATGTACTTTCTTGAACGGAGGAGATATGTTTGCTCCGTTTGGTAGGTGTGCCTGGGGTGTGGCTTTAAGCAATGAGTGATGTATTTAAAGAGAAGTGGTACATCTTGAACACACAACACAACCCTTCCCCGTTTTTAAACTGCTCTTTCACTAGTCCACAAGTTAATAGGCTATTTACTGTCGTGCAAAAGGGACATTGAATTATGTTTTGGTTGTCAAAGCAACTAAATATCAACATTTTGAAGGAGAAGTATATTTTGTGCCACTGGCTTTAATTCCAGTTTGTCTATAAATTAATAATAATTGATATGTTGGATTAATGTCTCCATTTCAACCAAGAATCAAAGTTAAAGAATAGGACTAAATCAAATCCAACTTTATTTCAAATGCATTTAAAGTTTGATTTAGTCCTATTTAGTCCTATTTTTTAAATTTATTTTTAAACTTAAGATTGTTGGTTGAGATAGAGACGTGAATCCAATAGCCTAGCGGTTAAGAGCGTTGGGTTAGTAACTGAAAGGTTGCTGGTTTGAATCCCCGAGCCGACTAGGTGAAAATCTGTTGTGCCCTTGAGCAAGGCACTTATCCCTAATTGCTCCTGTAAGTCTCTCTGGATCTCCTTCAGAATGTTGATTATTTGGTTGCCTTGACAACCAAAACACAATTCAATATCCTTTTTTGCACGACAGTAAATCGCTCCTGTAAGTCTCTCTGGATAAATGACTAACACGTTCATATTAATAGGTGAGTTGATTGAATGACAGACGAGAGGTGTGTGAATGTGACTATGACAGACGAGAGGTGTGTGAATGTGACTATGACAGACGAGAGGTGTGTGAATGTGACTATGACAGACGAGAGGTGTGTGAATGTGACTATGACAGACGAGAGGTGTGTGAATGTGACTATGACAGACGAGAGGTGTGTGAATGTGACTATGACAGACGAGAGGTGTGTGAATGACTATGACGAGAGGTGTGTGAACTATGATAGACGAGAGGTGTGTGAATGTGACTATGACAGACGAGAGGTGTGTGAATGTGACTATGACAGACGAGAGGTGTGTGAATGTGACTATGACAGACGAGAGGTGTGTGAATGTGACTATGACAGACGAGAGGTGTGTGAATGTGACTATGACAGACGAGAGGTGTGTGAATGTGACTATGACAGACGAGAGGTGTGTGAATGTGACTATGACAGACGAGAGGTGTGTGAATGTGACTATGACAGACGAGAGGTGTGTGAATGTGACTATGACAGACGAGAGGTGTGTGAATGTGAGGTGTGTGAATGTGACTATGACAGACGAGAGGTGTGTGAATGTGACTATGACAGACGAGAGGTGTGTGAATGTGACTATGACAGACGAGAGGTGTGTGAATGTGACTATGAGAGGTGTGTGAAGACTATGACAGAGGTGTGTGAATGTGACTATGACAGACGAGAGGTGTGTGAATGTGACTATGACAGACGAGAGGTGTGTGAATGTGACTGAATGACATGACAGAGAGCGGTGTGTGAATGTGACTATGACAGACGAGAGGTGTGTGAATGTGACTATGACAGACGAGAGGTGTGTGAATGTGACTATGACAGACGAGAGGTGTGTGAATGACTATGACTATGACAGACGAGAGGTGTGTGAATGTGACTATGACAGACGAGAGGTGTGTGAATGTGACTATGACAGACGAGAGGTGTGTGAATGTGACTATGACAGACGAGAGGTGTGTGAATGTGACTATGACAGACGAGAGGTGTGTGAATGTGACTATGACAGACGAGAGGTGTGTGAATGTGACTATGACAGACGAGAGGTGTGTGAATGTGACTATGACAGACGAGAGGTGTGTGAATGTGACTATGACAGACGAGAGGTGTGTGAATGTGACTATGACAGACGAGAGGTGTGTGAATGTGACTATGACAGACGAGAGGTGTGTGAATGTGACTATGACAGACGAGCGGTGTGTGAATGTGACTATGACACACACACAGCCTATGATTTTAGTTAATGCCATTCCAAGATATCCCCCCCTGCAGCTATAGATAGGTGTGTTGTGTAAGGCCCTGTCAGCTCTGTGACTGCAGCTATAGATAGGTGTGTTGTGTAAGGCCCTGTCGGCTCTGTGACAGCATGTCTGCCAAGATATTCCCCCCTGCAGCTATAGATAGGTGTGTTGTGTAAGGCCCTGTCGGCTCTGTGACAGCATGTCTGCCAAGATATTCCCCCTGCAGCTATAGATAGGTGTGTTGTGTAAGGCCCTGTCGGCTCTGTGACAGCATGTCTACCAAGATATCCCCCCTGCAGCTATAGATAGGTGTGTTGTGTAAGGCCCTGTCGGCTCTGTGACAGCATGCTACCAAGATATCCCCCTGCAGTAGATGTGTGTTGTGTAAGGCCCTGTAGCTCTGTGACAGCATGTCTACCAAGATATCCCCCCTGCAGCTATAGATAGGTGTGTTGTGTAAGGCCCTGTCGGCTCTGTGACAGCATGTCTGCCAAGATATCCCCCCTGCAGCTATAGATAGGTGTGTTGTGTAAGGCCCTGTTAGCTCTGTGACTGCATGTCTGCCAAGATATTCCCCCTGCAGCTATAGATAGGTGTGTTGTGTAAGGGCCTCTGTGACAGCATGTCTGTGACTGCAGCTATAGATAGGTGTGTTGTGTAAGGCCCTGTCAGCTCTGTGACAGCATGTCTGCTGCAGCTATAGATAGGTGTGGTGTAACGTCGGCTCTGTGACAGCATGTCTGCCAAGATATCCCCCTGCAGCTATAGATAGGTGTGTTGTGTAAGGCCCTGTCGGCTCTGTGACTGCAGCATAGATCTGGTCCAAGATGGCTCCTGCAGCTATAGATAGGTGTGTTGTGTAAGGCCCTGTCAGCTCTGTGACTGCATGTCTGCCAAGATATTCCCCCTGCAGCTATAGATAGGTGTGTTGTGTAAGGCCCTGTCAGCTCTGTGACTGCATGTCTGCCAAGATATTCCCCCTGCAGCTATAGATAGGTGTGTTGTGTAAGGCCCTGTCGGCTCTGTGACAGCATGTCTGCCAAGATATTCCCCCCTGCAGCTATAGATAGGTGTGTTGTGTAAGGCTCCTGACAGCATGTCTGCCAAGCCATGTCTCCAAATTCCCTGCAGCTATAGATAGGTGTGTTGTGTAAGGCCACGGCTCTGATTCAGCATGTCTGCCAAGATATTCCCCCCTGCAGCTATAGATAGGTGTGTTGTGTAAGGCTCTGTGACAGCATGTCTGCCAAGATATTCCCCCCTGCAGCTATAGATAGGTGTGTTGTGTAAGGCCCTGTCGGCTCTGTGACAGCATGTCTGCCAAGATATTCCCCCCTGCAGCTATAGATAGGTGTGTTGTGTAAGGCCCCGTCGGCTCTGTGACAGCATGTCTGCCAAGATATTCCCCCTGCAGCTATAGATAGGTGTGTTGTGTAAGGCCCCGTCAGCTCTGTGACAGCATGTCTGCCAAGATATTCCCCCCTGCAGCTATAGATAGGTGTGTTGTGTAAGGCCCTGTCGGCTCTGTGACTGCAGCTATAGATAGGTGTGTTGTGTAAGATATGTCCTCCTGCAGCTATAGATAGGTGTGTTGTGTAAGGCCCCCTAGCTCTGTGACAGCATGTCTGCCAAGATATTCCCCCTGCAGCTATAGATAGGTGTGTTGTGTAAGGCCCTGTCGGCTCTGTGACAGCATGTCTGCCAAGATATTCCCCCCTGCAGCTATAGATAGGTGTGTTGTGTAAGGCCCTGTCGGCTCTGTGACAGCAGCTATAGATAGGTGTGTTGTGTAAGGCCCTGTCGGCTCTGTGACTGCATGTCTGCCAAGATATTCCCCCCTGCAGCCTATAGACCTTCATGTCCTGCAGCTATAGATAGGTGTGTGTGTAAGGCCCCGTCGGCTCTAGCCTATAGATAGGTGTGTTGTGTAAGGCCCTGTGACAGCATGTCTGCCAAGATATTCCCCCTGCAGCTATAGATAGGTGTGTTGTGTAAGGCCCTGTCGGCTCAAGCATGTTCAAGATACCTGCAGCTATAGATAGTGTGTTCCCCTAGCCCCACCTGGACAGCAAATAGGTGTGTTGTGTGTCTGTGACTAGCCTGTGACTAGCTATAGATAGGTGTTCCCCCTAGCTCACCTCCTGCAGCTAAGATAGGTGTGTTGTGTAAGGCCCCTAGCTCTGTGACAGCATGTCTCCTGCAGCTATAGATAGGTGTGTTGTGTAAGGTGTTCTGACAGCTCAAGATATCCCCCTGCAGCTATAGATAGGTGTGTTGTGTAAGGCCCCTAGCCTGTGACTGCAGCTAAATCATGTGTTCTGTAACTAGCCTGTGACCTGCAGCTATAGATAGGTGTGTTGTGTAAGGCCCTGTCAGCTCTGTGACAGCATGTCTGCCAAGATATTCCCCCTGCAGCTATAGATAGGTGTGTTGTGTAAGGCCCTACCTGGCTCCAATAGATAGGTGTGTCTAAGGCCAAGATAGCCACCTGCAGCTATAGATAGGTGTGTTGTGTAAGGCCCCCTAGCTCTGTGACTGCAGCTATAGATAGGTGTGTTGTGTAAGGCCCCCTAGCTCTGTGACTGCATGTCTCCAAGATATTTGTAGGTGTGTTGTGTAAGGCCCCGTTAGCTCTGTGACTGCAGCCAAGATATTCCCCCTGCAGCTATAGATAGGTCCAAATAAGGCCCTGTTCTCTGTGACAGCATGCCACCAAGATATTCCCCCTGCAGCTAAGATAGGTGTGTTGTTAAGAACAGCATGTCTGCCAAGACTGCAGCTAAGATAGGTGTGTTGTTGCCCTGTCAGCTCTGTGACAGCACAGATATTCCTATAGATAGGTGTGTTGTGTAAGGCTGTGTGACAGCTGTAGCTGACCTGTTTAGATATATGTTCTCTCTGTGACTGCAGCTATAGATAGGTGTGTTGTGTAGGCCCTGTTAGCTCTGTGACAGGTCTGCCAAGGACTGCAGCTATAGATAGGTGTGTTGTGTAAGGCCCTGTCGGCTCTGTGACAGCATGTCAACTAGCCTATTTAATTAACCTTTATTTAACCAGAACATTTTTATGAAAAAGGACAGGTAGGCTGGTCTGAACAGGGCTGCTTAGCAGGGAAGGTGACATGTTTTATATGTTCTCAAAAGCCTATATTTAATTCACCTATATTTAACCAGGTTATGAGGACAGGTAGGCTCTGCCACCTGCTTAGCTTGACCGTTTTATATGTTCTCAACTAGCCTATATTTAATTAACCTTTATTAACCAGGTACTCCAGGTGAGGACAGGTAGGCTATGTGCTCTTAGCTTGACATGTTTTATATGTTCTCAACTAGCCTATGGTTTAATTCACCTTTATTTAACCAGGTATAGGACAGGTGGCTCAACTGTGCCTACCTAGCTTGACATGTCTTTAAATATGTTCTCAACTAGCCTATATTTAATAAAGGTGTTCTCCTTTATTTAACCAGGTATGAGGACAGGATAGGTGGCTACTGTACCTGGCTAAAGCTTGACATGTTTTATATGTTCTCAAGCCTACCTAGCCTATATTTAATTCACCTTTATTTAACCAGGTATGAGGACAGGTAGGCTATGTGTTCTCAACTTAGCTTGTTACATGTTTTATATGTTCTCAACTAGCCTATATTTAATTCACCTTTATTTAACCAGGTATGAGGACAGGTAGGCTATGTGCTGCTTAGCTTGACATGTTTTATATGTTCTCAACTAGCCTATATTTAATTCACCTTTATTTAACCAGGTATGAGGACAGGTAGGCTATGTGCTGCTTAGCTTGACATGTTTTATATGTTCTCAACTAGCCTATATTTAATTCACCTTTATTTAACCAGGTATGAGGACAGGTAGGCTATGTGCTGCTTAGCTTGACATGTTTTATATGTTCTCAACTAGCCTATATTTAATTCACCTTTATTTAACCAGGTATGAGGACAGGTAGGCTATGTGCTCTTAGCTTGACATGTTTTATATGTTCTCAACTAGCCTATATTTAATTCACCTTTATTTAACCAGGTATGAGGACAGGTAGGCTATGTGCTGCTTAGCTTGACATGTTTTATATGTTCTCAACTAGCCTATATTTAATTCACCTTTATTTAACCAGGTATGAGGACAGGTAGGCTATGTGCTGCTTAGCTTGACATGTTTTATATGTTCTCAACTAGCCTATATTTAATTCACCTTTATTTAACCAGGTATGAGGACAGGTAGGCTATGTGCTGCTTAGCTTGACATGTTTTATATGTTCTCAACTAGCCTATATTTAATTCACCTTTATTTAACCAGGTATGAGGACAGGTAGGCTATGTGCTGCTTAGCTTGACATGTTTTATATGTTCTCAATTGAAGAGCCAGTGTATTAAATAGGTTTGTTTAACCAGGGGGTTGCTGACAGAGAAGGCCAGTTTTTAACTATCAAATGTTTCAGTAGTGTTCTCAAAAATATTTAATTAGTTTATTTAACCAAATGAGGACAGGTATCCCTATGTAGCTGCTTACTGACTGTTTTATATGTTCTCAACTAGCCACATTTAATCCCTTGTAGTTTAACTACTTGAGACAGGTAGGCTATGTGCACACTTAATGTTTTATATGTTCTCAACTTTAGCCATATTTAATTCACACTTTATTCCCAGGTATGAGGACAGGTAGGCTTGTGCTGCTTAGCTTCCAGTTTTATATGTTCTCACTAATCCCTATTTAATTCACCTTTATTTAACCAGGTATGGCACAGGTAGGCTATGTAGTGCACTACTTTAGACCAGGGCTATATGGCACACTATCCCTATGTAGTGCACCTTTTTTAGACCAGGTGGTAGATTGAGTCCAAGCCTCAATTTAAGACCTATTTATTCACCTTTATTTGAAGGTATGAAACAGGCTGTGTGGCTTAGCTTGAAATGTTTTATATGTTCTCAACTAGCCCCTATTTAATTCACCTTTATTTAACCAGGTATGAGGACAGGTAGGCTATGTGCTGCTTAGCTTGAAACATGTTTTATATGTTCTCAACTAGCCTATATTTAATTCACCTTTATTTAACCAGGTATGAGGACAGGTAAACTGCTTAGCTTGAAATGTTTTATATGTTCTGACTAGCCTATCTTTAGTTCAGTGTTTAGACCAGGTGGGTTGGAGGACTGGTAGGCAGAAGGCCAGTTGACATGTTTTATATGTTCTCAACTAGCCTATAAGAATTCACCTGTATTTAACCAGGTATGAGGACACTAGGCTATGTGTGTTACCAGACATGTTCTATGGGTTCAACTAGCCTCTGAATTACCTTTATTTAAACATCTATGGGTTGGAGCGTCTGGACTAGAAACATCTGTGGGTTGGAGCGTCTGAACTAGAAACATCTGTGGGTTTTATATGTTGGACCAGAAACATCTGTGGGTTAAGCCTTTATTTAACCAGAAACATATGTGGGGACTGGACTAGAAACATCTGTGATTGCACGTTGGACCAGAAACATGCAACTAGCCTTATGGTTAATTCACCTTTAGTAACCAGGTATGAGGACAGGTAGACTAGTGGCTTATGGCAACTGGTAAGCCCTTTATTTAGACCAGGTAAACATAGGCTATGTGCTTAGTTGGAATGTTTTATATGTTCTCAGGTAGCCTATATTTCTATTTAGACCAGGACACTAATCCCTATGTAGGCAGTGGTTCTGTAGACTGAGTAGCAATGTCACCAGACATGTTTCAATTGACTAGAAACATCAGGTAGTAGTGGTTAGAGCGTTGG
Source organism: Oncorhynchus nerka (assembly GCF_034236695.1). Classification (NCBI taxonomy): domain Eukaryota; kingdom Metazoa; phylum Chordata; class Actinopteri; order Salmoniformes; family Salmonidae; genus Oncorhynchus; species Oncorhynchus nerka. Next base: position 104,116,288 of record NC_088422.1, read on the forward strand.
ACTAGTAACCAGGTATGAGGACAAGGCTAGTGGTTGAAGTTCAAATCCCCGAGCTTTAAGGTACAAATCTGTCGTTCTAGCCCCTAGTGGTTAGAGGTTTGTTTTAACCAGTTTCCCAGGTAGCCGTTTGAAACTAAGAATTAGTAGAGCCTGGACTGGACCAGTAACCAGCCTTTTAATATGTTTTAACTAGACCTGTGGTGCACCTTTAGTAAAGCAACTAATCCTAGTGGTTAGCAGTGTTCTGGTAACCCAGTAGCCAGGGCGTTGGACTAGTAACCAGCAGAAACATCTGTGGTTAGAGTGTTGGACCAGAAACAGGTCTAGTGGTTAGAGCGTTGGACTAGAAACAGGTAGACTAGTGGTTGGAGCCTGGACCAGAAACAGGTTGTTAGAGGTTCCCTAGTAACCAGCAGGTACATCTAGTGGTTAGAGCGTTGGACCAGAACCAGCAGGTAAACTAGTGGTCCCAGCGTTGGACCAGTAAACAGTCTAGTGGTTAGAGCGTTGGACCAGTAACCAGCATGTAGCTAGTGGTTAGAGTGTTGGACTAGTAACCAGCAGGTAGACTAGTGGTTAGAGCTGTTGGACTAGTAACCAGCAGGTAGCCTAGTGGTTAGAGCGTTGGACTAGTAACCAGCAGGTAGACTAGTGGTTTGCAAGTTCAAACCCCGAGCTGACAAGGTACAAATCTGTATATCCCAGTACTACTGTATATCAGGTAGTACTACTGTGGTTACTACAGCGTCTGTATAACATCTGTACTGTATATCCCAGAAACTAGTAACCCAGTACTACTGTATCCTGGGCTAGTAACCTAGTGGTTAGATGTTGGACTAGTAATCCCAGCAGGTAGCCTACTGGTTATCCCAGTTTGGACTGTATATCCCAGCAGGTAGACTAGTGGTTATATGGACCAGTACTACTGTTATATCCTAGTAACAGCAGGTAGCCAGTGGTTAGATGTTGGACTGTAACCCAGTTTGTTATCCCAGTACTACTGTATATCCCAGTACTACTGTATAGTGGTTACTACTGTATATCCCAGTACTACTGTATATCCCAGTACTACTGTATTGTATATCCGTTGGACTGTAACCACAGGTAGTCTAGTGGTTACTACTGGTACTACTGTATATCCCGGTACTACTGTATATCCCAGTACTACTGTATATCCCGGTACTACTGTATATCCTACCCCCCCTTGTGTCCTAAGCCGGTACTACTGTATATCCCAGTACTACTGTATATCCCAGTACTACTGTATATCCCAGTACTACTGTATATCCCAGTACTACTGTATATCCCTGTATATCCCAGTACTACTGTATATCCCAGGTACTACTGTATATCCCAGTACTATCCCAGTACTACTGTATATCCCAGTACTACTGTATATCCCAGTACTACTGTATATCCCAGTACTACTGTATATCCCGGTACTACTGTATATCCCAGTACTACTGTATATCCCAGTACTACTGTATATCCCAGTACTACTGTATATCCTATCCTAACCGGTACCCCGGTGTATATCCAGTACTACTGTATATCCCGGTACTACTGTATATCCCGGTACTACTGTATATCCCGGTACTACTGTATATCCCGGTACTACTGTATATCCCAGTACTAGTGTATATCCCGGTACTACTGTATATCCCAGTACTACTGTATATCCCAGTACTACTGTATATCCCAGTACTACTGTATATCCCAGTATGAGAGAACAACAGTATGACGATATAACCATCTGGATACCACTTTAAACCCTAGTAGTTCATATGGTCTGTGTTTAGTCTGTACAGGGCTACTCGTTGTCAGACTCTAACCACTAGGCTACCCTGCCGCCCTGGTCTGTGGTCTGTGTTCAGTCTGTACAGGGCTACTCGTTGTCAGACTGCCACACTCTAACCACTAGGCTACCCTGCCGCCCTGGTCTGTACAGGGCTACTCGTTGTCAGACTGCCACACTCTAACCACTAGGCTACCCTGCCGCCCTGGTCTGTGGTCTGTGTTTAGTCTGTACAGGGCTACTCGTTGTCAGACTGCCACACTCTAACCACTAGGCTACCCTGCCGCCCTGGTCTGTGGTCTGTGTTCAGTCTGTACAGGGCTACTCGTTGTCAGACTGCCACACTCTAACCACTAGGCTACCCTGCCGCCCTGGTCTGTGGTCTGTGTTTAGTCTGTACAGGGCTACTCGTTGTCAGACTGCCACACTCTAACCACTAGGCTACCCTGCCGCCCCGGTCTGTGGTCTGTGGTCTGTGTTCAGTCTGTACAGGGCTACTCGTTGTCAGACTGCCCCACTCTAACCACTAGGCTACCCTGGTCTGTGGTCTGTGGTCTGTGTTCAGTCTGTACAGGGCTACTCGTTGTCAGACTGCCAGACTCTAACCACTAGGCTACCCTGCCGCCCTGGTCTGTGGTCTGTGTTTAGTCTGTACAGGGCTACTCGTTGTCAGACTGCCACACTCTAACCACTAGGCTACCCTGCTGCCCCGGTCTGTGGTCTGTGTTTAGTCTGTGTCAGTTAGGCTACCCTGCCGCCCTGGTCTGTACAGGGCTACTCGTTGTCAGACTGCCACACTCTAACCACTAGGCTACCCTGCCGCCCCGGTCTGTGGTCTGTGGTCTGTGTTTAGTCTGTACAGGGCTACTCGTTGTCAGACTGCCACACTCTAACCACTAGGCTACCCTGCCGCCCTGGTCTGTGGTCTGTGTTTAGTCAGTAGACTAGGGGTACAGGGGCTGTTTAGACAGTATTTAATGGGGGCAGACTAGGGGTGATGTATTTCCTGGACCTTTCAACCCATTTCCTGCAGAGCTGAACTCTATTGTACTTCCTGAACCAGAGTGGTCACGAGGGGGTAACTAGTGCTCTGAAGTCTGCCTTCAGACTGCCAAAGCATCAACACAAAGCCCTTAGCCAGCCTTTGAGAAGCTGATATATCATTTTAGCATCCCTGGGGGGGGGCTCCTGAACTTGACTTGACCCGGGCCGCTCGCTGTCCCAGACATGATTTAAACCTTCAGCTTCAATGGTTTGTGCAGCAGGTGGAGACTGGCTCCTTGAACAGAGCGCTTTCATAATGTCATATAACTGTTGACTATGGATGAGCATGATGGGACAGGGACACGGGGTTGTGGCTCAGCTGGCCTCGTGTGGCACCGACAGTCCTCACCTAGATAACTAACTCCTTCATGATGGGAGAGGGACACGGGGTTGTGGCTCAGCTGGCCTCGTGTGGCACCGACAGTCTTCACCTAGATAACTAACCCCTTCATGATGGGACAGGGACACGGGGTTGTGGCTCAGCTGGCCTCGTGTGGCACCGACAGTCTTCACCTAGATAACTAACCCCTTCATGATGGGACAGGGACACGGGGTTGTGGCTCAGCTGGCCTCGTGTGGCACCGACAGTCCTCACCTAGATAACTAACTCCTTCATGATGGGACAGGGACACGGGGTTGTGGCTCAGCTGGCCTGTGGCTCACCAGCTGGCCTCGTGTGGCACCGACAGTCCTCACCTAGATAACTAACCCCTTCATGATGGGACAGGGACACGGGGTTGTGGCTCAGCTGGCCTCGTGTGGCACCGACAGTCTTCACCTAGATAACTAACCCCTTCATGATGGGAGAGGGACATGGGGTTGTGGCTCAGCTGGCCTCGTGTGGCACCGACAGTCTTCACCTAGATAACTAACCCCTTCATGATGGGAGAGGGACATGGGGTTGTGGCTCAGCTGGCCTCGTGTGGCACCGACAGTCCTCACCTAGATAACTAACCCATGGTCTAGTATATGGCCATTCATGATGGGAGAGGGACATGGGGTTGTGGCTCTGCTGGCCTCGTGTGGCACCGACAGTCTTCACCTAGATAACTAACCCCTTCATGATGGGACAGGGACATGGGGTTGTGGCTCAGCTGGCCTCGTGTGGCACCGACAGTCTTCACCTAGATAACTAACCCCTTCATGATGGGAGAGGGACATGGGGTTGTGGCTCAGCTGGCCTCGTGTGGCACCGACAGTCTTCACCTAGATAACTAACCCCTTCATGATGGGACAGGGACACGGGGTTGTGGCTCAGCTGGCCTCGTGTGGCACCGACAGTCCTCACCTAGATAACTAGTATATGGCCATGGTCTAGTATATGGCCATGGTCCAGGTCTAGTTTGGGAGAGGGACATGGGGTTGTGGCTCAGCTGGCCTCGTGTGGCACCGACAGTCCTCACCTAGATAACTAGTATATGGCCATGGTCTAGTATATGGCCATGGTCCAGGTCTAGTTTGGGAGAGGGACATGGGGTTGTGGCTCAGCTGGCCTCGTGTGGCACCGACAGTCTTCACCTAGATAACTAACCCCTTCATGATGGGAGAGGGACATGGGGTTGTGGCTCAGCTGGCCTCGTGTGGCACCGACAGTCTTCACCTAGATAACTAACCCCTTCATGATGGGAGAGGGACATGGGGTTGTGGCTCAGCTGGCCTCGTGTGGCACCGACAGTCTTCACCTAGATAACTAGTATATGGCCTCGTGTGGCACCGACAGTCTTCACCTAGATAACTAGTATATGGCCTCGTGTGGCACCGACAGTCTTCACCTAGATAACTAGTATAACCCAGTCTTCACCTGATGATGGAGAGGGACATGGGCTGGCTTTGTGAAACCGGCTAACATGTGGCCTCGTGTGGCACCGACAGTCTTCACCTAGATAACTAGTATATGGCCTCGTGTGGCACCGACAGTCTTCACCTAGATAACTAACCCCTTCATGATGGGAGAGGGACATGGGGTTGTGGCTCAGCTGGCCTCGTGTGGCACCGACAGTCTTCACCTAGATAACTAACTCCTTCATGATGGGCACTGGCAGGTAACAGACCCTTCATGGGAGAGGGACATGGGGTTGTGGCTCAGCTGGCCAGGTCAGATTCTAAAAGCCTTGATGGGAGAGGGACATGGGGTTGTGGCTCAGCTGGCCTCGTGTGGCGACAGTCTTCACCTCAGATAACTAACCCCTTCATGATGGGAGAGGGACATGGGGTTGTGGCTCAGCTGGCCTCGTGTGGCACCGACAGTCTTCACCTAGATAACTAACCCCTTCATGATGGGACAGGGACATGGGGTTGTGGCTCTGCTGGCCTCGTGTGGCACCGACAGTCTTCACCTAGATAACTAACCCCTTCATGATGGGAGAGGGACAGGGGTTGTGGCTCTGCTGGCCTCGTGTGGCACAGTTCAGTCTTCACCTAGATAACTAGTATATGGCCAGGTGGCATGGGACAGTCTTCACCTAGATAACTAGATTCATGGCCTCGTGTGGCACCGACAGTCTTCACCTCAGATAACTAACCCCTTCATGATGGGAGAGGGACATGGGGTTGTGGCTCAGCCTTGTGGCCTCGTGTGGCACCGACAGTCTTCACCTAGATAACTAACCCCTTCATGATGGGAGAGGGACAACTCAGCCTCGTGTGGCTCAGCTGGCCTGCGTGTGGCACCGACAGTCTTCACCTAGATAACTAACCCCTTCATGATGGGAGAGGGACATGGGGTTGTGGCTCTGCTGGCCTCGGTGGCACCGGTCAGTCTTCACCTAGATAAAGCCTTTTGAACCCCTTCATGATGGGAGAGGCACATGGGGTTGTGGCTCAGCTGGCCTCGTGTGGCACCGACAGTCTTCACCTAGATCACTCAGATAACAGTTATGGCCTCGTGTGGCAACAGTCCTCACCTAGATAACTAACCCTTCATGATGGGAGAGGGACATGGCCTTGTGGCTCAGCTGGCCCGTGTGGCACCGACAGTCTTCACCTAGATAACTAAGCCTTCATTATCTTCACTCTGAAGAAGACAGCATCTGAAAGGCTGTAAAAGATTCAGAAGGCTTGGGACAGGCAAAGCAGGCAGGCAAGGCAGGCAGGCAGGCAGCCTTGTTGAACTCCGATAACTCAGATTCAGAAAGCCTTGTTGAACTCCAGGCGGTAAGCACAGGTCAGGCAGGCAGGCAGGAAGGCAGGCAGGCAGGCAGGCAGGCAGGCAGGCAGGCAGGCAGGCAGGCAGGCAGGCCAGGCAGGTATGGTAGTGGGAGATGTGTTAAATGTAGAATTCAAGCTGAATTCAAGCTGAAGCAGTTCAGTACAGTCAGAATGGGGCTAATTACTGTAGTGGACTGCTGCTCTATGCAGTATTTTAGCACATAAAGTATGAAAAACGAAAGATCTATGCCTCTGAACATTTTTTACTTTGACAAAAATTTGTCCCGGGACGCGCTTTTCAATGGTGCTGTCCAACACCTGACACCAATGTAGCGGATAAGTGAGGTGGCCCAGATGTGCTAGGGGGTCGACCCGGGCTCTATTCTCTTCTCCCCCATTCACTTCAATACCACAAGTCTAAACTCTCTCTGCGAGAGGGAGCTAGGTGTTGTACTAAGTTTGTTTTAGTATTATTAGAAGAGGTGCAAATTTGATAAAACATTTTATTATAATTTTATTTTTTATTTTGCTTGCTCGACCTCACTTAAAAATAAAATTAAAAAGTAATCCGTTATGCAGTTAATTACATTTGTTTGGCCTAACGTAAGATACCATTCTGAGATGGCACCGTGCTGGAATCTTCATTTGAAATCGTTCAACTGAAATGGTTACTAAGTAACATGTTGGCCGCAAATTGGAAAGCCTTGTTGAACTCAGGTAAGCACAGGTCAGATTCAGAAAGCCTTGTTGAACTCAGGTAAGCACAGGTCAGATTCTGAAAGCCTTGTTGAACTCCGGTAAGCACAGGTCAGATTCAGAAAGCCTTGTTGAACTCCGGTAAGCACAGGTCAGATTCAGAAAGCCTTGTTGAACTCAGGTAAGCACAGGTCAGATTCTGAAAGCCTTGTTGAACTCCGGTAAGCACAGGTCAGAATCAGAAAGCCTTGTTGAACTCCGGTAAGCACAGGTCAGATTCAGAAAGCCTTGTTGAACTCAGGTAAGCACAGGTCAGATTCAGAAAGCCTTGTTGAACTCAGGTAAGCACAGGTCAGATTCAGAAAGCCTTGTTGAACTCCGGTAACTCAGATTCAGAAAGCCTTGTTGAACTCAGGTAAGCACAGGTCAGATTCAGAAAGCCTTGTTGAACTCCGGTAAGCACAGTTCAGATTCAGAAAGCCTTGTTGAACTCCGGTAAGCACAGGTCAGATTCAGAAAGCCTTGAACTCCGGTAACTCAGATTCAGAAAGCCTTGTTGAACTCCGGTAAGCACAGGTCAGATTCAGAAAGCCTTGTTGAACTCCGGTAAGCACAGGTCAGATTCAGAAAGCCTTGAACTCCGGTAACTCAGATTCAGAAAGCCTTGTTGAACTCCGGTAAGCACAGGTCAGATTCAGAAAGCCTTGAACTCCGGTAACTCAGATTCAGAAAGCCTTGTTGAACTCCGGTAAGCACAGGTCAGATTCAGAAAGCCTTGTTGAACTCCGGTAAGCACAGGTCAGATTCAGAAAGCCTTGTTGAACTCCGGTAAGCACAGGTCAGATTCAGAAAGCCTTGTTGAACTCCGGTAAGCACAGGTCAGATTCAGAAAGCCTTGAACTCCGGTAACTCAGATTCAGAAAGCCTTGTTGAACTCCGGTAAGCACAGGTCAGATTCAGAAAGCCTTGAACTCCGGTAACAGGTCAGATTCAGAAAGCCTTGTTGAACTCCGGCACAGGTCAGATTCAGAAAGCCTTGTTGAACTCCGGTAAGCACAGGTCAGATTCAGAAAGCCTTGTTGAACTCCGGGCAGGTCAGATTCAGAAAGCCTTGTTGAACTCGGTAACTCAGATTCAGCCCTGTACAACTCAGGTAGTTCACAGAACAGATTCAGAAGTCCTCTTGTTCAGAACACCCTGTACAACACGGCAGTAGTCAGAACACACCCCAACACTCTCTCAGGGCCGTTCAGAACACACCCCAACACGGCAGTAGTCTCTCTCAGGGATTCAGAACACACCCCTGTACAACACGGCAGTAGTCTCTCTCAGGGCCGTTCAGAACACACCCCAACACGGCAGTAGTCTCTCTCAGGGCCGTTCAGAACACACCCCTGTACAACACGGCAGTAGTCTCTCTCAGGGCCGTTCAGAACACACCCCTGTACAACACGGCAGTAGTCTCTCTCAGGGCCAGGTCAGTTCTTCAGCTCAAACACACCCCAACACGGCAGTAGTCTCTTCAGGGCCGTTCAGAACACACCCCAACACGGCAGTAGTCTCTCTCAGGGCCATTCAGAACACACCGCTGTACAACACGGCAGTAGTCTCTCTCAGGGCCGTTCAGAAACACACCCTGTACAACACGGCAGTAGTCTCTCTCAGGGCCAGTTCAGAACACAGTTTGTACAACACGGCAGTAGTCTCTCTCAGGGCCGTTCAGAACACACCCCTGTACAACACGGCAGTAGTCTCTCTCAGGGCCGTTCAGAACACACCCCAACACGGCAGTAGTCTCTCTCAGGGCCATTCAGAACACACCGCTGTACAACACGGCAGTAGTCTCTCTCAGGGCCGTTCAGAACACACCCCAACACGGCAGTAGTCTCTCTCAGGGCCGTTCAGAACACACCCCAACACGGCAGTAGTCTCTCTCAGGGCCATTCAGAACACACCGCTGTACAACACGGCAGTAGTCTCTCTCAGGGCCATTCAGAACACACCCCTGTACAACACGGCAGTAGTCTCTCTCAGGGCCGTTCAGAACACACCCTGTACAACACGGCAGTAGTCTCTCTCAGGGCCGTTCAGAACACACCCCAACACGGCAGTAGTCTCTCTCAGGGCCATTCAGAACACACCGCTGTACAACACGGCAGTAGTCTCTCTCAGGGCCATTCAGAACACACCGCTGTACAACACGGCAGTAGTCTCTCTCAGGGCCATTCAGAACACACCGCTGTACAACACGGCAGTAGTCTCTCTCAGGGCCATTCAGAACACACCGCTGTACAACACGGCAGTAGTCTCTCTCAGGGCCATTCAGAACACACCGCTGTACAACACGGCAGTAGTCTCTCTCAGGGCCGCTGTGTTGAATGTGGGTATTACGAGGTGTTCAGATGCCTTTCAGAGGTGGGTCAACCAGTTCTACTGCAGGACGAGTAGGAGGAGCAGAGCTCTCTTCTGGATCAGGAAGGGGCTTAGGTGGTGGGCGTGGCAGTGGGCGTGGGAATGGGCATGGCAATGGGCGCGGCAGTGGGCGTGGGAATGGGCGGGACAATTGGGCGTGGCAATGGGCGCGGTTGGTCTGTTGGCTCTGCTGAATTATTTAGAACATTTTACTTTGGTGGCAATCACTGTGTTGGTCTGTTGGCTCTGCTGAATTATTGTCATTTTGGTTAGTGGGCGTGGCAGTGGGCGTGGCAATGGGCGCGGTTGGTCTGTTGGCTCTGCTGAATTATTTAGAACATTTTAGAGACTCCTATCTTGGCAGTGGGCGTGGCAATGGGCGGGACACTGGGCGTGGCACTGGGCGTGGCAATGGGCGCGGTTGGTCTGTTGGCTCTGCTGAATTATTTAGAACATTTTAGAGACTCCTATCTTGGCAGTGGGCGTGGCAATGGGCGGGGCACTGGGCGTGGCACGGTTGGTCTGTTGGCTTTGAGACTCCTATCTTGGCAGTGGGCGTGGCAATGGGCGGGACACTGGGCGTGGCAGTGGGCGTGGCAATGGGCGGGACACTGGGCGTGGCAATGGGCGCGGTTGGTCTGTTGGCTCTGCTGAATTATTTAGAACATCTTAGAGTTTTAAGGCCAATTTCCTGCAATTTTACACATGTCACCTCTCCATGGAGCTGAGAGAAAAACGTTGCCGTTTTAAAGCTAATGTCCTGTAATTCCATGCATTTTGACATGGCTAATGCTGTGTTCTTCTGCTCAAACATAGCAACAAAGTCAATACCGCTAAATTCATTGTTTTTTAGGGAATTTTCTATTCGCCCTTGACTGTCCAGCTTTTATTTTGGTGATTGATTTGTTCTCAAAGATTATATTATTTAAAAAAAACATATCGGTCCATTATCTTTTCTATTTAATTTATATCTGGTTTTAATTGTTGAAGTTTACACAGAAAGCATTTTTCCAATCCCAAAAATGTATAAAAATACATATATATATATATATATGTGTGTGTGTTACGTTCCCCAGTTTATGTATTGTAGTTTGTATATTTGGCTTCCTGAAATCCCTCAAGCAGCTGATTGGTCGACTCCATGGCTAATTGGAGAGCTGACCCCGCCCCCTCGTCAAGACGCAGCTGTCTCCAATTACCCATTCCTTCTGACGCTATATAAAAGCCAGTGTTCTGTTCAGGAGGGAGATCTTTTTGTAGAGAGATTTTCTGAGAGATTTTGCTAGAGATTTTGCTGGGAGTTCATTGTTTTGTGAGTTTGTTGCTCAGGTAGAGCTTATTTGATGTCCTTTGTTAGTTTGTTTGTGAAATTGTTTAATGTTCTGTTTCATTTGTTCCCAGGGGGGAAGGGGAAGGCACCTTGGGAGTGTTTAGGCAAGAGGCCCGCGGGCATACATATACCCGTAGCATATTCGCTGTCTAGGCACACTAGGTAAGACCTGGGCGGACCACCCCCTGTATTTTGGTTAGGGCACCAGGTGGTGTTAAATTAGGTAAGTAGTGGGTAGGCAGGTAAGATAGAGAGGGGGGGCTTTGAGATTTACTTTCTTTGCTTTGGTTCCGTCCAGCCCCTTTTCCCCATATTACCGTGTGAAGGAATAAAGTCCTTGTAAACGGTACCACATTCTGCCTGTTGTCATTCTTACTCGCACCTACAGTCCATACCTTTTTCACTTCACGGAGAGTTTAGTTGTAGCAGGGTGTTGCGTTCCCTCTTCATAGAGGCGTGCGTAACAGTGTGTGTGTGTATTACATTACGCTGTTTGGACTTGCGCATCCCGAATAAACTTTGGCGGCCCGCCCAAGGATTTCAGTGGCAGGAAAATCCCTGGCCAGTTGACAGTAATAAAAAAATGTTTGGTCATCAAATTCTCAGAGCTGTTAGGTGTGTTGTCACTGTGTTGTTACTGTGTTGTTACTGTGTTGTTACTGTGTTGTTACTGTGTTGTACTGTGTTGTCACTGTGTTACTGTGTTACTGTGTTGTTACTGTGTTACTGTGTTGTCACTGTGTTGTTACTGTGTTACTGTGTTACTGTGTTACTGTGTTGTTACTGTGTTACTGTGTTTACTGTGTTGTCACTGTGTTGTTACTGTGTTGTTACTGTGTTACTGTGTTGTTACTGTGTTGTCACTGTGTTGTTACTGTGTTGTTACTGTGTTGTCACTGTGTTGTTACTGTGTTGTCACTGTGTTGTTACTGTTGTTACTGTGTTGTCACTGTGTTGTTACTGTGTTACTGTGTTGTTACTGTGTTGTTACTGTTGTTACTGTGTTGTCACTGTGTTGTTACTGTGTTACTGTGTTGTTACTGTGTTGTTACTGTGTTGTTACTGTGTTGTTACTGTGTTGTCACTGTGTTGTTACTGTGTTGTTACTGTGTTGTTACTGTGTTGTTACTGTGTTGTTACTGTGTTGTTACTGTGTTACTGTGTTGTCACTGTGTTGTTACTGTGTTGTTACTGTGTTGTCACTGTGTTGTTACTGTGTTGTTACTGTGTTGTTACTGTGTTGTCACTGTGTTGTCACTGTGTTGTTACTGTGTTGTTACTGTGTTGTTACTGTGTTGTCACTGTGTTGTTACTGTGTTGTTACTGTGTTGTTACTGTGTTACTGTGTTTACTGTGTTGTTACTGTGTTGTTACTGTGTTGTTACTGTGTTGTTACTGTGTTGTCACTGTGTTGTTACTGTGTTGTTACTGTGTTGTTACTGTGTTGTTACTGTGTTGTTACTGTGTTGTTACTGTGTTGTTACTGTGTTGTTACTGTGTTGTTACTGTGTTGTTACTGTGTTGTTACTGTGTTGTTACTGTGTTGTTACTGTGTTGTTACTGTGTTGTTACTGTGTTGTTACTGTGTTGTTACTGTGTTGTTACTGTGTTGTTACTGTGTTGTTACTGTGTTGTTACTGTGTTGTTACTGTGTTGTTACTGTGTTACTGTGTTGTTACTGTGTTGTTACTGTGTTGTTACTGTGTTGTCACTGTGTTGTTACTGTGTTGTTACTGTGTTGTTACTGTGTTGTTACTGTGTTGTCACTGTGTTGTTACTGTGTTGTTACTGTGTTTCTGTGTTGTCACTGTGTTGTTACTGTGTTGTCACTGTGTTGTTACTGTGTTGTTACTGTGTTGTTACTGTGTTGTTACTGTGTTGTTACTGTGTTGTTACTGTGTTGTTACTGTGTTGTTACTGTGTTGTCACTGTGTTGTTACTGTGTTGTTACTGTGTTGTCACTGTGTTGTTGTCACTGTGTTGTCACTGTGTTGTTACTGTGTTGTTACTGTGTTGTCACTGTGTTGTCACTGTGTTGTTACTGTGTTGTTACTGTGTTGTCACTGTGTTGTCACTGTGTTGTCACTGTGTTGTCACTGTGTTGTCACTGTGTTGTTACTGTGTTGTTACTGTGTTGTTACTGTGTTGTTACTGTGTTGTTACTGTGTTGTTACTGTGTTGTTACTGTGTTGTTACTGTGTTGTTACTGTGTTGTTACTGTGTTGTTACTGTGTTGTCACTGTGTTGTTACTGTGTTGCGTGTTGGTGAGATTTTGTTATTCATTTAGCAGACTCTCTGATCCAGAGAGACTTACAGTAGAGAGTCATTTAACAGACTCTCTGATCCAGAGAGACTTACAGTAGAGAGTCATTTAACAGACTCTCTGATCCAGAGAGACTTACAGTAGGGAGTCATTTAACAGACTCTCTGATCCAGAGAGACTTACAGTAGGGAGTCATTTAACAGACTCTCTGATCCAGAGATTTACAGTAGGGAGTCATTTAACAGACTCTCTTATCCAGAGAGACTTACAGTAGAGAGTCATTTAACAGACTCTCTGATCCAGAGAGACTTACAGTAGAGAGTCATTTAACAGACTCTCTGATCCAGAGAGACTTACAGTAGAGAGTCATTTAACAGACTCTCTGATCCAGAGAGACTTACAGTAGTGAGTCATTTACCAGACTCTCTGATCCAGAGAGACTTACAGTAGAGAGTCATTTAACAGACTCTCTTATCAGCGGTCAGTCAGTGTTAGTAAGAAAACCCACATGTTAGGCCAAGTACGGTTAGTACAAGAGTAGGGTGCCAGTTTCCTACGGGGTGTTTTGTTGTCATTTGGATAGGCCACGCCTTGCAGAACGCAAGGCTCGCTAAACATATGAACATACGTGTTAGCCTGTTTTACTAGCCTAGCTTAATCGTTCCAGCCTGTTTTACTAGCCTAGCGTAATCATTTCAGCCTGTTCGACTAGCCTAGCGTAATCATTTCAGCCTGTTTTACTAGCCTAGCGTAATCATTTCAGCCTGTTTTACTAGCCTAGCTTAATCATGTCAGCCTGTTTTACTAGCCTAGCGTAATAATTTCAGCCTGTTTTACTAGCCTAGCTTAATCATGTCAGCCTGTTTTACTAGGCTGGTACAGGGTGTGATTTATCATAGGGTGTATCTCTCTCTCCAGGGTGTGATTTATCATAGTGTATATCTCTCTCCAGGGTGTGATTTATCATAGAGTGTATCTCTCTCTCCAGGGTGTGATTTATCAGAGTGTATATCTCTCTCTCCAGGGTGTGATTTATCATAGAGTGTATCTCTCTCTCTCCAGGGTGTGATTTATCAGAGTGTATATCTCTCTCCAGGGTGTGATTTATCAGAGTGTATATCTCTCTCTCCAGGGTGTGATTTATCATAGAGTGTATCTCTCTCTCCAGGGTGTGATTTATCATAGAGTGTATCTCTCTCTCCAGGGTGTGATTTATCATAGAGTGTATCTCTCTCTCTCCAGGGTGTGATTTATCAGAGTGTATATCTCTCTCTCCAGGGTGTGATTTATCATAGTGTATATCTCTCTCTCCAGGGTGTGATTTATCATAGTGTATATCTCTCTCTCCAGGGTGTGATTTATCATAGGGTGTATCTCTCTCTCCAGGGTGTGATTTATCATAGTGTGTATCTCTCTCTCCAGGGTGTGATTTATCATAGAGTGTATATCTCTCTCTCCAGGGTGTGATTTATCATAGTGTATATCTCTCTCTCCAGGGTGTGATTTATAATAGAGTGTATATCTCTCTCTCCAGGGTGTGATTTATCAGAGTGTATATCTCTCTCTCCAGGGTGTGATTTATCAGAGTGTATATCTCTCTCTCCAGGGTGTGATTTATCAGAGTGTATATCTCTCTCCAGGGTGTGATTTATCAGAGTGTATATCTCTCTCCAGGGTGTGATTTATCAGAGTGTATATCTCTCTCTCCAGGGTGTGATTTATCATAGAGTGTATCTCTCTCTCTCCAGGGTGTGATTTATCATAGAGTGTATCTCTCTCTCTCCAGGGTGTGATTTATCAGAGTGTATATCTCTCTCTCCAGGGTGTGATTTATCAGAGTGTATATCTCTCTCTCCAGGGTGTGATTTATCATAGAGTGTATCTCTCTCTCCAGGGTGTGATTTATCATAGAGTGTATATCTCTCTCTCCAGGGTGTGATTTATCATAGAGTGTATCTCTCTCTCTCCAGGGTGTGATTTATCAGAGTGTATATCTCTCTCTCCAGGGTGTGATTTATCATAGTGTATATCTCTCTCTCTCCAGGGTGTGATTTATCATAGTGTATATCTCTCTCTCTCCAGGGTGTGATTTATCAGAGTGTATATCTCTCTCTCCAGGGTGTGATTTATCATAGTGTATATCTCTCTCTCCAGGGTGTGATTTATCAGAGTGTATATCTCTCTCTCTCCAGGGTGTGATTTATCATAGAGTGTATCTCTCTCTCCAGGGTGTGATTTATCAGAGTGTATATCTCTCTCTCCAGGGTGTGATTTATCATAGTGTATATCTCTCTCTCCAGGGTGTGATTTATCATAGTGTATATCTCTCTCTCCAGGGTGTGATTTATCATAGAGTGTATCTCTCTCTCCAGGGTGTGATTTATCATAGTGTATATCTCTCTCTCCAGGGTGTGATTTATCAGAGTGTATATCTCTCTCTCCAGCGTGTGATTTATCATAGTGTATATCTCTCTCCAGGGTGTGATTTATCAGAGTGTATATATCTCTCTCCAGCGTGTGATTTATCAGAGTGTGTATCTCTCTCTCCAGGGTGTGATTTATCAGAGTGTATATCTCTTTCTCCAGGGTGTGATTTATCAGAGTGTATATCTCTCTCTCCAGGGTGTGATTTATCATAGTGTATATCTCTCTCCAGGGTGTGATTTATCAGAGTGTATATCTCTCTCCAGGGTGTGATTTATCATAGAGTGTCTATCTCTCTCCAGGGTGTGATTTATCATAGAGTGTCTATCTCTCTCTCCAGCGTGTGATTTATCAGAGTGTATATCTCTCTCTCCAGGGTGTGATTTATCAGAGTGTATCTCTCTCTCCAGGGTGTGATTTATCAGAGTGTGTATCTCTCTCTCCAGGGTGTGATTTATCAGAGTGTGTATCTCTCTCTCCAGGGTGTGATTTATCAGAGTGTGTATCTCTCTCTCCAGGGTGTGATTTATCATAGTGTATATCTCTCTCTCCAGGGTGTGATTTATCAGAGTGTATATCTCTCTCTCCAGGGTGTGATTTATCATAGTGTGATTTATATATCAGGGTGTGATTTATCATAGTGTATATCTCTCCAGGGTGTGATTTATCAGAGTGTATATCTCTCTCCAGGGTGTGATTTATCATAGTGTATATCTCTCTCCAGGTGTGATTTATCATAGAGTGTATATCTCTCTCTCCAGGGTGTGATTTATCAGAGTGTATATCTCTCTCAAGGGTGTGATTTATCAGAGTGTATATCTCTCTCAAGGGTGTGATTTATCAGAGTGTATATCTCTCTCCAGGGTGTGATTTATCATAGTGTATATCTCTCTCCAGGGTGTGATTTATCATAGAGTGTATATCTCTCTCTCCAGGGTGTGATTTATCAGAGTGTATATCTCTCTCCAGGGTGTGATTTATCAGAGTGTATATCTCTCTCTCCAGGGTGTGATTTATCATAGTGTATATCTCTCTCTCTCCAGGGTGTGATTTATCATAGAGTGTATATCTCTCTCTCCAGGGTGTGATTTATCAGAGTGTATATCTCTCTCTCCAGGGTGTGATTTATCATAGTGTATATCTCTCTCTCCAGGGTGTGATTTATCATAGTGTATATCTCTCTCCAGGGTGTGATTTATCAGAGTGTATATCTCTCTCTCCAGGGTGTGATTTATCATAGTGTATATCTCTCTCCAGGGTGTGATTTATCAGAGTGTATATCTCTCTCTCCAGGGTGTGATTTATCAGAGTGTATATCTCTCTCTCCAGGGTGTGATTTATCATAGAGTGTATATCTCTCTCCAGGGTGTGATTTATCAGAGTGTATATCTCTCTCCAGGGTGTGATTTATCATAGTGTATATCTCTCTCTCCAGGGTGTGATTTATCAGAGTGTATATCTCTCTCTCCAGGGTGTGATTTATCAGAGTGTATATCTCTCTCTCCAGGGTGTGATTTATCATAGTGTGTATCTCTCTCTCCAGGGTGTGATTTATCAGAGGTTATATCTCTCTCTCCAGGGTGTGATTTATCAGAGTGTATATCTCTCTCTCCAGGGTGTGATTTATCATAGTGTGTATCTCTCTCTCCAGGGTGTGATTTATCATAGTGTGTATCTCTCTCTCCAGGGTGTGATTTATCAGAGTGTATATCTCTCTCTCCAGGGTGTGATTTATCATAGAGTGTATATCTCTCTCTCCAGGGTGTGATTTATCATAGAGTGTCTCTTCTCTCCAGCGTGTGATTTATCAGAGTGTATATCTCTCTCCAGGGTGTGATTTATCATAGTGTATATCTCTCTCTCCAGGGTGTGATTTATCATAGTGTATATCTCTCTCTCCAGGGTGTGATTTATCATAGTGTATATCTCTCTCTCCAGGGTGTGATTTATCATAGTGTGTATCTCTCTCTCCAGGGTGTGATTTATCATAGTGTATATCTCTCTCTCCAGGGTGTGATTTATCATAGTGTATATCTCTCTCTCCAGGGTGTGATTTATCAGAGTGTATATCTCTCTCTCCAGGGTGTGATTTATCATAGGGTGTATCTCTCTCTCCAGGGTGTGATTTATCAGAGTGTATATCTCTCTCCAGGGTGTGATTTATCATAGAGTGTATATCTCTCTCTCCAGGGTGTGATTTATCAGATCTTGAAGACCTTTACTATACGGACACTGGGAAGAAAACCACTTTAGGATTTCACTCTTTCTTTCCCATATGTCTTTCTCTCTGGAAATCAAGCCAAGCAGCCAGTCTGTTTTTGTATCCCAAATGGCACCCTATTCCCTACAGGACCGATGGCGCTCTAGTCTAAAGTAGTGCACTATATAGGGAATGGGGAGCCATTTGGGATGCAGGGGGAATGTTCTTCTCTGAGTGCCTCTTCCAAAGACCACTAACCACCAGACCATAGTGTAAGCCTTAACTATTCCCTTGACTGCTATCTGATCTGACCCCTGGGTTTTTCTTCTACTGTGGAGAGGTGTGTGTGTGTGTGTGTGTGTGTGTATGACTAGCTGTATCTGGCTGTTCTCCCCAGCTGTCTGCTACACTCACAGGGGATCAGATAGAGTGGGGGGTGGACTGGAGGGAGTAGACAGGCTGGGGGGTGGACTGGAGGGAGTAGAGGGGTTGGGGGGTGGACTGGAGGGAGTAGAGAGGCTGGGGGTGGACTGGAGGGACTAGAGAGGCTGGGGGGTGGACTGGAGGGAGTAGAGAGGCTGGGGGGTGGACTGGAGGGAGTAGAGGGGTGGGGGGTGGACTGGAGGGACTAGAGAGGCTGGGGGGTGGACTGGAGGGACTAGAGAGGCTGGGGGTGGACTGGAGGGACTAGAGAGGCTGGGGGTGGACTGGAGGGAGTAGAGAGGCTGGGGGTGGACTGGAGGGAGTAGAGGGGTGGGGGTGGACTGGAGGGACTAGAGAGGCTGGGGGTGGACTGGAGGGACTAGAGAGGCTGGGGGTGGACTGGAGGGACTAGAGAGGCTGGGGGTGGACTGGAGGGACTAGAGAGGCTGGGGGGTGGACTGGAGGGAGTAGAGAGGCTGGGGGTGGACTGGAGGGACTAGAGAGGCTGGGGGTGGACTGGAGGGAGTAGAGAGGCTGGGGGTGGACTGGAGGGAGTAGAGGGGTGGGGGGTGGACTGGAGGGACTAGAGAGGCTGGGGGTGGACTGGAGGGACTAGAGAGGCTGGGGGTGGACTGGAGGGACTAGAGAGGCTGGGGGTGGACTGGAGGGACTAGAGAGGCTGGGGGTGGACTGGAGGGACTAGAGAGGCTGGGGGTGGACTGGAGGGAGTAGAGAGGCTGGGGGTGGACTGGAGGGAGTAGAGAGGCTGGGGGTGGACTGGAGGGAGTAGAGAGGGTGGGGGTGGACTGGAGGGAGTAGAGAGGCTGGGGGTGGACTGGAGGGAGTAGAGAGGCTGGGGGTGGACTGGAGGGAGGGAATGTAATGTTTTGTGTGTAATGTCTACTGTACATTTTTTATTGTTTATTTCACTTTAGTTTTTTTTCTTCATATTTCACTTGTGTTGACAATGTAAACATATGTTTCCCATGCCAATAAAGCCCTTAAATTGAATTGAAAGAGGAAGAGGGATATACTGTAAAGATAGAGAGAGAGGAAAGAGAGAGAGGGGGAGGAGCACATTTCTGATCAATCCCCAGACAGACATTTTGGAGGGAGGGAGAAGAGGGGGAGAGAGGGAGGAGTGGTATGTGAGCTCATGCAAGCGTGTGTGTGTGTGTGTGTGTGTGTGTGTGTGTGTGTGTGTGTGTGTGTGTGTGTGTGTGTTGTTACAGAGTGTGCCAGATTGTTTTTCTCAGACACATCACACTACGCTGTTGCTCTCTCTCTCTGTGGAGTCAGAAACATCTCGGTAACTCAACAGAGAAGCACATTTTCTGACATACACCTCTATCTTGTTGCTCTATCATAGAGTTATACAGGCAGCAGCTGAAGAAGGATTAGCCCAGTCTGGAGTGGAATCAACAGCCAGCCAGCCTGCCAGCCCTGCCAGCCAGCCAGCCAGCCTGCCAGCCAGCCAGCCCTGCCTGCCTGCCTGCCTGCCAGCCAGCCAGCCCTGCCTGAGAGGGGAGAGCAGCAGGAGGACTACAACACTAGCTCAACTCCAACGTGGTCGTATTGGGGTAAGTCTGTTACTGCCCACCTCCATGTCTTCACCTGTCTCTGGGAACCTGCCCCCTCATTGGACAGACACTGAGAACCTGCCCCCTTATTGGACAGACACTGTCTCTGTGAACCTGCCCCCTCATTGGACAGACACTGTGAACCTGCCCCCTCATTGGACAGACACTGTGAACCTGCCCCCTCATTGGACAGACACTGTCTCTGTGAACCTGCCCCCTCATTGGACAGACACTGTCTCTGTGAACCTGCCCCCTCATTGGACAGACACTGTGAACCTGCCCCCTCATTGGACAGACACTGTGAACCTGCCCCCTCATTGGACAGACACTGTCTCTGTGAACCTGCCCCCTCATTGGACAGACACTGTCTCTGTGAACCTGCCCCCTCATTGGACAGACACTGTGAACCTGCCCCCTCATTGGACAGACACTGTGAACCTGCCCCCTCATTGGACAGACACCGTCTTTGCTCATTAGGTTTTTGTTGGGCGCTGGTTGCTGTTTGTTTGAACTCAACCACTCTTCTTCTTGTGTTAGTCTGAAACGGAAGAATGAGGAGTCAGTTTGTTGACCCTCCCACCCCTCTGTTACAGCAGACAGACACTAAACAGAGAGCAACGCTAACTGACTATAAGGTTTTGGCTGAGGGGGGGGTTCTGCTTGTATCTGTTTGTTTTGAATCATTTAGTCTTGTTGTAGTCTGACTAGCTAATTAGCTTGTTGTAGTCTGACTAGCTAATTAGCTTGTTGTAGTCTAACTTGCTAATTAGCTTGTTATAATCTGACTAGCTAATTAGCTTGTTGTAGTCTGATTAGCTAATTAGCTTGTTGTAGTCTTGACTAGCTAATTAGCTTGTTGTAGTCTGACTAGCTAATTAGCTTCTTGTTGTAGTCTGACTTGCTAATTAGCTTGTTGTAGTCTGACTTGCTAATTAGCTTGTTGTAGTCTGACTAGCTAATTAGCTTGTTGTAGTCTGACTAGCTAATTAGCTTGTTGTAGTCTGTCTTTAGCTAATTAGCTTATTGTAGTCTGACTAGCTAATTAGCTTCTTGTTGTAGTCTGACTTGCTAATTAGCTTGTTGTAGTCTGACTTGCTAATTAGCTTGTTGTAGTCTTGACTAGCTAATTAGCTTGTTGTAGTCTTGACTAGCTAATTAGCTTGTTGTAGTCTTGACTAGCTAATTAGCTTGTTGTAATCTGACGAGCTAATTAGCTTATTGTAGTCTGACTAGCTAATTAGCTTATTGTAGTCTGACTAGCTAATTAGCTTCTTGTTGTAGTCTGACTTGCTAATTAGCTTGTTTTAGTCTGACTAGCTAATTAGCTTGTTGTAGTCTGACTAGCTAATTAGCTTGTTGTAGTCTGACTAGCTAATTAGCTTGTTATAATCTGACTAGCTAATTAGCTTGTTATAATCTGACTAGCTAATTAGCTTGTTGTAGTCTGTCTTTAGCTAATTAGCTTGTTGTAGTCTGACTAGCTAATTAGTGTGTTGTAGTCTGTATTTAGCTAATTAGCTTATTGTAGTCTGACTAGCTAATTAGCTTGTTGTAGTCCAACTAGCTAATTAGCATGTTGTCTGTCTTTAGCTAATTAGCTTGTTGTAGTCTGTCTTTAGCTAATTAGCTTGTTGTAGTCTGACTAGCTAATTAGCTTGTTGTAGTCCGACTAGCTAAATAGCTTGTTCCAGACAAAGTCGCGGGGATTACCCTACACCAAGGTTTTCTTGTCATTTCAGACGCTGGACTTGTGGTCATTGTTTTTAAATGTTGTAAATTACTTTTGTCCATCCACACCAAACGCGATCAGGACACGCATGTTGAAATATCAAAACGAACTCTGAACCAACTATATTAATTTGGGGACAGGTCGAAAAGCATTAGACATTCATGGACACACTGGGTTGTCCTGGGAGATACACACTGGGTTGTCCTGGGAAGATACACACTGGGTTGTCCTGAGAGATACACTCTGGGTTGTCGTGGGAGATACACACGGGATTGTCCTGGGAGATACACTCTGGGTTGTCCTGGGAGATACACACTGGGTTGTCCTGGGAGATACACGCTGGGTTGTCCTGGGAGATACACGCTGGGTTGTCCTGGGAGATACACGCTGGGTTGTCCTGGGAGATACACACTGGGTTGTCCTGGGAGATACACACTGGGTTGTCCTGGGAGATACACACTGGGTCGTCCTGGGAGATACACACTGGGTCGTCCTGGGAGATACACTCTGGGTCGTCCTGGGAGATACACTCTGGGTTGTCCTGGGAGATACACACTGGGTTGTTCTGGGAGATACACACTGGGTTGTCCTGGGAGATACACTCTGGGTTGTCCTGGGAGATACACACTGGGTTGTCCTGGGAGATACACACTGGGTTGTCCTGGGAGATACATACTGGGTTGTCCTGGGAGATACACACTGGGTTGTCCTGGGAGATACACTCTGGGTTGTCCTGGGAGATACACTCTGGGTTGTCCTGGGAGATACACGCTGGGTTGTCCTGGGAGATACACACTGGGTTGTCCTGAGAGATACACTCTGGGTTGTCCTGGGAGATACACGCTGGGTTGTCCTGGGAGATACATCGGTCGACCTCTAATGTGTACATTTCATTTTGCAACGCGGGCAGTGTGGTCAGCATGTTAGATGTATTGTTGTGGAAGCGGCCTGTAGTCAAGTCAGACTTCTAACCTATAAATGGGCTTCGGGAAGTCTGTCAGTAATATTTACCGTATCAGTCTTCCAGCCCGCCGAGAGGATGAATCCATCAGGAGAGTGGCGTGTTGTTTTTAAATAGAAGTGTTGAGAGTTTGTGCACCGGGACCGTGCTGAAGTTCACACAACATTAACCCCCCCAGACACCCAGAGTGAGAGAGAGAGAGACACATGCCTGATATTAGGGTTTGCATTTGTGGAAGCGTGGGAGCTATAAATCACCCCTAGCGATGGGACTGGAGCTGAGATTAGAGTATTTAGCTGAGGCTGGGACTGAGGGGGAGGATGGAGCTGGGATTAAGGCTGAGGCTAGAGCTGGGGTTAGGGCTGAGACTGGAGCTGGGGTTAGGGCTGAGGCTAGAGCTGGGTCTAGGGCTGGGGTTAGGGCTGAGACTGGAGCTGGGGTTAGGGCTGAGACTGGAGCTGGGGTTAGGGCTGAGACTGGAGCTGGGGTTAGGGCTGAGACTGGAGCTGTGGTTAGGGCTGAGGCTAGAGCTGGGTCTAGGGCTGGGGTTAGGGCTGAGACTGGAGCTGGGGTTAGGGCTGAGACTGGAGCTGGGGTTAGGGCTGAGACTGGAGCTGGGGTTAGGGCTGAGGCTAGAGCTGGGTCTAGGGCTGGGGTTAGGGCTGAGACTGGAGCTGGGGTTAGGGCTGAGACTGGAGCTGGGGTTAGGGCTGAGACTGGAGCTGGGGTTAGGGCTGAGACTGGAGCTGGGGTTAGGGCTGAGACTGGAGCTGGGGTTAGGGCTGAGGCTAGAGCTGGGTCTAGGGCTGAGACTGGGGCTGGGGTTAGGGCTGAGACTGGAGCTGGGGTTAGGGCTGAGACTGGAGCTGGGGTTAGGGCTGAGACTGGGGTTAGGACTGAGACTGGGGTTAGGGCTGAGACTGGGGTTAGGGCTGAGACTGGAGCTGGGGTTAGGGCTGAGGCTAGAGCTGGGGTTAGGGCTGAGACTGGAGCTGGGGTTAGGACTGAGACTGGAGCTGGGGTTAGGGCTGAGACTGGAGCTGGGGTTAGGGCTGAGACTGGAGCTGGGTCTAGGGCTGAGACTGGATCTGGGTCTAGGGCTGAGACTGGGGGTAGGGCTGAGGCTAGAGCTGGGTCTAGGGCTGGGGTTAGGGCTGAGACTGGAGCTGGGGTTAGGGCTGAGACTGGAGCTGGGGTTAGGGCTGAGACTGGAGCTGGGGTTAGGGCTGAGACTGGAGCTGGGGTTAGGGCTGAGGCTAGAGCTGGGTCTAGGGCTGAGACTGGGGCTGGGGTTAGGGCTGAGACTGGAGCTGGGGTTAGGGCTGAGACTGGAGCTGGGGTTAGGGCTGAGACTGGGGTTAGGACTGAGACTGGGGTTAGGGCTGAGACTGGAGCTGGGGTTAGGGCTGAGGCTAGAGCTGGGGTTAGGGCTGAGACTGGAGCTGGGGTTAGGACTGAGACTGGAGCTGGGGTTAGGGCTGAGACTGGAGCTGGGGTTAGGGCTGAGACTGGAGCTGGGTCTAGGGCTGAGACTGGAGCTGGGTCTAGGGCTGAGACTGGAGCTGGGGTTAGGGCTGAGACTGGAGCTGGGGTTAGGGCTGAGACTGGGGTTAGGGCTGAGACTGGGGTTAGGGCTAAGACTGGAGCTGGGGTTAGGATTGAGACTGGAGCTGGGGTTAGGGCTGAGACTGGGGTTAGGGCTGAGACTGGGGTTAGGGCTGAGACTGGGGTTAGGGCTGAGACTGGAGCTGGGGGTAGGGCTGAGACTGGAGCTGGCGTTAGGGCTGAGACGGGGGTTAGGGCTGAGACTGGAGCTGGGGTTAGGGCTGAGACTGGAGCTGGGGTTAGGGCTGAGACGGGGGCTGGGGTTAGGGCTGAGACTGGGGTTAGGGCTGAGACTGGAGCTGGGGTTAGGGCTGAGACTGGAGCTGGGGTTAGGGCTGAGACTGGAGCTGGGGTTAGGGCTGAGACTGGGGCTGGGGTTAGGGCTGAGACTGGAGCTGGGGTTAGGGCTGAGACTGGGGCTGGGGTTAGGGCTGAGACTGGGGTTAGGGCTGAGACTGGAGCTGGGGTTAGGGCTGAGACGGGTTAGGGCTGAGACTGGAGCTGGGGTTAGGGCTGAGACTGGGGTTAGGGCTGAGACTGGGGTTAGGGCTGAGACTGGGGTTAGGGCTGAGACTGGGGTTAGGGCTGAGACGGGTTAGGGCTGAGACGGGTTAGGGCTGAGACTGGGGTTAGGGCTGAGACTGGAGCTGGGGTTAGGGCTGAGACTGGAGCTGGGGTTAGGGCTGAGACTGGGGTTAGGGCTGAGACTGGAGCTGGGGTTAGGGCTGAGACTGGGGTTAGGGCTGAGACTGGAGCTGGGGTTAGGGCTGAGACTGGGGTTAGGGCTGAGACTGGGCTGGGCTGTTAGGCTGAGACTGGGGTTAGGGCTGAGACTGGAGCTGGGGTTAGGGCTGAGACTGGGGTTAGGGCTGAGACTGGGGTTAGGGCTGAGACTGGAGCTGGGGTTAGGGCTGAGACTGGGGTTAGGGCTGAGACTGGAGCTGGGGTTAGGGCTGAGACTGGAGCTGGGGTTAGGGCTGAGACGGGTTAGGACTGAGACTGGAGCTGGGGTTAGGGCTGAGACTGGGGTTAGGGCTGAGACTGGGGTTAGGGCTGAGACTGGGGTTAGGGCTGAGACTGGAGCTGGGTCTAGGGCTGAGACTGGAGCTGCTGAGACTGGGGTTAGGGCTGAGACTGGGGTTAGGGCTGAGACTGGGGTTAGGGCTGAGACTGGAGCTGGGGTTAGGGCTGAGACTGGAGCTGGGGTTAGGGCTGAGACTGGGGTTAGGGCTGAGACTGGGGTTAGGGCTGAGACTGGGGTTAGGGCTGAGACTGGGGTTAGGGCTGAGACTGGAGCTGGGGCTGAGACTGGAGCTGGGGTTAGGGCTGAGACTGGGGTTAGGGCTGAGACTGGGGTTAGGGCTGAGACTGGGGTTAGGGCTGAGACTGGAGCTGGGGTTAGGGCTGAGACTGGGGTTAGGGCTGAGACTGGGGTTAGGGCTGAGACTGGGGTTAGGGCTGAGACTGGGGTTAGGGCTGAGACTGGGGTGGGGTTAGGGCTGAGACTGGGGTTAGGGCTGAGACTGGGGTTAGGGCTGAGACTGGGTTAGGGTTAGGGTTGAGGCTGAGACTGGGGTTAGGGCTGAGACTGGGGTTAGGGCTGAGACTGGGGTTAGGGCTGAGACTGGGGTTAGGGCTGAGACTGGGGTTAGGGCTGAGAGACTGGGGTTAGGGCTGAGACTGGGGTTAGGGCTGAGACTGGGGTTAGGGCTGAGACTGGGGTTAGGGCTGAGACTGGGGTTAGGGCTGAGACTGGGGTTAGGGCTGAGACTGGGGTTAGGGCTGAGACTGGGGTTAGGGCTGAGACTGGGGTTAGGGCTGAGACTGGGGTTAGGGCTGAGACTGGGGTTAGGGCTGAGACTGGGGTTAGGGCTGAGACTGGGGTTAGGCTGAGAGACTGGGGTTAGGGCTGAGACTGGGGTTAGGGCTGAGACTGGGGTTAGGGCTGAGACTGGGGTTAGGACTGAGACTGGGGTTAGGGCTGAGACTGGGGTTAGGACTGAGACTGGGGAGGGCTGAGACTGGGGTTAGGGCTGAGACTGGGGTTACTGAGACTGGGGTTAGGACTGAGACTGGGGTTAGGCTGAGACTGGGGTTAGGGCTGAGACTGGGGTTAGGGCTGAGACTGGGGTTAGGGCTGAGACTGGGGTTAGGGCTGAGACTGGGGTTAGGGCTGAGACTGGGGTTAGGGCTGAGACTGGGGCTGGGGTTAGGGCTGAGACTGGGGTTAGGGCTGAGACTGGGGTTAGGGCTGAGACTGGGGTTAGGGCTGAGACTGGGGTTAGGGCTGAGACTGGGGTTAGGGCTGAGACTGGGGTTAGGGCTGAGACTGGGGTTAGGGCTGAGACTGGGGTTAGGGCTGAGACTGGGGTTAGGGCTGAGACTGGGGTTAGGGCTGAGACTGGGGTTAGGGCTGAGACTGGGGTTAGGGCTGAGACTGGGGTTAGGGCTGAGACTGGGGTTAGGGCTGAGACTGGGGTTAGGGCTGAGACTGGGGTTAGGGCTGAGACTGGGGTTAGGACTGAGACTGGGGTTAGGGCTGAGACTGGGGTTAGGGCTGAGACTGGGGTTAGGGCTGAGACTGGGGTTAGGGCTGAGACTGGGGTTAGGGCTGAGACTGGGGTTAGGGCTGAGACTGGGGTTAGGACTGAGACTGGGGTTAGGGCTGAGACTGGGGTTAGGGACTGAGACTGGGGTTAGGGCTGAGACTGGGGTTAGGGCTGAGACTGGGGTTAGGGCTGAGACTGGGGTTAGGGCTGAGACTGGGGTTAGGGCTGAGACTGGGGTTAGGGCTGAGACTGGGGTTAGGGCTGAGACTGGGGTTAGGGCTGAGACTGGGGTTAGGGCTGAGACTGGGGTTAGGGCTGAGACTGGGGTTAGGGCTGAGACTGGGGTTAGGGCTGAGACTGGGGTTAGGGCTGAGACTGGGGTTAGGGCTGAGACTGGGGTTAGAGGCTGAGACTGGGGTTAGGACTGAGACTGGGGTTAGGGCTGAGACTGGGGTTAGGACTGAGACTGGGGTTAGGGCTGAGACTGGGGTTAGGGCTGAGACAGGGGTTAGGGCTGAGACTGGGGTTAGGGCTGAGACTGGGGTTAGGGCTGAGACTGGGGTTAGGGCTGAGACTGGGGTTAGGACTGAGACTGGGGTTAGGGCTGAGACTGGGGTTAGGGCTGAGACTGGGGTTAGGGCTGAGACTGGGGTTAGGACTGAGACTGGGGTTAGGGCTGAGACTGGGGTTAGGGCTGAGACTGGGGTTAGGGCTGAGACTGGGGTTAGGACTGAGACTGGGGTTAGGGCTGAGACTGGGGTTAGGACTGAGACTGGGGTTAGGGCTGAGACTGGGGTTAGGGCTGAGACTGGGGTTAGGGCTGAGACTGGAGCTGTTTGTGAGATCAGACATAATAAGGAGATTGTGTTATTGACGGTACGTTTGTTTGTGTTATTGACGGTACGTTTGTTTGTGTTATTGACGGTACGTTTGTTTATTCCATGTGTAACTCTGTTGTTGTTTGTGTTGCACTGCTTTGCTTTATCTTGGCCAGGTCGCAGTTGTAAATGAGAACTTGTTCTCAACTGGTCTACCTGGTTAAATAAATGTGATCTGGTCTACCTGGTTAAATAAAGGTGATCTGGTCTACCTGGTTAAATAAAGGTGATCTGGTCTACCTGGTTAAATAAAGGTGATCTGGTCTACCTGGTTAAATAAAGGTGATCTGGTCTACCTGGTTAAATAAAGGTGATCTGGTCTACCTGGTTAAATAAAGGTGATCTGGTCTACCTGGTTAAATAAAGGTGATCTGGTCTACCTGGTTAAATCAAGGTGATCTGGTCTACCTGGTTAAATCAAGGTGATCTGGTCTACCTGGTTAAATAAAGGTGATCTGGTCTACCTGGTTAAATAAAGGTGATCTGGTTAAATAAAGGTGATCTGGTCTACCCGGTTAAATAAAGGTGATCTGGTCTACCTGGTTAAATAAAGGTGATCTGGTCTACCTGGTTAAATAAAGGTGATCTGGTTAAATAAAGGTGATCTGGTCTACCTGGTTAAATAAAGGTGATCTGATCTACCTGGTTAAATAAAGGTGATCTGGTCTACCTGGTTAAATCAAGGTGATCTGGTCTACCTGGTTAAATAAAGGTGATCTGGTCTACTTGGTTAAATAAAGGTGATCTGGTCTACCTGGTTAAATAAAGGTGATCTGGTCTACCTGGTTAAATAATGTTGACTGGACTGGCTAATGAGGAACAACTAGGTTACTGTGTTGACTGGACTGGCTAATGAGGGACAACTAGGTTACTGTGTTGACTGGACTGGCTAATGAGGAACAACTATGTTACTGTGTTGACTGGACTGGCTAATGAGGGACAACTAGGTTACTGTGTTGACTGGCTAATGAGGAACAACTAGGTTACTGTGTTGACTGGCTAATGAGGGACAACTAGTTTACTGTGTTGACTGGACTGGCTAATGAGGGACAACTAGGTTACTGTGTTGACTGGACTGGCTAATGAGGAACAACTAGGTTACTGTGTTGACTGGCTAATGAGGGACAACTAGGTTACTGTGTTGACTGGACTGGCTAATGAGGGACAACTAGGTTACTGTGTTGATTGGACTGGCTAATGAGGAACAACTAGGTTACTGTGTTGACTGGACTGGCTAATGAGGGACAACTAGGTTACTGTGTTGACTGGACTGGCTAATGAGGAACAACTAGGTTACTGTGTTGACTGGCTAATGAGGAACAACTAGGTTACTGTGTTGACTGGACTGGCTAATGAGGGACAACTAGGTTACTGTGTTGACTGGACTGGATAATGAGGAACAACTAGGTTACTGTGTTGACTGGACTGGCTAATGAGGAACAACTAGGTTACTGTGTTGACTGGACTGGCTAATGAGGAACAACTAGGTTACTGTGTTGACTGTACTGGCTAATGAGGGACAACTAGGTTACTGTGTTGACTGGACTGGCTAATGAGGAACAACTAGGTTACTGTGTTGACTGGCTAATGAGGAACAACTAGGTTACTGTGTTGACTGGACTGGCTAATGAGGAACAACTAGGTTACTGTGTTGACTGGACTGGCTAATGAGGGACAACTAGGTTACTGTGTTGACTGGACTGGCTAATGAGGAACAACTAGGTTACTGTGTTGACTGGACTGGCTAATGAGGAACAACTAGGTTACTGTGTTGACTGGACTGGCTAATGCGGAACAACTAGGTTACTGTGTTGACTGGCTAATGAGGAACAACTAGGTTACTGTGTTGACTGGCTAATGAGGAACAACTAGGTTACTGTGTTGACTGGCTAATGAGGAACAACTAGGTTACTGTGTTGACTGGCTAATGAGGAACAACTAGGTTACTGTGTTGACTGGACTGGCTAATGAGGGACAACTAGGTTACCCCAAAGCCAAATGCGCTGGCCCTGGTCTAAAGTAGTGCTCTACTGAGGGAATAGGGTTCCATAGGGCTCTGGTCTAAAGTAGTGCTCTACTGAGGGAATAGGGTGCCATAGGGCCCTGGTCTAAAGTAGTGCTCTACTGAGGGAATAGGGTTCCATAGGGCCCTGGTCTAAAGTAGTGCTCTACTGAGGGAATAGGGTGCCATAGGGCCCTGGTCTAAAGTAGTGCTCTACTGAGGGAATAGGTTGCCATTTCAGACACAATAAGGCAGGGACTAGAGGAGTGGAGTGGGGGGGCGCGTCCCAGCTCAGGCAGCAACTGCGAGGGTTAGTGGGGAGGAAATTAAACTCTAGAGGGGGCATAGAGGAGATTTGGGCTCTATTGTTCTGTCTGGAGATGATGTCATATCCTGTTAGAATTTCTCTGCCTTTTACCATTCAGTACAGAGTTAGGAACATCGTTAGAAAACCCTATTGACTCCTCACTAGTGTTGTTGTGATCTTTACCATTCAGTACAGAGTTAGTTAGTTAACATAGTTAGAAAACCCTATTGACTCATTACTAGTGGTGTTGTGATCTTTACCATTCAGTACAGAGTTAGTTAGTTAACATAGTTAGAAAACCCTATTGACTCATTACTAGTGGTGTTGTGATCTTTACCATTCAGTACAGAGTTAGTTAGTTAACATAGTTAGAAAACCCAATTGACTCCTTACTAGTGGTGTTGTGATCTTTACCATTCAGTACAGAGTTAGTTAGTTAACATAGTTAGAAAACCCTATTGACTCATTACTAGTGGTGTTGTGATCTTTACCATTCAGTACAGAGTTAGTTAGTTAACATAGTTAGAACACCTTATGTGTTACATTTAGACAAAGATGTTAGAATATAATAAGCTTTCTGATTCAGAACATATCTTTGCATAAACCTGTATTAGAGTTACTGGTAACTAGTAGCAACCTGTATTAGAGTTACTGGTAACTAGTAGCAACCTGTATTAGAGTTACTGGTAACTAGTAGCAACCTGTATTAGAGTTACTGGTAACTAGTAGCAACCTGTATTAGAGTTACTGGTAACTAGTAGCAACCTGTATTAGAGTTACTGGTAACTAGTAGCAACCTGTATTAGAGTTACTGGTAACTAGTAGCAACCTGTATTAGAGTTACTGGTAACTAGTAGCAACCTGTATTAGAGTTACTGGTAACTAGTAGCAACCTGTATTAGAGTTAGTTAGCAACCTGTATTGGTAACTAGTACCAACCTGTATTAGAGTTACTGGTAACTAGTAGCAACCTGTATTAGAGTTACTGGTAACTAGTAGCAACCTGTATTGGAATTACTGGTAACTAGTACCAACCTGTATTAGAGTTACTGGTAACTAGTAGCAACCTGCATTAGAGCTACTGGTAGCTAGTAGCAACGTGTATTAGAGCTACTGGTAGCTAGTAGCAACCTATATCATAGTTACTGGTAACTAGTAGCAACCTGTATTAGAGCTACTGGTAGCTAGTACCAACTCCCCTACAGTCTTGAAGGAGTTCCCATATATGCTGAACACTTGTTGGCTGCTTTTCCTTCACTCTGCTGTCAAACTCATCCTAAACCATCTCATTTGGGTTCAGGTGATTTTGGAGGCCAGGTCATCTGATACAGCACTCCTTCAAG
This sequence comes from Oncorhynchus nerka, assembly GCF_034236695.1. NCBI lineage: Eukaryota > Metazoa > Chordata > Actinopteri > Salmoniformes > Salmonidae > Oncorhynchus > Oncorhynchus nerka. Next base: position 104,146,977 of record NC_088422.1, read on the forward strand.
ACTGTTGGAAAAGCATTCCAGGTGAAGCTGGTTGAGAGAATGCCAAGACTGTTGGAAAAGCATTCTAGGTGAAGCTGGTTGAGAGAATGCCAAGAGTGTTGGAAAAGCATTCCAGGTGAAGCTGGTTGAGAGAATGCCAAGAGTGTTGGAAAAGCATTCCAGGTGAAGCTGGTTGAGAGGATGCCAAGAGTGTTGGAAAAGCATTCCAGGTGAAGCTGGTTGAGAGGATGCCAAGACTGTTGGAAAAGCATTCCAAGTGAAGCTGTGAAGCTAATATAGACTAATATAGAGTGTGAAAAGCTGTCATTAAGGCAAAGGGTGCCTACTTTGAAGAATCTCAAGTATAAAATATACTTTGATTTGCTTAAAACTTGGTTTTGGTTACTACATGATTCCATATGTATCATTTCATAGTTTTGATGTCTTCACTATTATTCTACAATGTAGAAAATAGTTAAAATAAAGAAAAACCCTGGAATGAGTAGGTGTGTAAAAAGTTTTGACTGGTACTGTATGTATTTATATATATATATATATATTTTTACCTTTATTTGATTAGGCAAGTCAGTTAAGAACAAATTCTTATTTTCAATGACGGCCTAGTAACAGTGTGTTAACTGCCTTGTTCAGGGGCAGAACGACAGATTTGTACCTTGTCAGCTCGGGGATTTGAACTTGCAACCTTTCGGTACACACACAGACATACACATCTTCTATTTTACTCCGGTAAACATACTATATGTTGTGTTTTCATACCATTACCAAGCTCTTTAATCACTACTCTCAGCCCATCACACCTCTGTAGACCACCCTCGTTCGGTTCCCAGGTGCCTATCCGCTGTGCTGTTTTACAGACATGGAAGTGTACACCCATACCCCTTTTCCACTCAGCAAAGTCACATTCTAAGGAATATCTTTCATTTGTTTTGCTGTGACTCGTTTTATGACTGAACTGTGCTCTGGCGCTGTGAAGTCATTGGTATGGACTTCAGTTGGCTGTCTTCCTCATTCCACAACACATAATACATAACCTCAGTGTCTTCCTCATTCCTCATTCCACAACACATAATACATAACCTCAGTGTCTTCCTCATTCCTCATTCCACAACACATAATACATTCATCCATATAGACCAGACTGTAATAAACACTGACCCATACATCCATATAGACCAGACTGTAATAAACACTGACCCATACATCCATATAGACCAGACTGTAATAAACACTGACCCATACATCCATATAGACCAGACTGTTAAACACTGACCCATACATCCATATAGACCAGACTGTAATAAACACTGACCCATACATCCATATAGACCAGACTGTAATAAACACTGACCCATACATCCATATAGACCAGACTGTAATAAACACTGACCCATACATCCATATAGACCAGACTGTAGTAAACACTGACCCATACATCCATATAGACCAGACTGTAATAAACACTGACCCATACATCCATATAGACCAGACTGTGACCCATACATCCATAAACACTGACCCATACATCCATATAGACCAGACTGTAGTAAACACTGACCCATACATCCATATAGACCAGACTGTAATAAACACTGACCCATACATCCATATAGACCAGACTGTAGTAAACACTGACCCATACATCCATATAGACCAGACTGTAATAAACACTGACCCATACATCCATATAGACCAGACTGTAATAAACACTGACCCATACATCCATATAGACCAGACTGTAATAAACACTGACCCATACATCCATATAGACCAGACTGTAATAAACACTGACCCATACATCCATATAGACCAGACTGTAATAAACACTGACCCATACATCCATATAGACCAGACTGTAATAAACACTGACCCATACATCCATATAGACCAGACTGTAATAAACACTGACCCATACATCCATATAGACCAGACTGTAATAAACACTGACCCATACATCCATATAGACCAGACTGTAATAAACACTGACCCATACATCCATATAGACCAGACTGTAATAAACACTGACCCATACATCCATATAGACCAGACTGTAGTAAACACTGACCCATACATCCATATAGACCAGACTATAGTAACCACTAACCCATACATCCATATAGACCCATACATCCATATAGACCAGACTGTAATAAACACTGACCCATACATCCATGTAGACCAGACTGTAATAAACACTGACCCATACATCCATATAGACCATACTGTAATAAAAACTGACCCATACATCCATGTAGACCAGACTATAGTAAACACTGACCCATACATCCACATAGACCAGACTGTAATAAACACTGACCCATACATCCACATAGACCAGACTGTAATTAACACTGACTCATACATCCATATAGACCAGACTGTAATTAACACTGACCCATACATCCATGTAGACCAGACTATAGTAAACACTGACCCATACATCCATATAGACCAGACTATAGTAACCACTGACCCATACATCCATATAGACCAGACTGTAATAAACACTGACCCATACATCCATATAGACCAGACTGTAATAAACACTGACCCATACATCCATATAGACCAGACTGTAATGAACACTGACCCATACATCCATGTAGACCAGACTGTAATAAACACTGACCCATACATCCATACAGACCAGACTGTAATAAACACTGACCCATACATCAATAAGACCAGACTATACTAACCACTGACCCATACATCCATATAGACCAGACTGTAATAAACACTGACCCATACATCCATATAGACCAGACTGTAATAAACACTGACCCATACATCCATATAGACCAGACTGTAATAAACACTGACCCATACATCCATATAGACCAGACTGTAATAAACACTGACCCATACATCCATATAGACCAGACTGTAGTAAACACTGACCCATACATCCATATAGACCAGACTGTAATAAACACTGACCCATACATCCATATAGACCAGACTGTAATAAACACTGACCCATACATCCATGTAGACCAGACTATAGTAAACACTGACCCATACATCCACATAGACCAGACTGTAATTAACACTGACCCATACATCCATATAGACCAGACTGTAATTAACACTGACCCATACATCCATGTAGACCAGACTATAGTAAAGACTGACCCATACATCCATATAGACCAGACTGTAGTAAACACTGACCCATACATCCATATAGACCATACTGCAATGAACACTGACCCATACATCCATATAGACCATACTGTAATGAACACTGACCCATACATCCATATAGACCATACTGTAATGAACACTGACCCATACATCCATATAGACCAGACTGTAATAAACACTGACCCATACATCCATATAGACCATAGTGTAATAAACACTGACCCATACATCCATATAGACCAGACTATAGTAACCACTGACCCATACATCCATATAGACCAGACTATAGTAACCACTGACCCATACATCCATATAGACCAGACTGTAATAAACACTGACCCATACATCTATATAGACCAGACTGTAATAAACACTGACCCATACATCCATACAGACCAGACTGTAATAAACACTGACCCATACATCCATGTAGACCAGACTGTAGTAACCACTAACCCATACATCCATATAGACCCATACATCCCCATACATCCATATAGACCAGACTGTAGTAACCACTAACCCATACATCCATATAGACCAGACTGTAATAAACACTGACCCATACATCCATACAGACCAGACTGTAATAAACACTGACCCATACATCCATGTAGACCAGACTGTAGTAACCACTAACCCATACATCCATATAGACCCATACATCCATATAGACCAGACTGTAATAAACACTGACCCATACATCCATGTAGACCAGACTATAGTAAAGACTGACCCATACATCCATATAGACCAGACTGTAGTAAACACTGACCCATACATCCATATAGACCATACTGTAATAAACACTGACCCATACATCCATATAGACCAGACTATAGTAACCACTGACCCATACATCCATATAGACCAGACTATAGTAACCACTGACCCATACATCCATATAGACCATACTGTAATGAACACTGACCCATACATCCATATAGACCAGACTGTAATAAACACTGACCCATACATCCATATAGACCATACTGTAATAAACACTGACCCATACATCCATATAGACCAGACTATAGTAACCACTGACCCATACATCCATATAGACCAGACTATAGTAACCACTGACCCATACATCCATATAGACCAGACTGTAATAAACACTGACCCATACATCCATATAGACCAGACTGTAATAAACACTGACCCATACATCCATACAGACCAGACTGTAATAAACACTGACCCATACATCCATGTAGACCAGACTGTAGTAACCACTAACCCATACATCCATATAGACCCATACATCCATATAGACCAGACTGTAATAAACACTGACCCATACATCCATATAGACCAGACTGTAGTAACCACTAACCCATACATCCATATAGACCAGACTGTAATAAACACTGACCCATACATCCATACAGACCAGACTGTAATAAACACTGACCCATACATCCATGTAGACGAGACTGTAGTAACCACTAACCCATACATCCATATAGACCCATACATCCATATAGACCAGACTGTAATAAACACTGACCCATACATCCATGTAGACCAGACTATAGTAAAGACTGACCCATACATCCATATAGACCAGACTGTAGTAAACACTGACCCATACATCCATATAGACCATACTGTAATAAACACTGACCCATACATCCATATAGACCAGACTGTAATAAACACTGACCCATACATCCATATAGACCCATACATCCATATAGACCAGACTATAGTAACCACTGACCCATACATCCATATAGACCAGACTATAGTAACCACTGACCCATACATCCATATAGACCAGACTGTAATAAACACTGACCCATACATCCATATAGACCCATACATCCATATAGACCAGACTATAGTAACCACTGACCCATACATCCATATAGACCCATACATCCATATAGACCAGACTGTAATAAACACTGACCCATACATCCATGTAGACCAGACTGTAATAAACACTGACCCATACATCCATATAGACCAGACTGTAATGAACACTGACCCATACATCCATATAGACCAGACTGTAATAAACACTGACCCATACATCCATATAGACCATACTGTAATAAACACTGACCCATACATCCATATAGACCAGACTGTAATAAACACTGACCCATACATCCATATAGACCAGACTGTAATAAACACTGACCCATACATCCATATAGACCAGACTGTAGTAACCACTAACCCATACATCCATATAGACCAGACTGTAGTAACCACTAACCCATACATCCATATAGACCAGACTGTAATAAACACTGACCCATACATCCATATAGACCAGACTATAATGAACACTGACCCATACATCCATATAGACCAGACTGTAATAAACAGTGACCCATACATCCATATAGACCAGACTGTAATGAACACTGACCCATACATCCATGTTGACCAGACTGTAGTTACCACTGACCCATACATCCATATAGACCAGACTGTAATAAACACTGACCCATACATACCATATAGACCAGACTGTAATAAACACTGACCCATACATCCATATAGACCAGACTGTAATAAACACTGACCCATACATCCATGTAGACCAGACTGTAATAAACACTGACCCATACATCCATATAGACCAGACTGTAATAAACACTGACCCATACATCCATATAGACCAGACTGTAATAAACACTGACCCATACATCCATATAGTTCCATACATCCATATAGACCAGACTGTAATAAACACTGACCCATACATCCATGTAGACCAGACTGTAATAAACACTGACCCATACATCCATATAGACCAGACTGTAATAAACACTGACCCATATAGACCAGACTGTAATAAACACTGACCCATACATCCATATAGACCAGACTGTAATAAACACTGACCCATACATCCATATAGACCAGACTGTAATAAACACTGACCCATACATCCATATAGACCAGACTGTAATAAACACTGACCCATACATCCATATAGACCAGACTGTAATAAACACTGACCCATACATCCATATAGACCAGACTGTAGTAAACATCCTAGACCCATACATCCATATAGACCAGACTGTAATAAACACTGACCCATACATCCATATAGACCAGACTGTAGTAAACACTGACCCATACATCCATATAGACCAGACTGTAATAAACACTGACCCATACATCCATATAGACCAGACTGTAATGAACACTATACATCCATATAGACCAGACTGTAATACACCCATATAGACCAGACCATATCCAGTATAGATACATCCAGATGTATAAACACTGACCCATACATCCATATAGACCAGACTGTAATAAACACTGACCCATACATCCATATAGACCAGACTGTAATAAACACTGACCCATACATCCATGTAGACCAGACTGTAATAAACACTGACCCATATAGACCAGACTGTAATAAACAGTGATCTATAGCAGTATAATCCATACCAGTATAATCTATACCAGTATAATCCATACCAGTATAATCCATGCCAGTATAATCCATAGCAACCCTCTATTAGTATACAAACAATGACAACAACAGACATTAAACACGTGACCGACACACATATTGACACAACACGGTCCCACGTGCCTTTCGTACTTGTCTGTGTGTGTGTGTGTGTGTGTGTGTGTGTGTGTGTGTGTGTGTGGTTGATTATTCTGTACAGTCAGCTACACCTTATTGACTGTGTTAAAGCGTCATCCTCTCTCCTCCCAGAGGGTTATTCAGGTGAACTAAGCCAGCTGACCCACCCTGTCACCACACTGAATGGAGTTTCACCAGAGAGTTCTTTGTCTGGGGTGCGTCACAAATGCCACCCTGTTCCCTATATAGTGGTACTACTATAGACCAGAACCCTATTCCCTATATAGTGGTACTACTATACACCAGAACCCTATTCCCTATATAGTGGTACTACTATAGACCAGGGCCCTATTCCCTATATAGTGGTACTACTATAGACCAGAGCCCTATTCCCTATATAGTGGTACTACTTTAGACCAGAGCCCTATTCCCTATATAGTGGTACTACTATAGACCAGAGTCCTATTCCCTATATAGTGGTACTACTATAGACCAGAGCCCTATTCCCTATATAGTGGTACTACTATAGACCAGACTACTATATAGTGGACCAGAGCCCTATTCCCTATATAGTGGTACTACTATAGACCAGAGCCCTATTCCTATATAGTGGTAGACCAGACTATTCCCTATATAGTGGTACTACTAGACCAGAGCCCTATTCCCCTATTCCCTAGACTACTATAGACCAGCCCTATTCCCTATATAGTGGTACTACTATAGACCAGAGCCCTATTCCCTATATAGTGGTACTACTATTATAGACCAGAGCCCTATTCCCTATATAGTGGTACTACTATAGACCAGAGACTAACCTATTCCCTATATAGTGGTACTACTATAGACCAGAGTAAATTAGCTATTCCCTATATAGTGGTACTACTATAGACCAGGGCCCTAACCAGATTTAGACTAACCTATATAGTGGTACTAACTATAGACCAGATGGAGACCCTATTAGACTAACCTATCAGATAACCAGATGGTATATTACTACTATAGACTAACCAGAGCCCTATTAGACTAACCAGATGGTATATGACTAACCAGATGGCACTAACCAGATGGTAAATCAGACTAACCAGATGATAAATTAGACTAACCAGATGGTAAATTAGACTAACCAGATGGAGGTGGTATATTAGACTAACCAGATGGTAAATTAGACTAACCAGATGGTAAATTAGACTAACCAGATGGTAAATTAGACTAACCAGATGGTAAATTAGACTAACCAGATGGTATATTAGACTAACCAGATGGTAAATTAGACTAACCAGATGGAGATGGTAAATTAGACTAACCAGATGGTAAATTAGACTAACCAGATGGTAAATTAGACTAACCAGATGGTATATTAGACTAACCAGATGGTAAATTAGACTAACCAGATGGAGATGGTAAATTACACTAACCAGATGGAGGTGGTATATTAGACTAACCAGATGGTAAATCAGACTAACCAGATGGTAAATCAGACTAACCAGATGGTAAATCAGACTAACCAGATGGTAAATCAGACTAACCAGATGGTAAATTAGACTAACCAGATGGTAAATCAGACTAACCAGATGGTAAATTAGACTAACCAGATGGTATATTAGACTAACCAGATGGTATATTGGTAAATTAGACTAACCAGATGGTAAATTAGACTAACCAGATGGTATATTAGACTAACCAGATGGTATATTAGACTAACCAGATGGTAAATTAGACTAACCAGATGGTAACCAGATGGTATATTAGACTAACCAGATGGTATATTAGACTAACCAGATGGTAAATTAGACTAACCAGATGGAGATGGTAAATTAGACTAACCAGATGGAGGTGGTATATTAGACTAACCAGATGGTAAATCAGACTAACCAGATGGTAAATTGGTAACCAGATCAGACTAACCAGATGGTAAATTAGACTAACCAGATGGTAAAAATCAGATGGTATATTAGACTAACCAGATGGTAAATTAGACTAACCAGATGGTATATTAGACTAACCAGATGGTAAATTAACCAGAGACTAACCAGAGATGGTAAATTAGACTAACCAGATGGTAAATTAGACTAACCAGATGGTAAATTAGACTAACCAGATGGTAAATTAGACTAACCAGATGGTAAATTAGACTAACCAGATGGTAAATTAGACTAACCAGATGGTAAATTAGACTAACCAGATGGAGATGGTAAATTAGACTAACCAGATGGAGATAACCAGATGGTAAATTAGACTAACCAGATGGTATATTATTAGACTAACCAGATGGTAATTAGTAACCAGATGGTAAATTAGACTAACCAGATGGAGATGGTAAATTAGACTAACCAGATGGTATATTAGACTAACCAGAAGCTGGTAAATTAGACTAACCAGATGGGTATATTAGACTAACCAGATGGAGATGGTAAATTAGACTAACCAGATGGAGATGGTATATTAGACTAACCAGATGGAGCTGGTAAATTAGACTAACCAGATGGTAAATCAGACTAACCAGATGGTATATTAGACTAACCAGATAACCAGATGGTATATTAGACTAACCAGATGGTATATTAGACTAACCAGATGGTAAATTAGACTAACCAGATGGTAAATTAGACTAACCAGATGGTATATTAGACCAGATGGTAAATCAGACTAACCAGATGGTATATTAGACTAACCAGATGGTATATTAGACTAACCAGATGGTATATCAGACTAACCAGATGGATTAGACTAACCAGATGGTAAATCAGACTAACCAGATGGTATATTAGACTAACCAGATGGTATATTAGACTAACCAGATGGTAAATTAGACTAACCAGATGGTAGATGGTAAATTAGACTAACCAGATGGTAAATTAGACTAACCAGATGGTATTAGACTAACCAGATGGTAAATTAGACTAACCAGATGGTATATTAGACTAACCAGATGGTATATTAGACTAACCAGATGGTAAATTAGACTAACCAGATGGTATATTAGACTAACCAGATGGTAAATTAGACTAACCAGATGGTAAATTAGACTAACCAGATGACTAACCAGATGGTAAATTAGACTAACCAGATGGTATATTAGACTAACCAGATGGTAAATTCAGACTAACCAGATGGTAAATCAGACTAACCAGATGGTAAATTAGACCTAACCAGATGGTAAATTAGACTAACCAGAGATGGTATATTAGACTAACCAGATGGTAAATTAGACTAACCAGATGGTAAATTAGACTAACCAGATGGTAAATCAGACTAACCAGATGGTAAATTAGACTAACCAGATGGATTGACTAACCAGATGGTAAATTAGACTAACCAGATGGTAAATTAGACTAACCAGATGGTATATTAGACTAACCAGATGGTAAATTAGACTAACCAGATGGACTAACCAGATGGTAAATTAGACTAACCAGATGGAGATGGTATATTAGACTAACCAGATGGTATATTAGACTAACCAGACCAGATGGTATATTAGACTAACCAGATGGAGCTGGTAAATTAGACTAACCAGATGGGTAAATTAGACTAACCAGATGGAGATGGTAAATTAGACTAACCAGATGGAGATGGTATATTAGACTAACCAGATGGAGATGGTAAATTAGACTAACCAGATGGTAAATCAGACTAACCAGATGGTATATTAGACTAACCAGATGGTATATTAGACTAACCAGATGGTATATTAGACTAACCAGACTATGGTAAATTAGACTAACCAGATGGTATATTAGACTAACCAGATGGGTAACCAGATGGTAAATTAGACTAACCAGATGGTAAATAGACTAACCAGATGGACTAACCAGATGGTAAATTAGACTAACCAGATGGTATATTAGACTAACCAGATGGTATATTAGACTAACCAGATGGTATATTAGACTAACCAGATGGTATATTAGACTAACCAGATGGTAAATTAGACTAACCAGATGGTATATTAGACTAACCAGATGGTAAATTAGACTAACCAGATGGTAATATTAGACTAACCAGATGGTAAATTAGACTAACCAGATGGTAATTAGACTAACCAGATGACTAACCAGATGGTAAATTAGACTAACCAGATGGTAAATTAGACTAACCAGATGGTATATTAGACTAACCAGATGGTAAATTAGACTAACCAGATGGTAAATTAGACTAACCAGATGGTATATTAGACTAACCAGATGGTAAATTAGACTAACCAGATGGTAAATTAGACTAACCAGATGGTAAATAAATTAGACTAACCAGATGGAGAGTAAATTAGACTAACCAGATGGTAACCAGAAATTAGACTAACCAGATGGTAATTAGACTAACCAGATGGTAAATTAGACTAACCAGATGGTAAGATCAGACTAACCAGATGGTATATTAGACTAACCAGATGGTATATTAGACTAACCAGATGGTAAATAGACTAACCAGATGGTATATTAGACTAACCAGATGGTATATTAGACTAACCAGATGGTATATTAGACTAACCAGATGGTAAATTAGACTAACCAGATGGTAAATTAGACTAACCAGATGGATGGATGGTATATTAGACCTAACCAGATGGTAAATTAGACTAACCAGATGGTAAATTAGACTAACCAGATAACCAGATGGTATATTAGACTAACCAGATGGTAAATTAGACTAACCAGATGGTATATTAGACTAACCAGATGGTAAATTAGACTAACCAGATGGTAAATCAGACTAACCAGATGGTAAATTAGACTAACCAGATGGTATATTAGACTAACCAGATGGTAAATTAGACTAACCAGATGGTAACCAGATGGTATAATTAGACTAACCAGATGGTAAATTAGACTAACCAGATGGAGATGGTAAATTAGACTAACCAGATGGTATATTAGATATGGTATATTAGACTAACCAGATGGTATATTAGACTAACCAGATGGTATATTAGACTAACCAGATGGTAAATTAGACTAACCAGATGGTAAATTAGACTAACCAGATGGGTAAATTAGACTAACCAGATGGTAAATTAGACTAACCAGATGGTAAATTAGACTAACCAGATGGAGACTAACCAGATGGTATATTAGACTAACAGATGGATGACTAACCAGATGGTAAATTAGACTAACCAGATGGTAAATTAGACTAACCAGATGGTAAATTAGACTAACCAGATGGTAAATTAGACTAACCAGATGGTATATTAGACTAACCAGATGGTATATTAGACTAACCAGATGGAGATGGTAAATTAGACTAACCAGAGATTAGACTAACCAGATGGTATTAGACTAACCAGATGGTATATTAGACTAACTGACCAGATGGTAAATAAATTAGACTAACCAGATGGTAAATTAGACTAACCAGATGGTATATTAGACTAACCAGATGGTATATCAGACTAACCAGATGGTATATTAGACTAACCAGATGGTAAATCAGACTAACCAGATGGTAAATTAGACTAACCAGATGGTAACCAGATGGTATTAGATTAGACTAACCAGATGGTAGACTAACCAGATGGTAAATTAGACTAACCAGATGGTAAATTAGACTAACCAGATGGTAAATTAGACTAACCAGATGGTAAATTAGACTAACCAGATGGTAAATTAGACTAACCAGATGGTTATTAGACTAACCAGATGGTATATTAGACTAACCAGATGGTAAATTAGACTAACCAGATGGTAAATTAGACTAACCAGATGGTATATTAGAAACTAACCAGATGGTATATTAGACTAACCAGATGGTAAATTAGACTAACCAGATGGTAAATTAGACTAACCAGATGGTAAATTAGACTAACCAGATGGTAAATTAGACTAACCAGATGGTAAATTAGACTAACCAGATGGTAAATTAGACTAACCAGATGGTAAATTAGACTAACCAGATGGTAAATTAGACTAACCAGATGGTAAATCAGACTAACCAGATGGTATATTAGACTAACCAGATGGTAAATTAGACTAACCAGATGGTATTAGACTAACCAGATGGTATATTAGACTAACCAGATGGTATATTAGACTAACCAGATGGTAAATCAGACTAACCAGATGGTAAATTAGACTAACCAGATGGAGACTAACCAGATGGTAAATTAGACTAACCAGATGGTATATTAGACTAACCAGATGGTAAATTAGACTAACCAGATGGTAAATTAGACTAACCAGATGGTATATTAGACTAACCAGATGGTAAATTAGACTAACCAGATGGTAAATTAGACTAACCAGATGGAGGTGGTAAATTAGACTAACCAGATGGTAAATTAGACTAACCAGATGGTAAATTAGACTAACCAGATGGATGTGGTAAATTAGACTAACCAGATGGTAAATCAGACTAACCAGATGGTATATTAGACTAACCAGATGGTATATTAGACTAACCAGATGGTATATTAGACTAACCAGATGGAGATGGTAAATTAGACTAACCAGATGGTAAATCAGACTAACCAGATGGTAAATTAGACTAAACAGATGGTAAATTAGACTAAACAGATGGTATATTAGACTAACCAGATGGTATATTAGACTAACCAGATGGTAAATTAGACTAACCAGATGGTAAATTAGACTAACCAGATGGTAAATCAGACTAACCAGATGGTAAATTAGACTAACCAGATGGTATATCAGACTAACCAGATGGTATATTAGACTAACCAGATGGTAAATTAGACTAACCAGATGGAGAAGGGTAAACACTTGAATGCTGTGTACCAAAAAGCCTCCAAACAAACAGTGCCATCCTTCTAAACAAACAGTGCCATCCTTCTAAACAAACAGTGCCATCCTTCCATACAAACAGTGCCATCCTTCTAAACAAACAGTGCCATCCTTCTAAACAAACAGTGCCATCCTTCTAAACAAACAGTGCCATCCTTCTAAACAAACAGTGCCAGATGGTAAACAAACAGTGCCATCCTTCTAAACAAACAGTGCCATCCTTCTAAACAAACAGTGCCATCCTTCTAAACAAACAGTGCCATCCTTCTAAACAAACAGTGCCATCCTTCTAAACAAACAGTGCCATCCTTCTAAACAAACAGTGCCATCCTTCCAAACAAACTGCCATTTATATAACAAACAGTGCCAAATTAATACAAACAGATGCCATCCTTCTAAACTGAGCAGCAGCTAAACTCCCTCTAATTAACCAAGGTTATCCAGGATGGATAAATCTAGACTAACCAGGGTGGGATATAATCTGTGTTGTTTAAGGTGGTCTCAGTCTGACCAGACAAGATTATCGTCCAGGGTGGGAAATAATCTGTGTTGTTTAAGGTGGTCTCAGTCTGACCACAAGATTATCGTCCAGGGTGGGATATAATCTGTGTTGTTTAAGGTGGTCTCAGTCTGACCACAAGGTTATCGTCCAGGGTGGGATATAATCTGTGTTGTTTAAGGTGGTCTCAGTCTGACCACAAGGTTATCGTCCAGGTTGGGATATAATCTGTGTTGTTTAAGGTGGTCTCAGTCTGACCATAAGATTATCGTCCAGGGTGGGATATAATCTGTGTTGTTTAAGGTGGTCTCAGTCTGACCACAAGATTATCGTCCAGGGTGGGATATAATCTGTGTTGTTTAAGGTGGTCTCAGTCTGACCATAAGATTATCGTCCAGGGTGGGATATAATCTGTGTTGTTTAAGGTGGTCTCAGTCTGACCATATGATTATCGTCCAGGGTGGGATATAATCTGTGTTGTTTAAGGTGGTCTCAGTCTGACCATAAGATTATCGTCCAGGGTGGGATATAATCTGTGTTGTTTAAGGTGGTCTCAGTCTGACCATAAGATTATCGTCCAGGTTGGGATATAATCTGTGTTGTTTAAGGTGGTCTCAGTCTGACCACAAGATTATCGTCCAGGGTGGGATATAATCTGTGTTGTTTAAGGTGGTCTCAGTCTGACCACAAGATTATCGTCCAGGGTGGGATATAATCTGTGTTGTTTAAGGTGGTCTCAGTCTGACCATAAGATTATCGTCCAGGGTGGGATATAATCTGTGTTGTTTAAGGTGGTCTCAGTCTGACCATAAGATTATCGTCCAGGTTGGGATATAATCTGTGTTGTTTAAGGTGGTCTCAGTCTGACCACAAGATTATCGTCCAGGGTGGGATATAATCTGTGTTGTTTAAGGTGGTCTCAGTCTGACCACAAGATTATCGTCCAGGGTGGGATATAATCTGTGTTGTTTAAGGTGGTCTCAGTCTGACCACAAGATTATCGTCCAGGGTGGGATATAATCTGTGTTGTTTAAGGTGGTCTCAGTCTGACCATAAGATTATCGTCCAGGGTGGGATATAATCTGTGTTGTTTAAGGTGGTCTCAGTCTGACCATATGTTGTCTGCTCTGATTCTACTGATGGGACTGAACAGTTGATATCATCAGAGCTAATTATTGACCTGTCTTTGTTCTGACCTACTGATGGGACAGGTTGTGGGATATAGTCTGTGTTGCTAATTATTGACCTCAGTCTTTGTTCTGGATCCTAATCTGATGGGACTGAACAGTGACCACAAGATTATCACAGAGGATTATTGACCTGTCTTTGTTTCTGATGGGCCTGAACAGTTGAGGTAGTCACAGAGCTAATTATTGACCTGTCTTTGTTCTGATGGGACTATCAGTTGTTTAGCCACAGAGCTAATTATTGACCTGATCTTTGTTCTGATCCTACTGATGGGACTGAACAGTTGAGATAGTCAGAGCTATCTGTGTTGTTTTTTACGCCTTCTCTCCAGTGTTTCCCCTACCTCTCCTTGGCTGGTTTCCCAGGGTGGGATATAATCTGTGTTGCCGATTAGTCTGACCACAAGTCTTGGATTTGAAAACAGGGTGGGATTTCTCTAAAATGTGTTTAGTCCAGGTTTTGGCATAATCTGGGTCCGTCTGAAACCCAACTGTGTTGTGTCAGGCCACAAGATTATGCCCAGGGTGGGATATAATCTGTGTTGTTTGCTGTCTGACCATAAGCCCACTGCCTGATTAAGGTGGTGCAAGTATCGGCCTAACTGCCTCTGACCGGTGCTGTAATCGGCCTACTGATCGGGTGCTGAACAGTTGAGGTATCAGCCTACTAAGCCTCGTCTTTGTGCTGATCGGCCTACTGCCTCGTTCATGCTGTATCGGCCTACTGCCTCGTCAGGTGCTGTATCGGCCTACTGCCTGGGACTGAATCGGTGCTGATTATCGGTCTACTAATTTCGATATAATCGGTGCTGTATCGGCCTACTGCCTCGTTCATGCTGTATCGGCCTACTGCCTGATCGGTGCTGTATCGGCCTACTGCCTGATCGGTGCTGTATCGGCCTACTGATTCGTTCATGCTGTATCGGCCTACTGCCTCTTTCGGTGATTAGACTAGCTGTATCGGCCTACTGCCTGGTCGGTGCTGATTATCGGCCTACTGCCTCGTCGGTTCTGTATCGGCCTACTGCCTCTGATGGGACTGAACGGTTCTGTATCGGCCTACTGCCTAGTCACGGTGCTGTATCGGCCTACTGCCTGGTTCTGATGGGCCTGCTGTATCGGCCTACTGCCTGATCGGTGCTGTATCGGCCTACTGCCTCGTCGGTGCTGTATCGGCCTACTGCCTCGTCGGTGCTGTATCGGCCTACTGCCTCGTCGGTGCTGTATCGGCCTACTGCCTCGTCGGTGCTGTATCGGCCTACTGCCTCGTCGGTGCTGTATTGGCCTACTGCCTGATCGGTGCTGTATCGGCCTACTGCCTCGTCGGTGCTGTATCGGCCTACTGCCTCGTCGGTGCTGTATCGGCCTACTGCCTGTCGGTGCTGTATCGGCCTACTGCCTGGTCGGTGCTGTATCGGCCTACTGCCTCGTCGGTGCTGTATCGGCCTACTGCCTCGTCGGCGCTGTATCGGCCTACTGCCTCGTCGGCGCTGTATCGGCCTACTGCCTCGTCGGTGCTGTATCGGCCTACTGCCTGGACGGTGCTGTATCGGCCTACTGCCTCGTCGGTGCTGTATCGGCCTACTGCCTCGTCGGCGCTGTATCGGCCTACTGCCTCGTCGGCGCTGTATCGGCCTACTGCCTCGTCGGTGCTGTATCGGCCTACTGCCTCGTCCGTTATACAGACACTTTGTTACTATAGTGTATGTATAGTGCATTACTTGTTGTTGCATTCACTTCTACATATGCAGTGTGTTGTCCTGTTGGCACAGAGCACCACAGCACAGAGCACCACAGCACAGATTAATGACATCTGTGGCATTCCAGGACTTTTACGGATAGTTCCAGTATACTACTGTTTAAACTGAGGTAGTAGATAGTTCCAGTATACTACTGTCTCAACTGAGGTAGTAGATAGTTCCAGTATACTACTGTCTCAACTGAGGTAGTAGATAGTTCCTGTATACTACTGTTTCAACTGAGGTAGTAGATAGTTCCAGTGTACTACTGTCTCAACTGAGGTAGTAGATAGTTCCTGTATACTACTGTCTCAACTGAGGTAGTAGATAGTTCCTGTATACTACTGTCTAAACTGAGGTAGTACTGCTGTTTAAACTGAGGTAGTAGATAGTTCCAGTATACTACTGTCTAAACTGAGGTAGTATATAGTTCCAGTATACTACTGTTTCAACTGAGGTAGTAGATAGTTCCAGTGTACTACTGTTTCAACTGAGGTAGTAGATAGTTCCAGTATACTACTGTCTAAACTGAGGTAGTAGATAGTTGCAGTATACTACTGTTTCAACTGAGGTAGTAGATAGTTCCAGTGTACTACTGCCTCAACTGAGGTAGTACTACTGCCTCAACTGAGGTAGTAGATAGTTCCAGTATACTACTGTCTAAACTGAGGTAGTAGATAGTTCCAGTATACTACTGTCTAAACTGAGGTAGTACTACTGTCTAAACTGACTGTTCACCATGTGAGATGGCAGAATGTTTAGGTCCATAAAAGCTCCCTGTAATGTTTCCAGTTGATACGTACCAGCTGGTGTTAGAAAGGAGGGAGGCTGGGTAACTGCACCGCCTGGGGCTCGGTGCTGCTTCGTCCTGATGGAGCTGTGGTGCACCATTAACTGTCCAGTATACACACACACACACACACACACACACACACACACACACACACACACACACACACACACACACACACACACACACACACACACACACACACACACACACACACACACACACACACACACACACACACACACACACACACACACACACACACACACACACACACACAGCCACTCATATCTTCCCTCCTTACATAGATAGTGATCAGTGGTCTGAAGCTGTTGGCTGCATTCTGTTATAACTCTGGCTGAGTACGGCCTGTTATATCCCTGGCTGAGTACGGCCTGTTAGTTACAGTGAGGGCTGTTATAACCCTGGCTGAGTACGGCCTGTTAGTTACAGTGAGGGCTGTTATAACTCTGGCTGAGTACGGCCTGTTAGTTACAGTGAGGGCTGTTATAACTCTGGCTGAGTACGGCCTGTTAGTTACAGTGAGGGCTGTTATAACTCTGGCTGAGTACGGCCTGTTAGTTACAGTGAGGCCTGTTATAACTCTGGCTGAGTACGGCCTGTTAGTTACAGTGAGGGCTGTTATATCCCTGGCTGAGTACGGCCTGTTAGTTACAGTGAGGCCTGTTATAACTCTGGCTGAGTACGGCCTGTTAGTTACAGTGAGGGCTGTTATAACTCTGGCTGAGTACGGCCTGTTAGTTACAGTGAGGGCTGTTATAACTCTGGCTGAGTACGGCCTGTTAGTTACAGTGAGGGCTGTTATAACTCTGGTTGAGTACGGCCTGCTAGTTACAGTGAGGCCTGTTATATCCCTGACTGAGTACGGCCTGTTAGTTACAGTGAGGGCTGTTATATCCCTGGCTGAGTACGGCCTGTTAGTTACAGTGAGGCCTGTTATATCCCTGGCTGAGTACGGCCTGTTAGTTACAGTGAGGCCTGTTATAACTCTGGCTGAGTACGGCCTGTTAGTTACAGTGAGGACTGTTATAACCCTGGCTGAGTACGGCCTGTTAGTTACAGTGAGGCCTGTTATAACTCTGGCTGAGTACGGCCTGTTAGTTACAGTGAGGGCTGTTATATTACTGGCTGAGTACGGCCTGTTATAACCCTGGCTGAGTACGGCCTGTTAGTTACAGTGAGGCCTGTTATAACCCTGGCTGAGTACGGCCTGTTAGTTACAGTGAGGGCTGTTATATTACTGGCTGAGTACGGCCTGTTAGTTACAGTGAGGCCTGTTATAACTCTGGTTGAGTACGGCCTGTTAGTTACAGTGAGGGCTGTTATAACTCTGGCTGAGTACGGCCTGTTAGTTACCGTGAGGCCTGTTATAACTCTGGCTGAGTACGGCCTGTTAGTTACAGTGAGGGCTGTTATAACTCTGGCTGAGTACGGCCTTTTAGTTACAGTGAGGGCTGTTATAACTCTGGCTGAGTACGGCCTGTTAGTTACAGTGAGGGCTATACACACACACACACACACACACACACACAGCCCCCCACACACACACACACACACACACACACACACACACACACACACACACACAGCCACTCATATCTTCCCTCCTTACATAGATAGTGATCAGTGGTCTGAAGCTGTTGGCTGCATTCTGTTATAACTCTGGCTGAGTACGGCCTGTTATATCCCTGGCTGAGTACGGCCTGTTAGTTACAGTGAGGGCTGTTATAACCCTGGCTGAGTACGGCCTGTTAGTTACAGTGAGGGCTGTTATAACTCTGGCTGAGTACGGCCTGTTAGTTACAGTGAGGGCTGTTATATCCCTGGCTGAGTACGGCCTGTTAGTTACAGTGAGGGCTGTTATATCCCTGACTGAGTACGGCCTGTTAGTTACAGTGAGGCCTGTTATATCCCTGACTGAGTACGGCCTGTTAGTTACAGTGAGGGCTGTTATATCCCTGGCTGAGTACGGCCTGTTTGAGGGCTGTTACAGTGAGGGCTGTTATAGTACGGCCTGTTAGTTACTGGCTGAGTACGGCCTGTTAGTTACAGTGAGGGCTGTTATAACCCTGGCTGAGTACGGCCTGTTAGTTACAGTGAGGCCTGTTATAACTCTGGCTGAGTACGGCCTGTTAGTTACAGTGAGGGCTGTTATAACCCTGGCTGAGTACGGCCTGTTAGTTACAGTGAGGCCTGTTATAACTCTGGCTGAGTACGGCCTGTTAGTTACAGTGAGGGCTGTTATAACTCTGGCTGAGTACGGCCTGTTAGTTACAGTGAGGCCTGTTATAACCCTGGCTGAGTACGGCCTGTTAGTTACAGTGAGGCCTGTTATAACTCTGGCTGAGTACGGCCTGTTAGTTACAGTGAGGACTGTTATAACCCTGGCTGAGTACGGCCTGTTAGTTACAGTGAGGCCTGTTATAACTCTGGCTGAGTACGGCCTGTTAGTTACAGTGAGGGCTGTTATATTACTGGCTGAGTACGGCCTGTTAGTTACAGTGAGGCCTGTTATAACTCTGGCTGAGTACGGCCTGTTAGTTACAGTGAGGGCTGTTATAACTCTGGCTGGCCTGAGTTACGTGAGGCCTGTTATAGTCTGGCTGAGTACGGCCTGTTAGTTACAGTGAGGGCTGTTATAACTCTGGCTGAGTACGGCCTTTTAGTTACAGTGAGGGCTGTTATAACTCTGGCTGAGTACGGCCTGTTAGTTACAGTGAGGGCTATACACACACACACACACACACACACACAGCCCCCCCACACACACACACACACACACACACACACACACACACAGCCACTCATATCTTCCCTCCTTACATAGATAGTGATCAGTGGTCTGAAGCTGTTGGCTGCATTCTGTTATAACTCTGGCTGAGTACGGCCTGTTATATCCCTGGCTGAGTACGGCCTGTTAGTTACAGTGAGGGCTGTTATAACCCTGGCTGAGTACGGCCTGTTAGTTACAGTGAGGCCTGTTATAACTCTGGCTGAGTACGGCCTGTTAGTTACAGTGAGGGCTGTTATATCCCTGGCTGAGTACGGCCTGTTAGTTACAGTGAGGGCTGTTATATCCCTGACTGAGTACGGCCTGTTAGTTACAGTGAGGGCTGTTATATCCCTGACTGAGTACGGCCTGTTAGTTACAGTGAGGCCTGTTATAACTCTGGCTGAGTACGGCCTGTTAGTTACAGTGAGGGCTGTTATAACTCTGGCTGAGTACGGCCTGTTAGTTACAGTGAGGGCTGTTATATCCCTGACTGAGTACGGCCTGTTAGTTACAGTGAGGGCTGTTATATCCCTGACTGAGTACGGCCTGTTAGTTACAGTGAGGGCTGTTATAACCCTGGCTGAGTACGGCCTGTTAGTTACAGTGAGGGCTGTTATAACTCTGGCTGAGTACGGCCTGTTAGTTACAGTGAGGGCTGTTATAACCCTGGCTGAGTACGGCCTGTTAGTTACAGTGAGGGCTGTTATATCCCTGGCTGAGTACGGCCTGTTAGTTACACTGAGGGCTGTTATAACTCTGGCTGAGTACGGCCTGTTAGTTACAGTGAGGGCTGTTATAACTCTGGCTGAGTACGGCCTGTTAGTTACAGTGAGGGCTGTTATAACACAGGACCTGACAGTCTGTACTGTCTATCACCCAGAGTAAACACAGGACCTGACAGTATGTACTGTCTATCACCCAGAGTAAACACAGGACCTGACAGTCTGTACTGTCTACTACATCACCCAGAGTAAAAACATGACCTGACAGGCTGTACTGTCTATCACCCACAGGACCTGACAGACTGTACTGTCTACTACATCACCCAGAGTAAACACAGGACCTGACAGGCTGTACTGTCTATCACCCACAGTAAACACAGGACCTGACAGGCTGTACTGTCTACTACATCACCCAGAGTAAACACAGGACCTGACAGGCTGTACTGTCTATCACCCACAGGAACTGACAGTCTGTACTGTCTATCACCCAGAGTAAACACAGGACCTGACAGGCTGTACTGTCTACTACATCACCCAGAGTAAACACAGGACCTGACAGTATGTACTGTCTATCACCCAGAGTAAACACAGGACCTGACAGTCTGTACTGTCTACTACATCACCCAGAGTAAACACAGGACCTGACAGTCTGTACTGTCTATCACCCACAGTAAACACAGGACCTGACAGGCTGTACTGTCTACTACATCACCCAGAGTAAACACAGGACCTGACAGACTGTACTGTCTATCACCCAGAGTAAACACAGGACCTGACAGTCTGTACTGTCTATCACCCACAGTAAACACAGGACCTGACAGACTGTACTGTCTATCACCCAGAGTAAAAACATGACCTGACAGGCTGTACTGTCTATCACCCACAGGACCTGACAGACACTGGACTACATGACAGAGTAAACACAGGACCTGACAGTCTGTACTGTCTATCACCCACAGTAAACACAGGACCTGACAGGCTGTACTGTCTACTACATCACCCAGAGTAAACACAGGACCTGACAGTCTGTACTGTCTATCACCCACAGTAAACACAGGACCTGACAGGCTGTACTGTCTACTACATCACCCAGAGTAAACACAGGACCTGACAGTCTGTACTGTTTATCACCCACAGTAAACACAGGACCTGACAGGCTGTACTGTCTATCACCCACAGTAAACAGAGAGCATGACATCACGTCAGCAGAGCAGGCCTGAGCACAACACCTCCACCCTGGGCTGGGTCTGCCAGGTTCAAATACTATTTGAAATTAGTTCAAATATGTTAAATGTGCTTGATTGAGCCTGGCTTAATGAGCCAATAGAGACGTCCCAAAACTGCAGACTGGCACTCTAGGCAGGCTAGATATGGCACTCTAGGCAGGCTAGATATGGCACTCTAGGCAGGCTAGATATGGCACTCTAGGCAGGCTAGATATGGCACTCTAGGCAGGCTAGATATGGCACTCTAGGCAGGCTAGATCAAACCATAAAACTATTTTAAAAGATTTCAAGTAGTTTCTGAACCCAGGTCTGTCGTACACCCTGGGATGGGCCAGCCGGTCCTTCAGCCAGCCAGCCAGCCAGTCAGTCAGCCAGCTAGCCAGTCAGCCAGCCAGCCTGCCTGCCTGCCTGCCTGCCAGCCAGCCAGCCAGCCTGTCATTAATCTACTGGGGAGTGTTTCAACATGTCTGACTGAGTACACAACAAAGACAGTCAATAACACCAGAGAGCAGCCTGGGGAAGATCAGGGTTTGTCAACTATTGTAGTGAAACCAGCAGCATTGTCTGGGGTGTAGGGTGACCGACAATACTGTGTTTACATCTGGGGTGTAGAGTGACCTGTGTCTGGGGTGTAGAGTGACCTGTGTCTGGGGTGTAGAGTGACCTGTGTCTGGGGTGTAGGGTGACCGACAATACTGTGTTTACATCTGGGGTGTAGGGTGACCGACAATACTGTGTTTACATCTGGGGTGTAGAGTGACCTGTGTCTGGGGTGTAGAGTGACCTGTGTCTGGGGTGTAGAGTGACCTGTGTCTGGGGTGTAGAGTGACCGACAATACTGTGTTTACATCTGGGGTGTAGAGTGACCGACAATACTGTGTTTACATCTGGGGTGTAGAGTGACCTGTGTCTGGGGTGTAGGGTGACCGACAATACTGTGTTTACATCTGGGGTGTAGGGTGACCGACAATACTGTGTTTACATCTGGGGTGTAGAGTGACCTGTGTCTGGGGTGTAGAGTGACCTGTGTCTGGGGTGTAGAGTGACCTGTGTCTGGGGTGTAGAGTGACCGACAATACTGTGTTTACATCTGGGGTGTAGAGTGACCGACAATACTGTGTTTACATCTGGGGTGTAGAGTGACCTGTGTCTGGGGTGTAGGGTGACCGACAATACTGTGTTTACATCTGGGGTGTAGGGTGACCGACAATACTGTGTTTACATCTGGGGTGTAGAGTGACCTGTGTCTGGGGTGTAGAGTGACCTGTGTCTGGGGTGTAGAGTGACCTGTGTCTGGGGTGTAGAGTGACCGACAATACTGTGTTTACATCTGGGGTGTAGAGTGACCGACAATACTGTGTTTACATCTGGGGTGTAGAGTGACCTGTGTCTGGGGTGTAGGGTGACCGACAATACTGTGTTTACATCTGGGGTGTAGGGTGACCGACAATACTGTGTTTACATCTGGGGTGTAGAGTGACCTGTGTCTGGGGTGTAGAGTGACCTGTGTCTGGGGTGTAGAGTGACCTGTGTCTGGGGTGTAGGGTGACCGACAATACTGTGTTTACATCTGGGGTGTAGAGTGACCTGTGTCTGGGGTGTAGAGTGACCTGTGTCTGGGGTGTAGAGTGACCTGTGTCTGGGGTGTAGAGTGACCTGTGTCTGGGGTGTAGAGTGACCTGTGTCTGGGGTATAGGGTGACCGACAATACTGTGTTTACATCTGGGGTGTAGAGTGACCTGTGTCTGGGTTGTAGGGTGACCGACAATACTGTGTTTACATCTGGGGTGTAGAGTGACCTGTGTCTCTTCTACTGGCTAAATAACTCTTCTACTGGCTAAATAACTCTTCAACTGGCTAATAACTCTTCTACTGGCTAAATAACTCTTCTACTGGCTACATAACTCTTCTACTGGCTAAATAACTCTTCTACTGGTCCTCTACTGGCTAAATAACTCTTCTACTTGTCCTCTACTGGCTAAATAACTCTTCTACTGGCTAAATTACTCTTCTACTGGCTAAATAACTCTTCTACTGGCTAAATAACTATTCTACTGGCTAAATAACTCTTCTACTGACTAAATAACTCTTCTACTGGCAAAATAACTCTTCTACTGGCTAAATAACTCTTCTACTGGCTGAATAACTCTTCTAAATAACTTGTCTACTGGCTAAATAACTCTTCTACTGGCTAAATAACTCCTCTACTGGCTAAATAACTCTTCTGCTGGCTAAATAACCCTTCTACTGGCTAAATAACTATTCTACTGGCTGAATAACTCTTCTACTGGCTAAATAACTCTTCTACTGGCTAAATAACTCTTCTACTGGCTGAATAACTCTTCTACTGGCTAAATAACTGTTCTAAATAACTCTTCTACTGGCTAAATAACTCTTCTACTGGCTAAATCTCTTCTACTGGCCAAATAACTCTTCTACTGGCTAAATAACTCTTCTACTGGCTAAATAACTCTTCTACTGGCTGAATAACTCTTCTAAATAACTCTTCTACTGGCTAAATAACTCTTCTAAATAACTCTTCTACTGGCTAAATAACTCTTCTACTGGCTAAATAACCCTTCTACTGGCTAAATAACTCTTCTACTGGCTGAATAACTCTTCTACTGGCTGAATAACTCTTCAACTGGCTAAATAACTCTTCTACTGGCTAAATAACTCTTCTACTGGCTAAATAACTCTTCTACTGGCTAAATCTGACACGGGATTCCAGATAGCAAAACCTGAGAGGCTGAGCTGAGCTACATGAGTCATTCAACAGCTCTCCCTTCGTCAGTCTTACTGAGCTACATGATCCTACTGTACCAGTTCTAGATCAGTCTGTCTCTAGGTTTCAACTTCATTACAGCTTATTACAGCGCAGGAAGGTGTAGGAGTCAAGTCACTTCTTCACTGAGATTTCTGACATCATGCCCGCGCGTCCTTCGTCCGCAAATTGATTGTGTGTCCCCCCCCTCCGCCCCCCCACACCAAACACGATTAGGACACGCAGGTTGAAATATCAAAACAAACTCTGAACCAACTATATTAATTTGGGGACAGGTCGAAAAGCATTAAACATTAATGGCAATTTAGCTAGCTAGCTTGCTGTTGCTAGCTAATTTGTCTTATTTAGCTTGCTAGCTTGCTGTTACTAGCTCATTTGTCTTATTTAGCTAGCTAGCTTGCTGTTACTAGCTAATTTGTCTTATTTAGCTAGCTAGCTTGCAGTTGCTAGTTTGTCCTGGGATATAAACATTGAGTTGTTATTTTACCTGAAATGCACAAGGTCCTCTACTCTACTATTTACACAAATAAAACGGTCAACCAGATCATTTCAAGTCATCTCTCCTCCTTCCAGGCTTCTTCTTCTGAGCCTGTCCTCCTATAGCTTCTCCACCAGCCTCCACTGTTTTATTTATATATATGGCTGACTAACTGACTGACTGACTGACTGGCTGGCTGACTAACTGACTGACTGGCTGGCAAGCTAATTTACTTACTGACTGGCTGGCTGACTAACTGACTGGCTGACTGACTGGCTGGCTGGCTGGCTAACTGGCTGACTAACTGACTGGCTGACTGACTGGCTGACTGGCTGGCAAGCTAATTTACTGACTGGCTGACTGACTGACTGGCTGGCTGACTGGCTGGCTGGCTGACTGACTGGCTGGCTGACTGACTGGCTGGCTGACTGGCTGGCTGACTGGCTGACTAACTGACTGGCTGGCTGGCTGACTGGCTGGCTGACTGGCTGACTAACTGACTGGCTGACTGGCTGGCTGGCTGACTGGCTGGCTGACTGGCTGACTAACTGACTGACTGACTGGCTGGCTGACTAACTGACTGACTGGCTGGCAAGCTAATTTACTGACTGGCTGGCTGACTAACTGACTGGCTGACTGACTGGCTGACTGGCTGGCTAACTGGCTGACTAACTGACTGGCTGACTGACTGACTGGCTGGCTGGCTGACTAACTGACTGGCTGGCTGGCTAATTTACTTACTGACTGGCTGGCTGCCTGACTGGCTGAATGACTGACTGACTGGTTGGCTGGCTGAATGACTGACTGACTGACTGACTGGTTGGCTGAATGACTGACTGACTGACTGGTTGGCTGGCTGAATGACTGACTGACTGGTTGGCTGAATGACTGGCTGCTTGACTGAATGACTGACTGACTGACAGGCAGCTCTCCTCTAACAGCTGTAACGGGGTAGCAGTCAGCAGGGTATAATGTGTGTTAACAGGAAGTGGCCTTCCAGGTCAAGTCAACACCACCGCTCATATTTACTCTATAATTTACTGACTGGCTGCCTGACTGGCTGGCTGACTGGCTGGCTGACTGGTGGTCAGGATACCTTAACTCATATTTACTCTCTCGATGACACTGCTTTGAAACGGAGGAGAAAGAAGATGAGCCTCTTCCTCTCCCTGCTGTGTGGTACCATGACTCTATGAGATACTAACACACTCTGCATAGCCAGCATACCTGGTACCATGACTCTATGAGATACTAACACACTCTGCATAGCCAGCATACCTGGTACCATGACTCTATGAGATACTAACACACTCTGCATAGCCAGCATACCTGGTACCATGACTCTATGAGATACTAACACACTCTGCATAGCAGCATACCTGGTACCATGACTCTATGAGATAATAACACACTCTGCATAGCCAGCATACCTGGTACCATGACTCTATGAGATACTAACACACTCTGCATAGCCAGCATACCTGGTACCATGACTCTATGAGATACTAACACACTCTGCATAGCCAGCATACCTGGTACCATGACTCTATGAGATACTAACACACTCTGCATAGCCAGCATACCTGGTACCATGACTCTATGAGATACTAACACACTCTGCATAGCCAGCATACCTGGTACCATGACTCTATGAGATACTAACACACTCTGCATAGCCAGCATACCTGGTACCATGACTCTATGAGATACTAACACACTCTGCATAGCCAGCATACCTGGTACCATGACTCTATGAGATACTAACACACTCTGCATAGCCAGCATACCTGGTACCATGACTCTATGAGATACTAACACACTCTGCATAGCAGCATACCTGGTACCATGACTCTATGAGATACTAACACACTCTGCATAGCCAGCATACCTGGTACCATGACTCTATGAGATACTAACACACTCTGCATAGCCAGCATACCTGGTACCATGACTCTATGAGATAACACACTCTGCATAGCCAGCATACCTGGTACCATGACTCATAGATAATAACACACTCTGCATAGCCAGCATACCTGGTACCATGACTCTATGAGATACTAACACACTCTGCATAGCCAGCATACCTGGTACCATGACTCTATGAGATACTAACACACTCTGCATAGCCAGCATACCTGGTACCATGACTCTATGAGATACTAACACACTCTGCATAGCCAGCATACCTGGTACCATGACTCTATGAGATACTAACACACTCTGCATAGCCAGCATACCTGGTACCATGACTCTATGAGATACTAACACACTCTGCATAGCCAGCATACCTGGTACCATGACTCTATGAGATACTAACACACTCTGCATAGCCAGCATACCTGGTACCATGACTCTATGAGATACTAACACACTCTGCATAGCCAGCATACCTGGTACCATGACTCTATGAGATACTAACACACTCTGCATAGCCAGCATACCTGGTACCATGACTCTATGAGATACTAACACACTCTGCATAGCCAGCATACCTGGTACCATGACTCTATGAGATAATAACACACTCTGCATAGCCAGCATACCTGGTACCATGACTCTATGAGATACTAACACACTCTGCATAGCCAGCATACCTGGTACCATGACTCTATGAGATACTAACACACTCTGCATAGCAGCATACCTGGTACCATGACTCTATGAGATACTAACACACTCTGCATAGCCAGCATACCTGGTACCATGACTCTATGAGATACTAACACACTCTGCATAGCCAGCATACCTGGTACCATGACTCTATGAGATACTAACACACTCTGCATAGCCAGCATACCTGGTACCATGACTCTATGAGATACTAACACACTCTGCATAGCCAGCATACCTGGTACCATGACTCTATGAGATACTAACACACTCTGCATAGCCAGCATACCTGGTACCATGACTCTATGAGATACTAACACACTCTGCATAGCCAGCATACCTGGTACCATGACTCTATGAGATACTAACACACTCTGCATAGCCAGCATACCTGGTACCATGACTCTATGAGATACTAACACACTCTGCATAGCCAGCATACCTGGTACCATGACTCTATGAGATACTAACACACTCTGCATAGCTAGCATACCTGGTACCATGACTCTATGAGATAATAACACACTCTGCATAGCCAGCATACCTGGTACCATGACTCTATGAGATAATAACACACTCTGCATAGCAACATACCTGGTACCATGACTCTATGAGATACTAACACACTCTGCATAGCAACATACCTGGTACCATGACTCTATGAGATACTAACACACTCTGCATAGCAGCATACCTGGTACCATGACTCTATGAGATACTAACACACTCTGCATAGCCAGCATACCTGGTACCATGACTCTATGAGATAATAACACACTCTGCATAGCCAGCATACCTGGTACCATGACTCTATGAGATACTAACACACTCTGCATAGCAGCATACCTGGTACCATGACTCTATGAGATACTAACACACTCTGCATAGCAGCATACCTGGTACCATGACTCTATGAGATACTAACACACTCTGCATAGCCAGCATACCTGGTACCATGACTCTATGAGATACTAACACACTCTGCATAGCCAGCATACCTGGTACCATGACTCTATGAGATACTAACACACTCTGCATAGCAGCATACCTGGTACCATGACTCTATGAGATACTAACACACTCTGCATAGCAGCATACCTGGTACCATGACTCTATGAGATACTAACACACTCTGCATAGCCAGCATACCTGGTACCATGACTCTATGAGATAATAACACACTCTGCATAGCCAGCATACCTGGTACCATGACTCTATGAGATAATAACACACTCTGCATAGCCAGCATACCTGGTACCATGACTCTATGAGATACTAACACACTCTGCATAGCCAGCATACCTGGTACCATGACTCTATGAGATAATAACACACTCTGCATAGCCAGCATACCTGGTACCATGACTCTATGAGATACTAACACACTCTGCATAGCCAGCATACCTGGTACCATGACTCTATGAGATACTAACACACTCTGCATAGCCAGCATACCTGGTACCATGACTCTATGAGATACTAACACACTCTGCATAGCCAGCATACCTGGTACCATGACTCTATGAGATACTAACACACTCTGCATAGCAGCATACCTGGTACCATGACTCTATGAGATACTAACACACTCTGCATAGCCAGCATACCTGGTACCATGACTCTATGAGATACTAACACACTCTGCATAGCCAGCATACCTGGTACCATGACTCTATGAGATACTAACACACTCTGCATAGCCAGCATACCTGGTACCATGACTCTATGAGATACTAACACACTCTGCATAGCCAGCATACCTGGTACCATGACTCTATGAGATACTAACACACTCTGCATAGCCAGCATACCTGGTACCATGACTCTATGAGATAATAACACACTCTGCATAGCTAGCATACCTGGTACCATGACTCTATGAGATACTAACACACTCTGCATAGCAGCATACCTGGTACCATGACTCTATGAGATACTAACACACTCTGCATAGCCAGCATACCTGGTACCATGACTCTATGAGATAATAACACACTCTGCATAGCCAGCATACCTGGTACCATGACTCTATGAGATACTAACACACTCTGCATAGCAGCATACCTGGTACCATGACTCTATGAGATACTAACACACTCTGCATAGCAGCATACCTGGTACCATGACTCTATGAGATACTAACACACTCTGCATAGCCAGCATACCTGGTACCTGACTCCAGGAGGGCAGACTCCTAAGCTAGAATAACCTACTCAGTGTTACTCTGCATAACCAGCAGACCTGGTACCTGACTCCAGGAGGGCAGACTCCTAGTCTAGAATAACCTACTCAGTGTTACTCTGCATAGCCAGCAGACTCCTAATCTAGAATAACATACTCAGTGTTACTCTGCATAGCCAGCATACCTGGTACCATGACTCTATGAGATAATACCACACTCTGCATACCAGCATACCTGGTACCATGACTCTATGAGATAATAGATAATAGAATAACCTACTCAGTGTTACTCTGCATAACCAGCATACCTGGTACCTGACTCCACGAGGGCAGACTCCTAATCTAGAATAACCTACTCAGTGTTACTCTGCATAACCAGCATACCTGGTACCTGACTCCAGGAGGGCAGACTCCTAAGCTATAATAACCTACTCAGTGTTACTCTGCATAGCCAGCATACCTGGTACCTGACTCCAGGAGGGCAGACTCCTAATCTAGAATAACCTACTCAGTGTTGATCTGTGATGGGGAGCAGATTTTGTCATAGCACCATGCGGTACCTAGTCCTCCCAGTTACACAGGGATCATAGCTCTCAGAGCTTGTTAAGTCCCTCAGACTCATAGCACCATGCGGTACCTAGTCCTCCCAGTCACACAGGGATCATAGCTCTCAGAGCTTGTTAAGTCCCTCAGACTCATAGCACCATGCGGTACCTAGTCCTCCCAGTCACACAGGGATCATAGCTCTCAGAGCTTGTTAAGTCCCTCAGACTCATAGCACCATGCGGTACCTAGTCCTCCCAGTCACACAGGGATCATAGCTCTCAGAGCTTGTTAAGTCCCTCAGACTCATAGCACCATGCGGTACCTAGTCCTCCCAGTCACACAGGGATCATAGCTCTCAGAGCTTGTTAAGTCCCTCAGACTCATAGCACCATGCGGTACCTAGTCCTCCCAGTCACACAGGGATCATAGCTCTCAGAGCTTGTTAAGTCCCTCAGACTCATAGCACCATGCGGTACCTAGTCCTCCCAGTCACACAGGGATCATAGCTCTCAGAGCTTGTTAAGTCCCTCAGACTCATAGCACCATGCGGTACCTAGTCCTCCCAGTCACACAGGGATCATAGCTCTCAGAGCTTGTTAAGTCCCTCAGACACTTACTCATTATCCACCGAGCTGATTATCTGAGGCAGAGAACTAGCGCCTAAATCTCTCTCTGTCTCCCGGAGGTTTAAGCTGCTCTAATATTTGGGTTGTCCCCTCTAGCTCTAATATTTGGGTTGATGATGGACCATTCCCCAAACCAGGCCTGTGTCCTTAATGAGGGACCATTCCACAAACCAGGCTTGTCTCCTTAATAATGGACCATTCCCCAAACCAGGCCTGTGTCCTTAATGATGGACCATTCCCCAAACCAGGCCTCCATCCTTAATGATGGACCATTCCCCAAACCAGGCCTGTGTCCTTAATGATGGACCATTCCCCAAACCAGGCCTCCATCCTTAATGATGGACCATTCCCCAAACCAGGCCTCCATCCTTAATGATGGACCATTCCCCAAACCGGGCCTGTGTCCTTAATGATGGACCATTCCCCAAACCGGTGCCTGTGTCCTTAATGATGGACCATTCCCCAAACCAGGCCTGTGTCCTTAATGATGGACCATTCCCCAAACCAGGCCTGTGTCCTTAATGAGGGACCATTCCCCAAACCAGGCCTCCATCCTTAATGATGGACCATTCCCCAAACCAGGCCTGTGTCCTTAATGATGGACCATTCCCCAAACCAGGCCTGTCTCCTTAATGATGGACCATTCCCCAAACCAGGCCTGTGTCCTTAATGATGGACCATTCCCCAAACCAGGCCTGTGTCCTTAATGATGGACCATTCCCCAAACCAGGCCTGTGTCCTTAATGATGGACCATTCCCCAAACCAGGCCTGTCTCCTTAATGATGGACCATTCCCCAAACCAGGCCTGTCTCCTTAATGATGGACCATTCCCCAAACCAGGCCTGTCTCCTTAATGATGGACCATTCCCCAAACCGGGCCTGTGTCCTTAATGATGGACCATTCCCCAAACCGGGCCTGTGTCCTTAATGATGGACCATTCCCCAAACCAGGCCTGTGTTCTTAATGATGGACCATTCCCCAAACCAGGCCTGTGTCCTTAATGAGGGACCATTCCCCAAACCAGGCTACTTTGGGGAATCTCAAATACATTTAGGTTAGCCTGGTTTCCCCAGTACTCTATACTGTGTGGTTAAGGTAGCCTGGTTTCCCCAGTACTCTATACTGTGTGGTTAAGGTAGCCTGGTTTCCCCAGTACTCTATACTATGTGGTTAAGGTAGCCTGGTTTCCCCAGTACTCTATACTGTGTGGTTAAGGTAGCCTGGTTTCCCCAGTACTCTATACTGTGTGGGGAACGGCACCTCAGTACCTCCAGGCTCTGATCAGGCCCTACACCCAAACAAGGGCACTGCGTTCATCCACCTCTGGCCTGCTCGCCTCCCTACCACTGAGGAAGTACAGTTCCCGCTCAGCCCAGTCAAAACTGTTCGCTGCTCTGGCCCCCCAATGGTGGAACAAACTCCCTCACGACGCCAGGACAGCGGAGTCAATCACCACCTTCCGGAGACACCTGAAACCCCACCTCTTTAAGGAATACCTAGGATAGGATAAAGTAATCCCTCTCACCCCCCCTCCCCCTGAAAAGATTTAGATGCACTACTGTTCCACTGGAGGTGAATGCACCAATTTGTAAGTCGCTCTGGATAAGAGCGTCTGCTAAATGACTTAAATGTAAATGTAAATGTGTTAAGGTAGCCTGGTTTCCCCAGTACTCTATACTGTGTGGTTAAGGTAGCCTGGTTTCCCCAGGACTCTATACTGTGTGGTTAAGGTAGCCTGGTTTCCCCAGTACTGTGTGGTTAATACTGGTTTCCCCAGTACTCTATACTGTGTGGTTAAGGCCTAGCCTGGTTTCCCCAGTACTCTATACTGTGTGGTTAAGGTAGCCTGGTTTCCCCAGTACTCTATACTGTGTGGTTAAGGTAGCCTGGTTTCCCCAGTGGTTAAGGTACTCTATACTGTGTGGTTAAGCCTGGTTTCCCCAGTACTCTATACCTGGTTTCCCCAGTACTCTATACTGTGTGGTTAAGGTAGCCTGGTTTCCCCAGTACTCTATACTGTGTGGTTAAGGTAGCCTGGTTTCCCCAGTACTCTATACTGTGTGGTTAAGGTAGCCTGGTTTCCCCAGTACTCTATACTGTATGTTTAAAGTAGCCTGGTTTCCCCAGTACTCTATACTGTGTGGTTAAGGTAGCCTGGTTTCTGTTGTGTCATGAAGTGTGTTATTACAGGCGTAGCTGCCAGTTGTGTTTCTAGAAGCCTCCCTCCCTGAGGTTTAACCTGCTCTATAAC
The DNA here is from genome assembly GCF_034236695.1 of Oncorhynchus nerka. Taxonomy (NCBI): domain Eukaryota; kingdom Metazoa; phylum Chordata; class Actinopteri; order Salmoniformes; family Salmonidae; genus Oncorhynchus; species Oncorhynchus nerka. Next base: position 104,180,871 of record NC_088422.1, read on the forward strand.
CCTGCAGCTCTAACCAACTAGAGGTTTGTTCAAAATGCAACTAGATTTACCAGTTTTAATGTACATTTCTTCATTGTCTTTTGTTTGGAGCGCATGTCTGGTTTCTCCGTCTTGTCAATGTTCAAATCAAATTGTATTTGTCACATGAATACAACAGGTGTAGTAGACCTCACAGTGAAATGATGAATACAACAGGTGTAGTAGACCTTACAGTGAAATGCTGAATACAACAGGTGTAGTAGACCTTACAGTGAAATGCTGAATTACAACAGGTGTAGTAGACCTTACAGTGAAATGATTAATACAACAGGTGTAGTAGACCTTACAGTGAAATGCTGAATACAACAGGTGTAGTAAACCTCACAGTGAAATGCTGAATACAACAGGTGTAGTAGACCTCACAGTGAAATGCTGAATACAACAGGTGTAGTAGACCTCACAGTGAAATGCTGAATACAACAGGTGTAGTAGACCTCACAGTGAAATGATGAATACAACAGGTGTAGTAGACCTCACAGTGAAATGCTGAATACAACAGGTGTAGTAGACCTCACAGTGAAATGCTGAATACAACAGGTGTAGTAGACCTCACAGTGAAATGCTGAATACAACAGGTGTAGTAGACCTCACAGTGAAATGCTGAATACAACAGGTGTAGTAGACCTCACAGTGAAATGCTGAATACAACAGGTGTAGTAGACCTTACAGTGAAATGCTGAATACAACAGGTGTAGTAGACCTCACAGTGAAATGCTGAATACAACAGGTGTAGTAGACCTTACAGTGAAATGCTGAATACAACAGGTGTAGTAGACCTTACAGTGAAATGCTGAATACAACAATACCTAACCTAATGCCCCTAACCAGTGAAATGCTGAATACAACAAAAAAAAATCAAGTGAAATGCAAGACCAACAGGTAATTAAAGAGTAAAATAACAATGTGGAGGCTATATACAGGGTGTTACGGTACAGAGTCAATGTGGAGGCTATATACAGGGGCTACTGGTACAGAGTCAATGTGGAGGCTATATACAGGGTATTACGGTACAGAGTCAATGTGGAGGCTATATACAGGGTGTTACGGTACAGAGTCAATGTGGAGGCTATATACAGGGGGTACCAGTACAGAGTCAATGTGGAGGCTATATACAGGGGTACGGTACAGAGTCAATGTGGAGGCTATATACAGGGGGTACCGGTACAGAGTCAATGTGGAGGCTATATACAGGAGGTACCGGTACAGAGTCAATGTGGAGGCTGTATACAGGGGGTACTGGTACAGAGTCAATGTGGAGGCTATATACAGGGGTACCGGTACAGAGTCAATGTGGAGGCTATATACAGGGGGTACTGGTACAGAGTCAATGTGGAGGCTATATACAGGGTGTTACGGTACAGAGTCAATGTGGAGGCTATATACAGGGGGTACCGGTACAGAGTCAATGTGGAGGCTATATACAGGGGGTACCGGTACAGAGTCAATGTGGAGGCTATATACAGGGGTACCGGTACAGAGTCAATGTGGAGGCTATATACAGGGGTACTGGTACAGAGTCAATGTGGAGGCTATATACAGGAGGTACCGGTACAGAGTCAATGTGGAGGCTATATACAGGGGGTACCAGTACAGAGTCAATGTGGAGGCTATATACAGGGGGTACTGGTACAGAGTCAATGTGGAGGCTATATACAGGGGGTACCGGTACAGAGTCAATGTGGAGGCTATATACAGGGTTACCGGTACAGAGTCAATGTGGAGGCTATATACAGGGGTACCGGTACAGAGTCAATGTGGAGGCTATATACAGGGGGTACTACGGTACAGAGTCAATGTGGAGGCTATATACAGGGTATTACGGTACAGAGTCAATGTGGAGGCTATATACAGGGGGTACCGGTACAGAGTCAATGTGGAGGCTATATACAGGGTATTACGGTACAGAGTCAATGTGGAGGCTATATACAGGGGTACCGGTACAGAGTCAATGTGGAGGCTATATATACTGGTACAGAGTCAATGTGGAGGCTATATACCGGTACAGAGTCAATGTGGAGGCTATAGACAGGGGGTACCAGTACAGAGTCAATGTGGAGGCTATATACAGGGGCTACCGGTACAGAGTCAATGTGGAGGCTATATACAGGGGTACCGGTACAGAGTCAATGTGGAGGCTATATACAGGGGCTACCGGTACAGAGTCAATGTGGAGGCTATATACAGGGGTACCGGTACAGAGTCAATGTGGAGGCTATATACAGGGGTACCGGTACAGAGTCAATGTGGAGGCTATATACAGGGGGTACCGGTACAGAGTCAATGTGGAGGCTATATACAGGGTGTTACAGTACAGAGTCAATGTGGAGGCTATATACAGGGGGTACCGGTACAGAGTCAATGTGGAGGCTATATACAGGGGTACCGGTACAGAGTCAATGTGGAGGCTATATACAGGGGGTACCGGTACAGAGTCAATGTGGAGGCTATATACAGGGGGTACCGGTACAGAGTCAATGTGGAGGCTATATACAGGGGTACCGGTACAGAGTCAATGTGGAGGCTATATACAGGGTATTACGGTACAGAGTCAATGTGGAGGCTATATACAGGGGTACCGGTACAGAGTCAATGTGGAGGCTATATACAGGGGGTACCGGTACAGAGTCAATGTGGAGGCTATATACAGGGTATTACGGTACAGAGTCAATGTGGAGGCTATATACAGGGGTACCGGTACAGAGTCAATGTGGAGGCTATATACAGGGGGTACCGGTACAGAGTCAATGTGGAGGCTATATACAGGGTAATATGGTACAGAGTCAATGTGGAGGCTATATACAGGGTATTACGGTACAGAGTCAATGTGGAGGCTATATACAGGGGGTACGGTACAGAGTCAATGTGGAGGCTATATACAGGGGTTACGGTACAGAGTCAATGTGGAGGCTGTATACAGGGGTACCGGTACAGAGTCAATGTGGAGGCTATATACAGGGTATTACGGTACAGAGTCAATGTGGAGGCTATATACAGGGGGTACCGGTACAGAGTCAATGTGGAGGCTATATACAGGGGGTACGGTACAGAGTCAATGTGGAGGCTATATACAGGGGGTACCGGTACAGAGTCAATGTGGAGGCTATATACAGGGGGTACCGGTACAGAGTCAATGTGGAGGCTATATACAGGGTATTACGGTACAGAGTCAATGTGGAGGCTATATACAGGGGTACCGGTACAGAGTCAATGTGGAGGCTATATACAGGGTATTACGGTACAGAGTCAATGTGGAGGCTATATACAGGGGTACCGGTACAGAGTCAATGTGGAGGCTATATACAGGGGGTACTGGTACAGAGTCAATGTGGAGGCTATATACAGGGTGTTACGGTACAGAGTCAATGTGGAGGCTATATACAGGGGGTACCGGTACAGAGTCAATGTGGAGGCTATATACAGGGTATTACGGTACAGAGTCAATGTGGAGGCTATATACAGGGGGTACGGTACAGAGTCAATGTGGAGGCTATATACAGGGGTACCGGTACAGAGTCAATGTGGAGGCTATATACAGGGTATTACGGTACAGAGTCAATGTGGAGGCTATATACAGGGTATTACGGTACAGAGTCAATGTGGAGCTATATACAGGGGGTACCGGTACAGAGTCAATGTGGAGGCTATATACAGGGTATTACGGTACAGAGTCAATGTGGAGGCTATATACAGGGTATTACGGTACAGAGTCAATGTGGAGGCTATATACAGGGGGTACCGGTACAGAGTCAATGTGGAGGCTATATACAGGGTATTACGGTACAGAGTCAATGTGGAGGCTATATACAGGGGGTACCGGTACAGAGTCAATGTGGAGGCTATATACAGGGGTACCGGTACAGAGTCAATGTGGAGGCTATATACAGGGGGTACCGGTACAGAGTCAATGTGGAGGCTATATACAGGAGGTACGGTACAGAGTCAATGTGGAGGCTATATACAGGGGGTACCGGTACAGAGTCAATGTGGAGGCTATATACAGGGGGTACCGGTACAGAGTCAATGTGGAGGCTATATACAGGGGTACCGGTACAGAGTCAATGTGGAGGCTATATACAGGGTGTTACGGTACAGAGTCAATGTGGAGGCTATATACAGGGGGTACCGGTACAGAGTCAATGTGGAGGCTATATACAGGGTGTTACAGTACAGAGTCAATGTGGAGGCTATATACAGGGGTACCGGTACAGAGTCAATGTGGAGGCTATATACAGGGGTACCGGTACAGAGTCAATGTGGAGGCTATATACAGGGTGTTACGGTACAGAGTCAATGTGGAGGCTATATACAGGGGCTACCGGTACAGAGTCAATGTGGAGGCTATATACAGGGGGTACCGGTACAGAGTCAATGTGGAGGCTATATACAGGGGGTACCGGTACAGAGTCAATGTGGAGGCTATATACAGGGGGTACCGGTACAGAGTCAATGGGGAGGCTATATACAGGGTATTACGGTACAGAGTCAATGTGGAGGCTATATACAGGGGGTACCGGTACAGAGTCAATGTGGAGGCTATATACAGGGGGTACCGGTACAGAGTCAATGTGGAGGCTATATACAGGGTAATATGGTACAGAGTCAATGTGGAGGCTATATACAGGGTATTACGGTACAGAGTCAATGTGGAGGCTATATACAGGGGGTACCGGTACAGAGTCAATGTGGAGGCTATATACAGGGGGTACCGGTACAGAGTCAATGTGGAGGCTATATACAGGGGTACCGGTACAGAGTCAATGTGGAGGCTATATACAGGGTGTTACGGTACAGAGTCAATGTGGAGGCTATATACAGGGGCTACCGGTACAGAGTCAATGTGGAGGCTATATACAGGGGGTACCGGTACAGAGTCAATGTGGAGGCTATATACAGGGGGTACCGGTACAGAGTCAATGTGGAGGCTATATACAGGGGGTACCGGTACAGAGTCAATGGGGAGGCTATATACAGGGTATTACGGTACAGAGTCAATGTGGAGGCTATATACAGGGGGTACCGGTACAGAGTCAATGTGGAGGCTATATACAGGTGTACCGGTACAGAGTCAATGTGGAGGCTATATACAGGGGGTACCGGTACAGAGTCAATGTGGAGGCTATATACAGGGGGTACCGGTACAGAGTCAATGTGGAGGCTATATACAGGGGGTACCGGTACAGAGTCAATGTGGAGGCTATATACAGGGTATTACGGTACAGAGTCAATGTGGAGGCTATATACAGGGTATTACGGTACAGAGTCAACGTGGAGGCTATATACAGGGGGTACCGGTACAGAGTCAATGTGGAGGCTATATACAGGGTATTACGGTACAGAGTCAATGTGGAGGCTATATACAGGGGGTACCGGTACAGAGTCAACGTGGAGACTATATACAGGGGGTACCGGTACAGAGTCAATGTGGAGGCTATATACAGGGGTACCGGTACAGAGTCAATGTGGAGGCTATATACAGGGGGTACCGGTACAGAGTCAATGTGGTGGCTATATACAGGGGGTACCGGTACAGAGTCAATGTGGAGGCTATATACAGGGTATTACGGTACAGAGTCAATGTGGAGGCTATATACAGGGGGTACCGGTACAGAGTCCATGTGGAGGCTATATACAGGGGGTACCGGTACAGAGTCAATGTGGAGGCTATATACAGGGGGTACCGGTACAGAGTCAATGTGGAGGCTATATACAGGGTGTTACGGTACAGGGTCAATGTGGAGGCTATATACAGGGGGTACCGGTACAGAGTCAATGTGGAGGCTATATACAGGGGGTACCGCTACAGAGTCAATGTGGAGACTATATACAGGGGGTACCGGTACAGAGTCAATGTGGAGGCTATATACAGGGTATTACGGTACAGAGTCAATGTGGAGGCTATATACAGGGTGTTACGGTACAGAGTCAATGTGGAGGCTATATACAGGGGGTACCAGTACAGAGTCAATGTGGAGGCTATATACAGGGGGTACTGATACAGTCAATGTGGATGCTACATACAGGGGGTACCAGTACAGAGTCAATGTGGAGGCTATATACAGGGGGTACCAGTACAGAGTCAATGTGGAGGCTATATACAGGGGTACTGGTACAGAGTCAATGTGGAGGCTATATACAGGGTACTGCTCTTCCTCCCGGGGAAGGACTTTCCATGATCCTCGCCATTGACAACGGTACAGAGTCAATGTGGAGGCTATATACAGGGTATTACGGTACAGAGTCAATGTGGAGGCTATATACAGGGTATTACGGTACAGAGTCAATGTGGAGACTATATACAGGGGGTACCGGTACAGAGTCAATGTGGAGACTATATACAGGGGGTACCGGTACAGAGTCAATGTGGAGGCTATATACAGGGTATTACGGTACAGAGTCAATGTGGAGGCTATATACAGGGGGTACCGGTACAGAGTCAATGTGGAGGCTATATACAGGGGGTACCGGTACAGAGTCAATGTGGAGGCTATATACAGGGGGTACCGGTACAGAGTCAATGTGGAGGCTATATACAGGGGGTACCGGTACAGAGTCAATGTGGAGGCTATATACAGGGTATTACGGTACAGAGTCAATGTGGAGGCTATATACAGGGTATTACGGTACAGAGTCAATGTGGAGGCTATATACAGGGTGTTACGGTACAGAGTCAATGTGGAGGCTATATACAGGGGGGGGTACAGAGTCAATGTGGAGGCTATATACAGGGTGTACCGGTACAGAGTCAATGTGGAGGCTATATACAGGTATTACGGTACAGAGTCAATGTGGAGGCTATATACAGGGTGTTACGGTACAGAGTCAATGTGGAGGCTATATACAGGGGGTACCGGTACAGAGTCAATGTGGAGGCTATATACAGGGGGTACCGGTACAGAGTCAATGTGGAGGCTATATACAGGGGGTACCGGTACAGAGTCAATGTGGAGGCTATATACAGGGGGTACCGGTACAGAGTCAATGTGGAGGCTATATACAGGGTGTTACGGTACAGAGTCAATGTGGAGGCTATATACAGGGTATTACGGTACAGAGTCAATGTGGAGGCTATATACAGGGTGTTACGGTACAGAGTCAATGTGGAGGCTATATACAGGGGGTACCGGTACAGAGTCAATGTGGAGGCTATATACAGGGGGTACGGTACAGAGTCAATGTGGAGACTATATACAGGGGTACCGGTACAGAGTCAATGTGGAGGCTATATACAGGGGTACGGTACAGAGTCAATGTGGAGGCTATATACAGGGGGTACCGGTACAGAGTCAATGTGGAGGCTATATACAGGGTATTACGGTACAGAGTCAATGTGGAGACTATATACAGGGGGTACCGGTACAGAGTCAATGTGGAGGCTATATACAGGGTGTACCGGTACAGAGTCAATGTGGAGGCTATATACAGGGTATTACGGTACAGAGTCAATGTGGAGGCTATATACAGGGTGTTACGGTACAGAGTCAATGTGGAGGCTATATACAGGGGGTACCGGTACAGAGTCAATGTGGAGGCTATATACAGGGGGTACCGGTACAGAGTCAATGTGGAGGCTATATACAGGGTACCGGTACAGAGTCAATGTGGAGGCTATATACAGGGGTACGGTACAGAGTCAATGTGGAGGCTATATACAGGGTATTACGGTACAGAGTCAATGTGGAGGCTATATACAGGGTGTTACGGTACAGAGTCAATGTGGAGGCTATATACAGGGGGTACCTTTAACCATTTGTACATTGTTAAAACACTGTATATACATAATATGACATTTGTAATGTCTTGAGAGAGAGAGAGAGAGAGAGAGAGAGTGAGAGAGTGAGAGAGAGAGAGAGAGAGAGAGAGAGCATTCTTAGCTGGATCAGGGGAGTACCCTACGTTAGAATAGAGTGGCCCAGTTCTGGTGCAAACTCCTCCCACCCGGGGCACCGGGCCATACACAACAAACTGTCTGACAGGCAGAGAGGCGGACCTGGGTCTGAGGGGGCGGGCCTGGTGTGGGCGGGCCGTAGCGTGTGCTCGTCGCTGCAGTGTGTGAAAGCAGTAGTTGGTCGTTGCAGTGGTACGGTTTGGAAGGAGGTCGACCAGCAGAGAGACTCATTCACTGAGGAATACTGAGGACAATGATCCCAGGATACACTACTACAGAGGACATACTGCATACACTATGGTGAGTGGACACACACAGACACACACACACACACACACACTGAACACACACTCACACTGAACACACACTCACAGAACACACACACACACAGAACACTCACAGAACACATGAACACACACACACTCACAGAACACACACACACTGAACACACACATTGAGCTGCATGGAGTTTTGTCTGAGTAGGTGTTGCTGTGTGATGGCTTTACCTTACCGGTACGGGACAGGGTGGGACAGGACAGGGTAGGACAGGGTAGGACAGGACAGGGTAGGACAGGGTAGGACAGGGTAGGACAGGGTGGGACAGGGTGGGACAGGACAGGGTGGGACAGGGTAGGACGGGACAGGGTGGGACAGGGCAGGGTGGGACAGGGTGGGACAGGACAGGGTAGGACAGGACAGGGTGGGACAGGGTGGGACAGGACAGGGTAGGACAGGACAGGGTGGGACGGGACAGGGTGGGACAGGACAGGGTAGGACAGGGTGGGACAGGACAGGGTAGGACAGGACAGGGCGGGACAGGGTGGGACAGGACAGGGTAGGACAGGACAGGGTGGGACGGGACAGGGTGGGACAGGACAGGGTAGGACGTGACAGGGTAGGACAGGGTGGGACAGGACAGGGTAGGACAGGACAGGGTGGGACAGGACAGGGTAGGACGGGACAGGGTTGGACAGGGTAGGACGGGACAGGGTGGGACAGGACAGGGTGGGACAGGGTAGGACGGGACAGGGCAGGACAGGGTAGGACGGGACAGGGTGGGACAGGACAGGGTAGGACGGGACAGGGTGGGACAGGACAGGGTAGGACGGGACAGGGTGGGACAGGGTAGGACAGGACAGGGTGGGACAGGGCAGGGTAGGACAGGGTAGGACAGGGCAGGACAGGGTGGGACAGGGTAGGACAGGGTAGGGCAGGACAGGGTGGGCCAGGGCAGGACAGGGTAGGACAGGGTGGGACAGGACAGGGTAGGACAGGACAGGGTAGGACAGGACAGGACAGGGTGGGACAGGGTAGGACGGACAGGACAGGGTGGGACAGGACAGGGTGGGACAGGACAGGGTGGGACAGGGTGGGACAGGACAGGGTGGGACAGGGTAGGACGGGACAGGGTGGGACAGGACAGGGTAGGACAGGGCAGGGTGGGACAGGACAGGGTGGGACAGGACAGGGCAGGGTGGGACAGGACAGGGCAGGGTGGGACAGGGTGGGACAGGACAGGGTGGGACAGGACAGGGCAGGGTGGGACAGGGTGGGACAGGACAGGGTAGGACAGGGCAGGGCAGGGTGGGACAGGACAGGGTGGGACAGGACAGGGCAGGGTGGGACAGGACAGGGTGGGACAGGACAGGGCAGGGTGGGACAGGACAGGGCAGGGTGGGACAGGGTGGGACAGGACAGGGTGGGACAGGGTGGGACAGGACAGGGTGGGACAGGGTAGGACGGGACAGGGTGGGACAGGGCAGGGTAGGACAGGGCAGGGTGGGACAGGACAGGGTGGGACAGGGCAGGGTGGGACAGGGTATGACAGGACAGGGTGGGACAGGACAGGGTGGGACAGGACAGGGTGGGACAGGGTGGGATAGGACAGGGTGGGACAGGGTAGAACGGGACAGGGTGGGACAGGACAGGGTAGGACAGGGTAGGGTAGGACAGGGTGGGGGTAGGACAGGGTGGGACAGGACAGGGTGGGACAGGGTAGGACTGGGTGGGACAGGACAGGGTGGGACAGGGTAGGACAGGGTGGGACAGGGTAGGACAGGGTGGGACAGGGTAGGACAGGGTGGGACAGGACAGGGTAGGACAGGGTGGGACAGGGTAGGACAGGGTGGGACAGGACAGGGTGGGACAGGGTAGGACAGGGTGGGACAGGGTAGGACAGGGTGGGACAGGGTAGGACAGGGTGGGACAGGACAGGGTAGGACAGGGTGGGACAGGGTAGGACAGGGTGGGACAGGGTAGGACAGGGTGGGACAGGGTAGGACAGGGTGGGACAGGACAGGGTAGGACGGGACAGATAATGTTAGATCATCCTACTGAGGAGAGGAGAGAGAGAGGATTGTTGAAGAGCCTGTGGGGGAAATGCAGTCTGAATACAGTGTTTCTTTAAGGTTGAATAGGTGTTGTCACAAAGGTGGATTCCCTCAAGGGCTTGAGGTGTGTGTGTGTTTCCTGAGGTGTGTGTGTGTCCTGTTTCCTGAGGTGTGTGTGTGTGTCCTGAGGTGTGTCCTGAGGTGTGTCCTGAGGTGTGTGTGTGTGTGTTTCCTGAGGTGTGTCCTGAGGTGTGTGTGTGTGTTTCCTTGCTGTGTGTCCTGAGGTGTGTGTGTGTGTTTCCTTGCTGTGTGTCCTGAGTGTGTGTGTGTGTGTGTGTGTGTGTGTGTGTGTGTGTGTGTTTCCTTGCTGTGTGTCCTGAGGTGTGTGTGTGTGTGTGTGTGTGTGTCCACGTGAATGTCTGTTTAAGCGCTGCCTGCTGCAGATACGTGCCTCTCTGTGAGGTTGACTGGCTGTTGGCTTTGGGGCAGACGGTTTGGGGCAGACAGTTTGGGGCAGACAGTTTGGGGCAGACAGTTTCCTCAGTACTGATCCCCCTACTAACCGTAGTATGGACCTTACTGTGCTCACTGGGGGACTGAAGGGCTCTTTTTGAAGGAGAGACGGGCTTAACCAGGGTGTGTGTGTGTTTACCTCAAACATCCGAGGAAGGTCAGCCCTGCGGAGAGAGAGAAAGGGAGGGAGAGAAAGGGAGGGAGAGAGAGAGAGAGAGAGGGAGAGAGAGACAGAGAGAGAGAGAGAGAGAGAGAGAGAGAGAGAGAGAGAGAGAGAGAGGGGAGAGAGAGGGAGAGAGAGGAGAGAGAGACAGAGAGAGAGAGAGAGAGAGGGAGAGAGAGAGAGAGAGAGAGAGAGAGAGAGAGAGAGAGAGACAGAGAGAGAGAGAGAGAAAGAGGGAGGGAGAGAGAGAGAGAACGCTGGCGTCAAGAATGGTAATTTCCTAGTTTCACAGGCACATGGAGAGAAGAGAGAGAGATGGCTGAGGGTTAACAGGACAGTGGAGGAGGGAGGGAAGAGAGAGAGATGGCTGAGGGTTAACAGGACAGTGGAGGAGGGAGGGAAGAGAGAGAGATGGCTGAGGGTTAGGGGGCAGGACAGTGGAGGAGGGAGGGAGGGAAGAGAGAGAGATGGCTGAGGGTTAACAGGACAGTGGAGGAGGGAGGGAAGAGAGAGATGGCTGAGGGTTAACAGGACAGTGGAGGAGGGAAGGAAGAGAGAGAGATGGCTGAGGGTTAACAGGACAGTGGAGGAGGGAGGGAAGAGAGATGGCTGAGGGTTAGGGGGCAGGACAGTGGAGGAGGGAGGGAAGAGAGAGATGGCTGAGGGTTGGCTGAGGGTTAACAGGACAGTGGAGGAGGGAGGGAAGAGAGAGATGGCTGAGGGTTAACAGGACAGTGGAGGAGGGAGGGAAGAGAGAGATGGCTGAGGGTTAACAGGACAGTGGAGGAGGGAGGGAAGAGAGAGAGATGGCTGAGGGTTAGGGGGCAGGACAGTGGAGGAGGGAGGGAAGAGAGAGAGATGGCTGAGGGTTAGGGGGCAGGACAGTGGAGGAGGGAGGGAAGAGAGAGATGGCTGAGGGTTAACAGGACAGTGGAGGAGGGAGGGAAGAGAGAGAGATAACAGGCTGAGGGATGGCTGAGGGTTAACAGGACAGTGGAGGAGGGAGGGAAGAGAGAGATGGCTGAGGGTTAACAGGAGGAGTGGAGGGGAGGAAGAGAGATGGTGGAGGAGTGGGGAGGGAGGGAAGAGAGAGATGGCTGAGGGTTAACAGGACAGTGGAGGAGGGAGGGAAGAGAGAGAGATGGCTGAGGGTTAACAGGACAGTGGAGGAGGGAGGGAAGAGAGAGATGGCTGAGGGTTAACAGGACAGTGGAGGAGGGAGGGAGAGAGAGATGGCTGATGGCTGAGGGTTAAGGGGGCAGGACAGTGGAGGAGGGAGGGAAGAGAGAGAGATGGCTGAGGGTTAGGGGGCAGGACAGTGGAGGAGGGAGGGAAGAGAGAGATGGCTGAGGGTTAGGGGGCAGGACAGTGGAGGAGGGAGGGAAGAGAGAGAGATGGCTGAGGGTTAGGGGGCAGGACAGTGGAGGAGGGAGGGAAGAGAGAGATGGCTGAGGGTTAACAGGACAGTAACAGGACAGTGGAGGAGGGAGGGAAGAGAGAGATGGCTGAGGGTTAACAGGACTGAGGGTTAACAGGACAGTGGAGGAGGGAGGGAAGAGAGAGATGGCTGGGGGCAGGACAGGTTAACAGGAGGAGGGGAGGGAAGAGAGAGATGGCTGAGGGTTAACAGGACAGTGGAGGAGGGAGGGAGGGAAGAGAGAGATGGCTGAGGGTTAACAGGACAGTGGAGGAGGGAGGGAAGAGAGAGAGATGGCTGAGGGTTAACAGGACAGTGGAGGAGGGAGGGAAGAGAGAGATGGCTGAGGGTTAACAGGACAGTGGAGGAGGGAGGGAAGAGAGAGAGATGGCTGAGGGTTAACAGGACAGTGGAGGAGGGAGGGAAGAGAGAGATGGCTGAGGGTTAGGGGGCAGGACAGTGGAGGAGGGAGGGAAGAGAGAGATGGCTGAGGGTTAACAGGACAGTGGAGGAGGGAGGGAAGAGAGAGAGATGGCTGAGGGTTAACAGGACAGTGGAGGAGGGAGGGAAGAGAGAGATGGCTGAGGGTTAACAGGACAGTGGAGGAGGGAGGGAAGAGAGAGAGATGGCTGAGGGTTAACAGGACAGTGGAGGAGGGAGGGAAGAGAGAGAGATGGCTGAGGGTTACAGGACAGTGGAGGAGGGAGGACAGATGGCTGAGGAGGGAGTGGGAGGGAAGAGAGAGAGATGGCTGAGGGTTAACAGGACAGTGGAGGAGGGAGGGAAGAGAGAGATGGCTGAGGGTTAACAGGACAGTGGAGGAGGGAGGGAAGAGAGAGATGGCTGAGGGTTACGGGGCAGGACTCTCTCTGATATATCCTTGATATACTCTGGGTTCTATACATATCCCCCCTATTGGGGTCTGTAATTCTATCCATGCTGACACTCAGCTTTGAGATGTTTCTCTCTCTGGTCTCTCTCTCTCTCCCCCAACCTCCCTCTCTCTGGTCGCTCTCTCTCTCCCCCAACCTCCCTCTCTCTGGTCGCTCTCTCTCTCCCCCAACCTCCCTCTCTCTGGTCGCTCTCTCTCTCCCCCAACCTCCCTCTCTCTGGTCTCTCTCTCTCCCCCAACCTCCCTCTCTCTCTCGTCTCTGGTCTCTCTCTCTCTCCCCCAACCTCCCTCTCTCTGGTCTCTGGTCTCTCTCTCTCTGGTCTCTCTCTCTCTCTCTTTCCCCCAACCTCCCTCTTTCTGGTCTCTGGTCTCTCTCTGGTCTCTCTCTCTCTCCCCCAACCTCCCTCTCTCTGGTCTCTCTCGCTCCCCCAACCTCCCTCTCTCTGGTCTCTCTCTCTCTCTCTCCCAACCTCCCTCTCTCTCTGGTCTCTGGTCTCTCTCTCTGGTCTCTCTCTCTGGCCTCTGGTCTCTGGTCTCTCTCTCTGGTCTCTGGTCTCTCTCTCTGGTCTCTGGTCTCTGGTCTCTCTCTCTCTCTGGTCTCTGGTCTCTCTCTCTCTCTGGTCTCTGGTCTCTGGTCTCTCTCTCTCTGGTCTCTGGTCTCTCTCTCTCTCTGGTCTCTGGTCTCTGGTCTCTCTCTCCCCCAACCTTCCTCTCTCTGGTCTCTCTCTGGTCTCTCTCTCTCTCCCCCAACCTCACTCTCTCTGGTCTGTTCCTCTCAATTCAATTTAAGGGGCTTTATTGACATGGGAAACATATGTTTGCGTTGTAAGTGAAATAAACAATAAGAAATTAACAGTAAACATTACACTCACAAAAGTTCCAAATGAATAAAGACATTTCAAATGTCATATCATGTATATATACAGTGTTGTAACGATGTGAAAATGGTTAAAGTACAAAAGGGAAAATAAATAAGCATAAATATGGGTTGTATTTACAATGGTGTTTGTTCTTCACTGGTTGCCCTTTTCTTGTGGCAACAGGTCACAAATCTTGCTGCTGTGATGTCACACTGTGGTATTTCACCCAGTAGATATGAGAGTTTACATTGGGTCTGGAGGTTAGGAAATGATATTTCTCAGTAGATATGGTCATACATTGGGCAGGAGGTTAGGAAGTGATATTTCACCCAGTAGATATGGGAGTTACATTGGGCAGGAGGTTAGGAAGTGATATTTCACCCAGTAGATATGGGAGTTACATTGGGCAGGAGGTTAGGAAGTGATATTTCACCCAGTAGATATGGGAGTTACATTGGGCAGGAGGTTAGGAAGTGATATTTCACCCAGTAGATATGGGAGTTACATTGGGCAGGAGGTTAGGAAGTGATATTTCACCCAGTAGATATGGGAGTTGATCAGAATTGTGGGTCTGTGTAATCCTGAGTGAAATATATGTGTCAGACTATGAGACGTCATAAAAAAAATGGGTTTCTCATGAAAAAGTCTGTAGCGTCCAAACGGTTTGGTCAACAAACTAATACTTCCTACAAACTAATAATAACTAATACTTCCTACAAACTAATACTAACTAATACTTCCTACAAACTAATACTAACTAATACTTCCTACAAACTAATACTAACTAATACTACCTACAAACTAATACTTCCTACAAACTAATACTTCCTACAAACTAATACTAACTAATACTTCCTACAAACTAATACTTCCTACAAACTAATACTTCCTACAAACTAATACTACCTACAAACTAATACTTCCTACAAACTAATACTTCCTACAAACTAATACTTCCTACAAACTAATACTAACTACAAACTAATACTTCCTACAAACTAATACTTCCTACAAACTAATACTTCCTACAAACTAATACTACCTACAAACTAATACTTCCTACAAACTAATACTACCTACAAACTAATACTTCCTACAAACTAATACTTCCTACAAACTAATACTTCCTACAAACTAATACTTTTTAATACTAATACTTCCTACTAACTAATACTTTTTAATACTAATACTTCCTACAAACTAATACTAACTAATACTTCCTACAAACTAATACTAACTAATACTTCCTACAAACTAATACTTCCTACAAACTAATACTTCCTACAAACTAATATTTCCTACAAACTAATACTTCCTACAAACTAATCCTTCCTACAAACTAATACTTCCTACAAACTAATACTACCTAATACTTCCTACAAACTAATACTTCCTACAAACTAATACTTCCTACAAACTAATACTTCCTACAAACTAATACTACCTACAAACTAATACTTCCTACAAACTAATACTTCCTACAAACTAATACTTCCTACAAACTAATACTACCTACAAACTAATACTTCCTACAAACTAATACTTCCTACAAACTAATACTTCCTACTTCCTACAAACTAATACTTCCTACAAACTAATACTTCCTACAAACTAATACTTCCTACAAACTAATACTACCTACAAACTAATACTTCCTACAAACTAATACTTCCTACAAACTAATACTACCTACAAACTAATACTACCTACAAACTAATACTTCCTACAAACTAATACTTCCTACAAACTAATACTTCCTACAAACTAATACTACCTACAAACTAATACTTCCTACAAACTAATACTTCCTACAAACTAATACTACCTACAAACTAATACTACCTACAAACTAGAGAGAACATTGCATTGTGGGGGTTTTGTAGTCGACTTGAGCTGCAACAGGTTTTGCACAACCTTATTATAATGGCAGAATGAAACATTTGTTCACCAAAGATATTGTTCTCATTTATTAGTGTTATGTAATACTGTGAATTATAGGAATTAGGGTTTTGGGATGGATTTCACTGTATTTCACTGTTATCTGTGACTCTGTGCATGGTACTAAATAGTAGATTATCTCTGTGGTACTAAATAGTAGATTATCTCTGTGGTACTAAATAGTAGATTATCTCCGTGACCCTGTGCATGGTACTAAATAGTAGATTATCTCTGTGACCCTGTGCATGGTACTAAATAGTAGATTATCTCTGTGACCCTGTCTGTGCATGGTACTAAATAGTAGATTATCTCTGTGGGTACTAAATAGTAGATTATCTCCGTGACCCTGTGCATGGTACTAAATAGTAGATTATCTCCGTGACCCTGTGCATGGTACTAAATAGTAGATTATCTCTTATCTGTCTGTGCATGGTACTAAATAGTAGATTATCTCTGTCTGTCTGTGCATGGTACTAAATAGTAGATTATCTCTGTGACCCTGTCTGTGCATGGTACTAAATAGTAGATTATCTCTGTGACCCTGTCTGTGCATGGTACTAAATATGGTACTAAATGCAGTAGATTATCTCTAGTGACCCTGTCTGTGCATGGTACTAAATAGTAGATTATCTCTGTGACCCTGTCTGTGCATGGTACTAAATAGTAGATTATCTCTGTGACCCTGTCTGTGCATGGTACTAAATAGTAGATTATCTCTGTGACCCTGTCTGTGCATGGTACTAAATAGTAGATTATCTCTGTGACCCTGTCTGTGCATGGTACTAAATAGTAGATTATCTCTGTGACCCTGTCTGTGCATGGTACTAAATAGTAGATTAGTAGATAGATTATCTCTGTGACCCTGTCTGTGCATGGTACTAAATAGCCCCAGATTATCTCTGTGACCCTGTCTGTGCATGGTACTAAATAGTAGATTATCTCTGTGACCCTGTCTGTGCATGGTACTAAATAGTAGATTATCTCTGTGATCTGTCTGTGCATGGTACTAAATAGTAGATTATCTCTGTGACCCTCAGTGCATGGTACTAAATAGTAGATTATCTCTGTGACCCTGTCTGTGCATGGTACTAAATAGTAGATTATCTCTGTGAGCCCAGACCTGCAGGTATAAATAGGATCCCCTGCAGCCCAGTGTTTATTTTGCCCAGATGGTGGAGGAATGAATGCCCAGTTCCCTCAGCCCAGATCCCCTCAGCCCAGATCCCCTCAGCCCAGATCCTCTCAGTGTCTCAGCCCCAGATCCCTCAGCCCCAGATCCCCTCAGCCCCAGATCCCCTCAGCCCAGATCCCCTCAGCCCAGATCCTCTCAGCCCCAGATCCCCAGCCCCCAGATCCCCTCAGCCCCAGATCCCCTCAGCCCAGATCCCCTCAGCCCCAGATCCCTCAGCCCAGATCCCTCAGCCCAGATCCCCTCAGCCCAGATCCCCTCAGCCCAGATCCCCTCAGCCCAGCCCCAGATCCTCTCAGCCCAGATCCCCTCAGCCCCAGATCCCTCAGCCCAGATCAGATCCCTCAGCCCAGATCCTCTCAGCCCCAGATCCCAGATCCTCTCAGCCCCAGATCCCCTCAGCCCAGATCCCAGCTCAGCCCCAGATCCCCTCAGCCCCAGATCCCCTCAGCCCCAGATCAGCCCCTCAGCCCAGATCCCCTCAGCCCAGATCCCTCAGCCCCAGATCAGCCCAGATCCCTCAGCCCAGATCCCCTCAGCCCAGATCCCCTCAGCCCAGATCCTCTCAGCCCCAGATCCCCTCAGCCCAGATCCTCTCAGCCCAGATCCCTCAGCCCCAGATCCCCTCAGCCCCAGATCCCCTCAGCCCCAGATCCCCTCAGCCCCAGATCCCTCAGCCCCAGATCCCTCAGCCCAGATCCCTCAGCCCAGATCCCCTCAGCCCAGATCCAGATCCTCAGATCCTCTCCCCAGATCCCCTCAGATCCCCAGATCCCCTCAGCCCAGATCCCCTCAGCCCCAGATCAGCCCCTCAGCCCCAGATCCCTCAGCCCAGATCCCCTCAGCCCAGATCCCCTCAGCCCAGATCCCCTCAGCCCAGATCCTCAGCCCCAGATCCCCTCAGCCCCAGATCCCCTCAGCCCAGATCAGCCCAGATCCTCAGCCCAGATCCCCTCAGCCCAGATCCCTCAGCCCCAGATCCTCTCAGCCCAGATCCCTCAGCCCAGATCCTCTCAGCCCCAGATCCCTCAGCCCAGATCCTCAGCCCCAGATCCCTCAGCCCAGATCCCTCAGCCCAGATCCCCTCAGCCCAGATCCTCTCAGCCCAGATCCTCTCAGATCCCCAGATCAGCCCCCTCAGCCCCAGATCCTCTCAGCCCAGATCCCCTCAGCCCAGATCCTCTCAGCCCAGATCCTCTCAGCCCCAGATCCCC
>NC_088422.1:104199810-104220559 GCF_034236695.1 Oncorhynchus nerka
TACTCTGGGTGATAGACAGTCCACAGCCTGTGTTTACATGGTCAGTACAGTCTGTCAGTCCTTACTCTGGGTGATAGACAGTACAGACTGTCAGGTCCTGTGTTATAACAGCCCTCACTGTAACTAACAGGCCGTACTCAGCCAGAGTTATAACAGCCCTCACTGTAACTAACAGGCCGTACTCAGCCAGAGTTATAACAGGCCTCACTGTAACTAACAGGCCGTACTCAGCCAGAGTTATAACAGCCCTCACTGTAACTAACAGGCCGTACTCAGCCAGGGATATAACAGCCTCACTGTAACTAACAGGCCGTACTCAGCCAGAGTTATAACAGCCCTCACTGTAACTAACAGGCCGTAGGCCGGGTATAACAGCCCTCACTGTAACTAACAGGCCGTACTCAGCCAGAGTTATAACAGGCCCTCAGTGTAACTAACAGGCCGTACTCAGCCAGGGATATAACAGCCCTCACTGTAACTAACAGGCCGTACTCAGCCAGTAACTAAATATAAATAAACAGATATAACAGCCCTCACTGTAACTAACAGGCCGTACTCAGCCAGGGTTATAACAGCTCACTGTAACTAACAGGCCGTACTCAGTCAGGGATATAACAGCCCTCACTGTAACAACAGGCCGTACTCAGGGATATAACAGCCTCACTGTAACTAACAGGATAGCCAGAGTTATAACAGCCCTCACTGTAACTAACAGGCCGTACTCAGCCAGAGTTATGTAACAGGCCTCACTGTAACTAACAGGCCGTACTCAGTCCAGGGGATATAACAGCCCTCACTGTAACTAACAGGCCGTACTCAGTCAGGGATATAACAGCCCTCACTGTAACTAACAGGCCGTAGCCAGGGAGATAACAGAATGTGGCTGTGTCACTATCTATGTAAGGAGGGAAGATAGGCTGTGTGTGTGTGTGAATGTGCTTCAGTGTGTGTGTGTGTGTGTGTGTGTGTGTGGGGGTGTGTGTGTGTGTGTGTGTGTGTGTATAGCCTCACTGTAACTAACAGGCCGTACTCAGCCAGAGTTATAACAGCCTCACTGTAACTAAAAGGCCGTACTCAGCCAGAGTTATAACAGGCCTCACTGTAACTAACAGGCCGTACTCAGCCAGAGTTATAACAGCCCTCACGGTAACTAACAGGCCGTACTCAACCAGAGTTATAACAGGCCTCACTGTAACTAACAGGCCGTACTCAACCAGAATATAACAGGCCTCACTGTAACTAACAGGCCGTACCAGCCAGTTATAACAGCCTCACTGTAACTAACAGGCCGTACTCAGCCAGGGTTATAACAGGCCTCACTGTAACTAACAGGCCGTACTCACCCAGTAATAACAGGCCGTACAGCCAGAGTTATAACAGGCCTCACTGTAACTAACAGGCCGTACTCAGCCAGGTTATAACAGGCCTCACTGTAACTAACAGGCCGTACTCAGCCAGGGTTATAACAGTCCTCACTGTAACTAACAGGCCGTACTCAGCCAGGGATATAACAGGCCTCACTGTAACTAACAGGCCGTACTCAGCCAGGGATATAACAGGCCTCACTGTAACTAACAGGCCGCACTCAGTCAGGGATATAACAGCCCTCACTGTAACTAACAGGCCGTACTCAGCCAGAGTTATAACAGGCCTCACTGTAACTAACAGGCCGTACTCAGCCAGAGTTATAACAGCCCTCACTGTAACTAACAGGCCGTACTCAGCCAGAGTTATAACAGGCCTCACTGTAACTAACAGGCCGTACTCAGCCAGGGATATAACAGCCCTCACTGTAACTAACAGGCCGTACTATAACAGCCCTCACTGAACTAACAGGCCGTATCAGCCAGGGATAAACAGCCCTCACTGTGTAACTAACAGGCCGGGATATAAATAGGTCTCAGTAACCAGAGTTATAACAGCCCTCACTGTAACTAACAGGCCGTACTCAGCCAGGATATAACAGCCCTCACTGTAACTAACAGGCCGTACTCAGCCAGAGTTATAACAGCCCTCACTGTAACTAACAGGCCGTACTCAGCCAGAGTTATAACAGCCCTCACTGTAACTAACAGGCCGTACTCAGCCAGGGATATAACAGGCCGTACTCAGCCAGAGTTATAACAGAATGCAGCCAACAGCTTCAGACCACTGATCACTATCTATGTAAGGAGGGAAGATATGAGTGGCTGTGTGTGTGTGTGTGTGTGTGTGTGTGTGTGTGTGTGTGTGTGTGTGTGGGTGTGTGTGTGTGTGTGTGCTGTGTGTGTGTGTGTGTGGCTGTGTGTGTGTGTGTGCCAGAGAGTGGCCTGGTATACTGGAGTTATAACAGTTAATGGTGCACCACAGCTCCATCAGGCCGTACTCAGCAGCACCGAGCCCCAGGCCGGTGCAGTTACCCAGCCTCCTCCTTTCTAACAGGCCAGCCAGGTTATAACAGGCCTATCAACTGGAAACATTACAGGGAGCTTTTATGGACCTAAACATTCTGCCATCTCACATGGTGAACAGTCAGTTTAACAGTAGTACTACCTCAGTTTAGACAGTAGTAACTACAGGAACTATCTACTACTCAGTTTAGACAGTAGTATGTAACTGGAACCAGGGATATCTACTACCTCAGGCCGTTGCCAGGCAGTTATAAACAGGCCTCACTGTAACTCAGGCCGACTGAGGGATATAACAGTGGTAACTAACAGGCCGCAACTATCTACTACCTCAGTTGAAACAGTAGTATACTGGAACTATCTACTACCTCAGTTTAACAGCCCTCACTACCTCAACTAACAGGCCGTACTGCCAGAACTATCTACTACCTCAGTTGAAACAGTCAGTAACACTGGAACTATCTACTACCTCAGTTGAAACAGTAAGTATGCTGGAACTATATACTACCTCAGTTTAGACAGTAGTATACTGGAACTATCTACTACCTCAGTTTAAACAGCAGTACTACCTCAGTTTAGACAGTAGTATACAGGAACTATCTACTACCTCAGTTGAGACAGTAGTATACAGGAACTATCTACTACCTCAGTTGAGACAGTAGTATACTGGAACTATCTACTACCTCAGTTGAAACAGTAGTATACAGGAACTATCTACTACCTCAGTTGAGACAGTAGTATACTGGAACTATCTACTACCTCAGTTGAGACAGTAGTATACTGGAACTATCTACTACCTCAGTTTAAACAGTAGTATACTGGAACTATCCGTAAAAGTCCTGGAATGCCACAGATGTCATTAATCTGTGCTGTGGTGCTCTGTGCCAACAGGACAACACATTGCATATGTAGAAGTGAATGCAACAACAAGTAATGCACTATACATACACTATAGTAACAAAGTGTCTGTATAACGGACAAGGCAGTAGGCCGATACAGCACCGACGAGGCAGTAGGCCGATACAGCGCCGACGAGGCAGTAGGCCGATACAGCACCGACGAGGCAGTAGGCCGATACAGCACCGACGAGGCAGTAGGCCGATACAGCACCGTCCAGGCAGTAGGCCGATACAGCGCCGACGAGGCAGTAGGCCGATACAGCGCCGACGAGGCAGTAGGCCGATACAGCGCCGACGAGGCAGTAGGCCGATACGTCACCGATCAGGCAGTAGGCCAATACAGCACCGACGAGGCAGTAGGCCGATACAGCACCGACGAGGCAGTAGGCCGATACAGCACCGACAGGCAGTAGGCGATACGGCACCCGGGGCAGTAGGCCGATACAGCACCGACGAGGCAGTAGGCCGATACAGCACCGACGAGGCAGTAGGCCGATACAGCACCGACGAGGCAGTAGGCCGATACAGCACCGACCAGGCAGTAGGCCGATACAGCACCGACGAGGCAGTAGGCCGATACAGAACCGACGAGGCAGTAGGCCGATACAGAACCGACGAGGCAGTAGGCCGATACAGCACCGACCAGGCAGTAGGCCGATACAGCACCGACGAGGCAGTAGGCCGATACAGCATGAACGAGGCAGTAGGCCGATACAGCACCGATCAGGCAGTAGGCCGATACAGCACCGATCAGGCAGTAGGCCGATACAGCACCGATCAGGCAGTAGGCCGATACAGCATGAACGAGGCAGTAGGCCGATACAGCACCGACGAGGCAGTAGACCGATACAGCACCGATCAGGCAGTAGGCCGATACAGCACCGACGAGGCAGTAGGCCGATACAGCATGAACGAGGCAGTAGGCCGATACAGCACCGACGAGGCAGTAGGCCGATACAGCACCGACGAGGCAGTAGGCCGATACAGCACCGACGAGGCAGTAGGCCGATACAGCACCGATCAGGTAGGATCAGAACAGGCCTGGACTACAGCACCCATCCAGAACAAAGACAGGTCAATAGGCAGTAGGCCTGACACAAAGGTCAATGGGTTCCCATCAGAACAAAGACAGGTCACTCTGTGACTAGATTATGCCAAAACCTGGACTAAACACATTTTAGAGAAATTGTTTTCAAATCCAAGACTAGGCTTAATCGGCACCCGGGAAACCAGCCAAGGAGAGGTAGGGGAAACACTGGAGAGAAGGCGTAAAAAATAGCTCTGACTATCTCAACTGTTCAGTCCCATCAGAACAAAGACAGGTCAATAATTAGCTCTGTGGCTACCTCAACTGTTCAGTCCCATCAGAACAAAGACAGGTCAATAATTAGCTCTGTGACTACCTCAACTGTTCAGTCCCATCAGAACAAAGACAGGTCAATAATTAGCTCTGTGACTACCTCAACTGTTCAGTCCCATCAGTAGGATCAGAACAAAGACAGGTCAATAATTAGCTCTGTGACTACCTCAACTGTTCAGTCCCATCAGTAGGATCAGAACAAAGACAGGTCAATAATTAGCTCTGTGACTACCTCAACTGTTCAGTCCCATCAGTAGAATCAGAGCAGACAACATATGGTCAGACTGAGACCACCTTAAACAACACAGATTATATCCCACCCTGGACGATAATCTTATGGTCAGACTGAGACCACCTTAAACAACACAGATTATATCCCACCCTGGTCCCATCAGTATAATCTTGTGGTCAGACTGAGACCACCTTAAACAACACAGATTATATCCCACCCTGGACGATAATCTTGTGGTCAGACTGAGACCACCTTAAACAACACAGATTATATCCCACCCTGGACGATAATCTTGTGGTCAGACTGAGACCACCTTAAACAACACAGATTATATCCCAACCTGGACGATAATCTTATGGTCAGACTGAGACCACCTTAAACAACACAGATTATATCCCACCCTGGACGATAATCTTATGGTCAGACTGAGACCACCTTAAACAACACAGATTATATCCCACCCTGGACGATAATCTTGTGGTCAGACTGAGACCACCTTAAACAACACAGATTATATCCCACCCTGGACGATAACCTTATGGTCAGACTGAGACCACCCTGGACGATAATCTTATGGTCAGACTGAGACCACCTTAAACAACACAGATTATATCCCACCCTGGACGATAATCTTGTGGTCAGACTGAGACCACCTTAAACAACACAGATTATATCCCACCCTGGACGATAATCATATGGGTCAGACTGAGACCACCTTAAACAACACAGATTATATCCCACCCTGGACGATAATCTTGTGGTCAGACTGAGACCACCTTAAACAACACAGATTATATCCCACCCTGGACGATAATCTTGTGGTCAGACTGAGACCACCTTAAACAACACAGATTATATCCCACCCTGGACGATAATCTTGTGGTCAGACTGAGACCACCTTAAACAACACAGATTATATCCCACCCTGGACGATAATCTTGTGGTCAGACTGAGACCACCTTAAACAACACAGATTATATCCCACCCTGGACGATAATCTTGTGGTCAGACTGAGACCACCTTAAACAACACAGATTATATCCCACCCTGGACGATAATCTTGTGGTCAGACTGAGACCACCTTAAACAACACAGATTATATCCCACCCTGGACGATAATCTTGTGGTCAGACTGAGACCACCTTAAACAACACAGATTATATCCCAACCTGGACGATAATCTTATGGTCAGACTGAGACCACCTTAAACAACACAGATTATATCCCACCCTGGACGATAATCTTGTGGTCAGACTGAGACCACCTTAAACAACACAGATTATATCCCACCCTGGACGATAATCTTGTGGTCAGACTGAGACCACCTTAAACAACACAGATTATATCCCAACCTGGACGATAATCTTATGGTCAGACTGAGACCACCTTAAACAACACAGATTATATCCCACCCTGGACGATAATCTTGTGGTCAGACTGAGACCACCTTAAACAACACAGATTATATCCCACCCTGGACGATAATCTTATGGTCAGACTGAGACCACCTTAAACAACACAGATTATATCCCACCCTGGACGATAATCTTGTGGTCAGACTGAGACCACCTTAAACAACACAGATTATATCCCACCCTGGACGATAATCTTGTGGTCAGACTGAGACCACCTTTAAACAACACAGATTATATCCCACCCTGGACGATAATCTTATGGTCAGACTGAGACCACCTTAAACAACACAGATTATATCCCACCCTGGACGATAATCTTATGGTCAGACTGAGACCACCTTAAACAACACAGATTATATCCCACCCTGGACGATAATCTTATGGTCAGACTGAGACCACCTTAAACAACACAGATTATATCCCACCCTGGACGATAATCTTGTGGTCAGACTGAGACCACCTTAAACAACACAGATTATATCCCACCCTGGACGATAATCTTGTGGTCAGACTGAGACCACCTTAAACAACACAGATTATATCCCACCCTGGACGATAACCTTGTGGTCAGACTGAGACCACCTTAAACAACACAGATTATATCCCACCCAGATTATGGCAGTAGGCCGACGGTAGGCCGACGAGGCAGTAGATTATATCCCACCCTGGACGATAACCTTGGTAATTAGAGGGAGTTTAGCAGCTGCTCAATCTGTGCCATTATATAAACAGAGTTTAGAAGGATGGCACTGTTTGTATGGAAGGATGGCACTGTTTGTTTAGAAGGATGGCACTGTTTGTTTAGAAGGATGGCACTGTTTGTATGGAAGGATGGCACTGTTTGTTTAGAAGGATGGCACTGTTTGTTTAGAAGGAAGGATGGCACTGTTTGTTTAGAAGGATGGCACTGTTTGTTTAGAAGGATGGCACTGTTTGTTTAGAAGGATGGCACTGTTTGTTTAGAAGGATGGCACTGTTTGTTTAGAAGGATGGCACTGTTTGTTTAGAAGGATGGCACTGTTTGTTTAGAAGGATGGCACTGTTTGTTTAGAAGGATGGCACTGTTTGTTTGGAAGGATGGCACTGTTTGTTTAGAAGGATGGCACTGTTTGTTTAGAAGGATGGCACTGTTTGTTTAGAAGGATGGCACTGTTTGTTTAGAAGGATGGCACTGTTTGTTTAGAAGGATGGCACTGTTTGTTTGGGATGGCACTTTTGGTACACATGGCATTTTGTATGGAGGATGGCACTGTTTGTTTCTCCATCTGGTTAGTCTGATTTACCATCTGTTAGGCTTTTATACCATCTGGTTAGTCTGATTTACCATCTGGTTAGTCTGATTTACCATCTGGTTAGTCTAATATACCATCTGGTTAGTCTGATTTACCATCTGGTTAGTCTAATTTACCATCTGGTTAGTCTAATTTACCATCTGGTTAGTCTAATATACCATCTGGTTAGTCTGATTTACCATCTGGTTAGTCTGATTTACCATCTGGTTAGTCTAATTTACCATCTCCATCTGGTTAGTCTGATTTACCATCTGGTTAGTCTAATATACCATCTGGTTAGTGTAATTTACCATCTGGTTAGTCTAATATACCATCTGGTTAGTCTAATATACCATCTGTTTAGTCTAATTTACCATCTGGTTAGTCTGATTTACCATCTGGTTAGTCTAATTTACCATCTCCATCTGGTTAGTCTAATATACCATCTGGTTAGTCTAATATACCATCTGGTTAGTCTAATATACCATCTGGTTAGACTAATATACCATCTGGTTAGTCTAATTTACCATCTGGTTAGTCTGATTTACCATCTGGTTAGTCTAATTTACCATCTGGTTAGTCTGATTTACCATCTGGTTAGTCTAATATACCATCTGGTTAGTCTAATTTACCATCTGGTTAGTCTAATTTACCATCTGGTTAGTCTGATTTACCATCTGGTTAGTCTGATTTACCATCTGGTTAGTCTGATTTACCATCTGGTTAGTCTGATTTACCATCTGGTTAGTCTGATTTACCATCTGGTTAGTCTAATTTACCATCTGGTTAGTCTGATTTACCATCTGGTTAGTCTGATTTACCATCTGGTTAGTCTAATATACCATCTGGTTAGTCTAATATACCATCTGTTTAGTCTAATTTACCATCTGGTTAGTCTGATTTACCATCTGGTTAGTCTAATTTACCATCTGGTTAGTCTAAAATACCATCTGGTTAGTCTGATTTACCATCTGGTTAGTCTGATTTACCATCTGGTTAGTCTGATTTACCATCTGGTTAGTCTGATTTACCATCTGGTTAGTCTAATATACCATCTGGTTAGTCTAATATACCATCTGTTTAGTCTAATTTACCATCTGGTTAGTCTGATTTACCATCTGGTTAGTCTAATTTACCATCTCCATCTGGTTAGTCTAATATACCATCTGGTTAGTCTAATATACCATCTGGTTAGTCTAATATACCATCTGGTTAGTCTAATATACCATCTGGTTAGTCTAATATACCATCTGGTTAGTCTAATTTACCATCTGGTTAGTCTAATTTACCATCTGGTTAGTCTAATTTACCATCTGGTTAGTCTAATTTACCATCTGGTTAGTCTAATTTACCATCTGGTTAGTTTGATTTACCATCTGGTTAGTCTAATATACCATCTGGTTAGTCTAATTTACCATCTGGTTAGTCTAATTTACCATCTGGTTAGTCTAATATACCATCTGGTTAGTCTAATATACCATCTGTTTAGTCTAATTTACCATCTGGTTAGTCTGATTTACCATCTGGTTAGTCTAATTTACCATCTCCATCTGGTTAGTCTAATATACCATCTGGTTAGTCTAGTCTAATATACCATCTGGTTAGTCTAATATACCATCTGGTTAGTCTAATATACCATCTGGTTAGTCTAATATACCATCTGGTTAGTCTAATTTACCATCTGGTTAGTCTAATTTACCATCTGGTTAGTCTAATTTACCATCTGGTTAGTCTAATTTACCATCTGGTTAGTCTAATTTACCACCTCCATCTGGTTAGTCTAATTTACCATCTGGTTAGTCTAATTTACCATCTGGTTAGTCTAATTTACCATCTGGTTAGTCTAATATACCATCTGGTTAGTCTAATTTACCATCTGGTTAGTCTAATTTACCATCTGGTCAGTCTAATATACCATCTGGTTAGTCTAATTTACCATCTGGTTAGTCTAATTTACCATCTGGTTAGTCTAATTTACCATCTGGTTAGTCTAATTTACCATCTGGTTAGTCTAATATACCATCTGGTTAGTCTAATATACCATCTGGTTAGTCTGATTTATCATCTGGTTAGTCTAATATACCATCTGGTTAGTCTGATTTACCATCTGGTTAGTCTAATTTACCATCTGGTTAGTCTAATTTACCATCTGGTTAGTCTAATTTACCATCTCCATCTGGTTAGTCTAATTTACCATCTGGTTAGTCTAATTTACCATCTGGTTAGTCTAATTTACCATCTGGTTAGTCTAATTTACCATCTGGTCAGTCTAATATACCATCTGGTTAGTCTAATTTACCATCTGGTTAGTCTAATTTACCATCTGGTTAGTCTAATTTACCATCTGGTTAGTCTAATTTACCATCTGGTTAGTCTAATATACCATCTGGTTAGTCTGATTTACCATCTGGTTAGTCTAATATACCATCTGGTTAGTCTGATAT
This sequence comes from Oncorhynchus nerka, assembly GCF_034236695.1. Lineage (NCBI taxonomy): Eukaryota > Metazoa > Chordata > Actinopteri > Salmoniformes > Salmonidae > Oncorhynchus > Oncorhynchus nerka. The sequence goes on from NC_088422.1 coordinate 104,209,819, forward strand.
ACCATCTGGTTAGTCTAATATACCATCTGGTTAGTCTAATTTACCATCTGGTTAGTCTGATTTACCATCTGGTCAGTCTAATATACCATCTGGTTAGTCTAATATACCATCTGGTTAGTCTAATTTATCATCTCCATCTGGTTAGTCTAATATACCATCTGGTTAGTCTAATATACCATCTGGTTAGTCTAATATACCATCTGGTTAGTCTAATATACCATCTGGTTAGTCTGATTTACCATCTGGTTAGTCTAATTTACCAGCTCCATCTGGTTAGTCTAATATACCATCTCCATCTGGTTAGTCTAATTTACCATCTCCATCTGGTTAGTCTAATTTACCCATCTGGTTAGTCTAATTTACCAGCTCCATCTGGTTAGTCTAATATACCATCTGGTTAGTCTAATATACCATCTGGTTAGTCTAATATACCATCTCCATCTGGGTAGTCTAATTTACCATCTCCATCTGGTTAGTCTAATTTACCATCTGGTTAGTCTAATATACCATCTGGTTAGTCTAATTTACCATCTGGTTAGTATAATATACCATCTGGTTAGTCTAATTTACCATCTGGTTAGTCTGATTTACCATCTGGTTAGTCTAATTTACCATCTGGTTAGTCTAATTTACCATCTGGTTAGTCTAATATACCATCTGGTTAGTCTAATTTACCATCTGGTTAGTCTGATTTACCATCTGGTTAGTCTAATTTACCATCTGGTTAGTCTGATTTACCATCTGGTTAGTCTGATTTACCATCTGGTTAGTCTAATATACCACCTCCATCTGGTTAGTCTAATTTACCATCTCCATCTGGTTAGTCTAATTTACCATCTGGTTAGTCTAATATACCATCTGGTTAGTCTAATATACCATCTGGTTAGTCTAATTTACCATCTGGTTAGTCTAATATACCATCTGGTTAGTCTAATATACCATCTGGTTAGTCTAATTTACCATCTGGTTAGTCTAATATACGATCTGGTTAGTCTGATTTACCATCTGGTTAGTCTAATTTACCATCTGGTTAGTCTAATTTACCATCTGGTTAGTCTAATTTACCATCTGGTTAGTCTAATATACCATCTGGTTAGTCTAATATACCATCTGGTTAGTCTGATTTACCAGCTGGTTAGTCTAATATACCATCTGGTTAGTCTGATATACCATCTGGTTAGTCTAATATACCATCTGGTTAGTCTAATTTACCATCTGGTTAGTCTGATTTACCATCTGGTCAGTCTAATATACCATCTGGTTAGTCTAATATACCATCTGGTTAGTCTAATTTACCATCTCCATCTGGTTAGTCTAATATACCATCTGGTTAGTCTAATATACCATCTGGTTAGTCTAATATACCATCTGGTTAGTCTAATATACCATCTGGTTAGTCTGATTTACCATCTGGTTAGTCTAATTTACCAGCTCCATCTGGTTAGTCTAATATACCATCTCCATCTGGTTAGTCTAATTTACCATCTCCATCTGGTTAGTCTAATATACCCATCTGGTTAGTCTAATTTACCAGCTCCATCTGGTTAGTCTAATATACCATCTCCATCTGGTTAGTCTAATTTACCATCTCCATCTGGTTAGTCTAATTTACCATCTGGTTAGTCTAATATACCATCTGGTTAGTCTAATTTACCATCTGGTTAGTCTGATTTACCATCTGGTTAGTCTGATTTACCATCTGGTTAGTCTAATATACCATCTGGTTAGTCTAATATACCATCTGTTTAGTCTAATTTACCATCTGGTTAGTCTGATTTACCATCTGGTTAGTCTAATTTACCATCTGGTTAGTCTAATATACCATCTGGTTAGTCTGATTTACCATCTGGTTAGTCTGATTTACCATCTGGTTAGTCTGATTTACCATCTGGTTAGTCTAATATACCATCTGGTTAGTCTAATATACCATCTGTTTAGTCTAATTTACCATCTGGTTAGTCTGATTTACCATCTGGTTAGTCTAATTTACCATCTCCATCTGGTTAGTCTAATATACCATCTGGTTAGTCTAATATACCATCTGGTTAGTCTAATATACCATCTGGTTAGTCTAATATACCATCTGGTTAGTCTAATTTACCATCTGGTTAGTCTAATATACCATCTGGTTAGTCTGATTTACCATCTGGTTAGTCTAATTTACCATCTGGTTAGTCTAATTTACCATCTGGTTAGTCTAATTTACCATCTGGTTAGTCTAATATACCATCTGGTTAGTCTAATATACCATCTGGTTAGTCTGATTTACCAGCTGGTTAGTCTAATATACCATCTGGTTAGTCTGATATACCATCTGGTTAGTCTAATATACCATCTGGTTAGTCTAATTTACCATCTGGTTAGTCTGATTTACCATCTGGTCAGTCTAATATACCATCTGGTTAGTCTAATATACCATCTGGTTAGTCTAATTTACCATCTCCATCTGGTTAGTCTAATATACCATCTGGTTAGTCTAATATACCATCTGGTTAGTCTAATATACCATCTGGTTAGTCTAATATACCATCTGGTTAGTCTGATTTACCATCTGGTTAGTCTAATTTACCAGCTCCATCTGGTTAGTCTAATATACCATCTCCATCTGGTTAGTCTAATTTACCATCTCCATCTGGTTAGTCTAATATACCCATCTGGTTAGTCTAATTTACCAGCTCCATCTGGTTAGTCTAATATACCATCTCCATCTGGTTAGTCTAATTTACCATCTCCATCTGGTTAGTCTAATTTACCATCTGGTTAGTCTAATATACCATCTGGTTAGTCTAATTTACCATCTGGTTAGTATAATATACCATCTGGTTAGTCTAATTTACCATCTGGTTAGTCTGATTTACCATCTGGTTAGTCTAATTTACCATCTGGTTAGTCTAATTTACCATCTGGTTAGTCTAATATACCATCTGGTTAGTCTAATTTACCATCTGGTTAGTCTGATTTACCATCTGGTTAGTCTAATTTACCATCTCCATCTGGTTAGTCTAATTTACCATCTGGTTAGTCTAATATACCATCTGGTTAGTCTAATTTACCATCTGGTTAGTATAATATACCATCTGGTTAGTCTAATTTACCATCTGGTTAGTCTGATTTACCATCTGGTTAGTCTAATTTACCATCTGGTTAGTCTAATTTACCATCTGGTTAGTCTAATATACGTTCTGGTTAGTCTAATTTACCATCTGGTTAGTCTGATATACCATCTGGTTAGTCTAATTTACCATCTGGTTAGTCTGATTTACCATCTGGTTAGTCTGATTTACCATCTGGTTAGTCTAATATACCATCTGGTTAGTCTAATATACCATCTGGTTAGTCTAATATACCATCTGGTTAGTCTAATATACCATCTGGTTAGTCTAATTTACCATCTGGTTAGTCTAATTTACCATCTGGTTAGTCTAATTTACCATCTGGTTAGTCTAATTTACCATCTGGTTAGTCTAATTTACCATCTGGTTAGTTTGATTTACCATCTGGTTAGTCTAATATACCATCTGGTTAGTCTAATTTACCATCTGGTTAGTCTAATTTACCATCTGGTTAGTCTAATATACCATCTGGTTAGTCTAATATACCATCTGTTTAGTCTAATTTACCATCTGGTTAGTCTGATTTACCATCTGGTTAGTCTAATTTACCATCTCCATCTGGTTAGTCTAATATACCATCTGGTTAGTCTAGTCTAATATACCATCTGGTTAGTCTAATATACCATCTGGTTAGTCTAATATACCATCTGGTTAGTCTAATATACCATCTGGTTAGTCTAATTTACCATCTGGTTAGTCTAATTTACCATCTGGTTAGTCTAATTTACCATCTGGTTAGTCTAATTTACCATCTGGTTAGTCTAATTTACCACCTCCATCTGGTTAGTCTAATTTACCATCTGGTTAGTCTAATTTACCATCTGGTTAGTCTAATTTACCATCTGGTTAGTCTAATATACCATCTGGTTAGTCTAATTTACCATCTGGTTAGTCTAATTTACCATCTGGTCAGTCTAATATACCATCTGGTTAGTCTAATTTACCATCTGGTTAGTCTAATATACCATCTGGTTAGTCTAATTTACCATCTGGTTAGTCTGATTTACCATCTGGTTAGTCTAATTTACCATCTCCATCTGGTTAGTCTAATTTACCATCTGGTTAGTCTAATATACCATCTGGTTAGTCTAATTTACCATCTGGTTAGTATAATATACCATCTGGTTAGTCTAATTTACCATCTGGTTAGTCTGATTTACCATCTGGTTAGTCTAATTTACCATCTGGTTAGTCTAATTTACCATCTGGTTAGTCTAATATACGTTCTGGTTAGTCTAATTTACCATCTGGTTAGTCTGATATACCATCTGGTTAGTCTAATTTACCATCTGGTTAGTCTGATTTACCATCTGGTTAGTCTGATTTACCATCTGGTTAGTCTAATATACCATCTGGTTAGTCTAATATACCATCTGGTTAGTCTAATATACCATCTGGTTAGTCTAATATACCATCTGGTTAGTCTAATTTACCATCTGGTTAGTCTAATTTACCATCTGGTTAGTCTAATTTACCATCTGGTTAGTCTAATTTACCATCTGGTTAGTCTAATTTACCATCTGGTTAGTTTGATTTACCATCTGGTTAGTCTAATATACCATCTGGTTAGTCTAATTTACCATCTGGTTAGTCTAATTTACCATCTGGTTAGTCTAATATACCATCTGGTTAGTCTAATATACCATCTGTTTAGTCTAATTTACCATCTGGTTAGTCTGATTTACCATCTGGTTAGTCTAATTTACCATCTCCATCTGGTTAGTCTAATATACCATCTGGTTAGTCTAGTCTAATATACCATCTGGTTAGTCTAATATACCATCTGGTTAGTCTAATATACCATCTGGTTAGTCTAATATACCATCTGGTTAGTCTAATTTACCATCTGGTTAGTCTAATTTACCATCTGGTTAGTCTAATTTACCATCTGGTTAGTCTAATTTACCATCTGGTTAGTCTAATTTACCACCTCCATCTGGTTAGTCTAATTTACCATCTGGTTAGTCTAATTTACCATCTGGTTAGTCTAATTTACCATCTGGTTAGTCTAATATACCATCTGGTTAGTCTAATTTACCATCTGGTTAGTCTAATTTACCATCTGGTCAGTCTAATATACCATCTGGTTAGTCTAATTTACCATCTGGTTAGTCTAATTTACCATCTGGTTAGTCTAATTTACCATCTGGTTAGTCTAATTTACCATCTGGTTAGTCTAATATACCATCTGGTTAGTCTAATATACCATCTGGTTAGTCTGATTTATCATCTGGTTAGTCTAATATACCATCTGGTTAGTCTGATTTACCATCTGGTTAGTCTAATTTACCATCTGGTTAGTCTAATTTACCATCTGGTTAGTCTAATTTACCATCTCCATCTGGTTAGTCTAATTTACCATCTGGTTAGTCTAATTTACCATCTGGTTAGTCTAATTTACCATCTGGTTAGTCTAATTTACCATCTGGTTAGTCTAATTTACCATCTGGTCAGTCTAATATACCATCTGGTTAGTCTAATTTACCATCTGGTTAGTCTAATTTACCATCTGGTTAGTCTAATTTACCATCTGGTTAGTCTAATTTACCATCTGGTTAGTCTAATATACCATCTGGTTAGTCTGATTTACCATCTGGTTAGTCTAATATACCATCTGGTTAGTCTGATATACCATCTGGTTAGTCTAATATACCATCTGGTTAGTCTAATTTACCATCTGGTTAGTCTGATTTACCATCTGGTCAGTCTAATATACCATCTGGTTAGTCTAATATACCATCTGGTTAGTCTAATTTATCATCTCCATCTGGTTAGTCTAATATACCATCTGGTTAGTCTAATATACCATCTGGTTAGTCTAATATACCATCTGGTTAGTCTAATATACCATCTGGTTAGTCTGATTTACCATCTGGTTAGTCTAATTTACCAGCTCCATCTGGTTAGTCTAATATACCATCTCCATCTGGTTAGTCTAATTTACCATCTCCATCTGGTTAGTCTAATTTACCCATCTGGTTAGTCTAATTTACCAGCTCCATCTGGTTAGTCTAATATACCATCTGGTTAGTCTAATATACCATCTGGTTAGTCTAATATACCATCTCCATCTGGGTAGTCTAATTTACCATCTCCATCTGGTTAGTCTAATTTACCATCTGGTTAGTCTAATATACCATCTGGTTAGTCTAATTTACCATCTGGTTAGTATAATATACCATCTGGTTAGTCTAATTTACCATCTGGTTAGTCTGATTTACCATCTGGTTAGTCTAATTTACCATCTGGTTAGTCTAATTTACCATCTGGTTAGTCTAATATACCATCTGGTTAGTCTAATTTACCATCTGGTTAGTCTGATTTACCATCTGGTTAGTCTAATTTACCATCTGGTTAGTCTGATTTACCATCTGGTTAGTCTGATTTACCATCTGGTTAGTCTAATATACCACCTCCATCTGGTTAGTCTAATTTACCATCTCCATCTGGTTAGTCTAATTTACCATCTGGTTAGTCTAATATACCATCTGGTTAGTCTAATATACCATCTGGTTAGTCTAATTTACCATCTGGTTAGTCTAATATACCATCTGGTTAGTCTAATATACCATCTGGTTAGTCTAATTTACCATCTGGTTAGTCTAATATACCATCTGGTTAGTCTGATTTACCATCTGGTTAGTCTAATTTACCATCTGGTTAGTCTAATTTACCATCTGGTTAGTCTAATTTACCATCTGGTTAGTCTAATATACCATCTGGTTAGTCTAATAATACCATCTGGTTAGTCTGATTTACCAGCTGGTTAGTCTAATATACCATCTGGTTAGTCTGATATACCATCTGGTTAGTCTAATATACCATCTGGTTAGTCTAATTTACCATCTGGTTAGTCTGATTTACCATCTGGTCAGTCTAATATACCATCTGGTTAGTCTAATATACCATCTGGTTAGTCTAATTTACCATCTCCATCTGGTTAGTCTAATATACCATCTGGTTAGTCTAATATACCATCTGGTTAGTCTAATATACCATCTGGTTAGTCTAATATACCATCTGGTTAGTCTGATTTACCATCTGGTTAGTCTAATTTACCAGCTCCATCTGGTTAGTCTAATATACCATCTCCATCTGGTTAGTCTAATTTACCATCTCCATCTGGTTAGTCTAATATACCCATCTGGTTAGTCTAATTTACCAGCTCCATCTGGTTAGTCTAATTTACCATCTCCATCTGGTTAGTCTAATTTACCATCTCCATCTGGTTAGTCTAATTTACCATCTGGTTAGTCTAATATACCATCTGGTTAGTCTAATTTACCATCTGGTTAGTCTGATTTACCATCTGGTTAGTCTGATTTACCATCTGGTTAGTCTAATATACCATCTGGTTAGTCTAATATACCATCTGTTTAGTCTAATTTACCATCTGGTTAGTCTGATTTACCATCTGGTTAGTCTAATTTACCATCTGGTTAGTCTAATATACCATCTGGTTAGTCTGATTTACCATCTGGTTAGTCTGATTTACCATCTGGTTAGTCTGATTTACCATCTGGTTAGTCTAATATACCATCTGGTTAGTCTAATATACCATCTGTTTAGTCTAATTTACCATCTGGTTAGTCTGATTTACCATCTGGTTAGTCTAATTTACCATCTCCATCTGGTTAGTCTAATATACCATCTGGTTAGTCTAATATACCATCTGGTTAGTCTAATATACCATCTGGTTAGTCTAATATACCATCTGGTTAGTCTAATTTACCATCTGGTTAGTCTAATATACCATCTGGTTAGTCTGATTTACCATCTGGTTAGTCTAATTTACCATCTGGTTAGTCTAATTTACCATCTGGTTAGTCTAATTTACCATCTGGTTAGTCTAATATACCATCTGGTTAGTCTAATATACCATCTGGTTAGTCTGATTTACCAGCTGGTTAGTCTAATATACCATCTGGTTAGTCTGATATACCATCTGGTTAGTCTAATATACCATCTGGTTAGTCTAATTTACCATCTGGTTAGTCTGATTTACCATCTGGTCAGTCTAATATACCATCTGGTTAGTCTAATATACCATCTGGTTAGTCTAATTTACCATCTCCATCTGGTTAGTCTAATATACCATCTGGTTAGTCTAATATACCATCTGGTTAGTCTAATATACCATCTGGTTAGTCTAATATACCATCTGGTTAGTCTGATTTACCATCTGGTTAGTCTAATTTACCAGCTCCATCTGGTTAGTCTAATATACCATCTCCATCTGGTTAGTCTAATTTACCATCTCCATCTGGTTAGTCTAATATACCCATCTGGTTAGTCTAATTTACCAGCTCCATCTGGTTAGTCTAATATACCATCTCCATCTGGTTAGTCTAATTTACCATCTCCATCTGGTTAGTCTAATTTACCATCTGGTTAGTCTAATATACCATCTGGTTAGTCTAATTTACCATCTGGTTAGTATAATATACCATCTGGTTAGTCTAATTTACCATCTGGTTAGTCTGATTTACCATCTGGTTAGTCTAATTTACCATCTGGTTAGTCTAATTTACCATCTGGTTAGTCTAATATACCATCTGGTTAGTCTAATTTACCATCTGGTTAGTCTGATTTACCATCTGGTTAGTCTAATTTACCATCTCCATCTGGTTAGTCTAATTTACCATCTGGTTAGTCTAATATACCATCTGGTTAGTCTAATTTACCATCTGGTTAGTATAATATACCATCTGGTTAGTCTAATTTACCATCTGGTTAGTCTGATTTACCATCTGGTTAGTCTAATTTACCATCTGGTTAGTCTAATTTACCATCTGGTTAGTCTAATATACGTTCTGGTTAGTCTAATTTACCATCTGGTTAGTCTGATATACCATCTGGTTAGTCTAATTTACCATCTGGTTAGTCTGATTTACCATCTGGTTAGTCTGATTTACCATCTGGTTAGTCTAATATACCACCTCCATCTGGTTAGTCTAATTTACCATCTCCATCTGGTTAGTCTAATTTACCATCTGGTTAGTCTAATATACCATCTGGTTAGTCTAATATACCATCTGGTTAGTCTAATTTACCATCTGGTTAGTCTAATATACCATCTGGTTAGTCTAATATACCATCTGGTTAGTCTAATTTACCATCTGGTTAGTCTAATATACCATCTGGTTAGTCTGATTTACCATCTGGTTAGTCTAATTTACCATCTGGTTAGTCTAATTTACCATCTGGTTAGTCTAATTTACCATCTGGTTAGTCTAATATACCATCTGGTTAGTCTAATATACCATCTGGTTAGTCTGATTTACCAGCTGGTTAGTCTAATATACCATCTGGTTAGTCTGATATACCATCTGGTTAGTCTAATATACCATCTGGTTAGTCTAATTTACCATCTGGTTAGTCTGATTTACCATCTGGTCAGTCTAATATACCATCTGGTTAGTCTAATATACCATCTGGTTAGTCTAATTTACCATCTCCATCTGGTTAGTCTAATATACCATCTGGTTAGTCTAATATACCATCTGGTTAGTCTAATATACCATCTGGTTAGTCTAATATACCATCTGGTTAGTCTGATTTACCATCTGGTTAGTCTAATTTACCATCTCCATCTGGTTAGTCTAATATACCATCTCCATCTGGTTAGTCTAATTTACCATCTCCATCTGGTTAGTCTAATATACCCATCTGGTTAGTCTAATTTACCAGCTCCATCTGGTTAGTCTAATATACCATCTGGTTAGTCTAATATACCATCTCCATCTGGTTAGTCTAATTTACCATCTCCATCTGGTTAGTCTAATTTACCATCTCCATCTGGTTAGTCTAATTTACCATCTGGTTAGTCTAATATACCATCTGGTTAGTCTAATTTACCATCTGGTTAGTATAATATACCATCTGGTTAGTATAATTTACCATCTGGTTAGTCTGATTTACCATCTGGTTAGTCTAATTTACCATCTGGTTAGTCTAATTTACCATCTGGTTAGTCTAATATACCATCTGGTTAGTCTAATTTACCATCTGGTTAGTCTAATTTACCATCTGGTTAGTCTAATATACCATCTGGTTAGTCTAATTTACCATCTGGTTAGTCTGATTTACCATCTGGTTAGTCTAATTTACCATCTGGTTAGTCTGATTTACCATCTGGTTAGTCTGATTTACCATCTGGTTAGTCTAATATACCACCTCCATCTGGTTAGTCTAATTTACCATCTCCATCTGGTTAGTCTAATTTACCATCTGGTTAGTCTAATATACCATCTGGTTAGTCTAATATACCATCTGGTTAGTCTAATTTACCATCTGGTTAGTCTAATATACCATCTGGTTAGTCTAATATACCATCTGGTTAGTCTAATTTACCATCTGGTTAGTCTAATATACCATCTGGTTATTCTGATTTACCATCTGGTTAGTCTGATTTACCATCTGGTTAGTCTGATTTACCATCTGGTTAGTCTAATTTACCATCTGGTTAGTCTGATTTACCATCTGGTTAGTCTGATTTACCATCTGGTTAGTCTGATTTACCATCTGGTTAGTCTGATTTACCATCTGGTTAGTCTAATATACCACCTCCATCTGGTTAGTGTAATTTACCATCTCCATCCATCTCCATCTGGTTAGTCTAATTTACC
>NC_088422.1:104221059-104241059 GCF_034236695.1 Oncorhynchus nerka
AACCAGGCAGGACCCGCAGGACAACCAGGCAGGACCCGCAGGAAACCAGGCAGGACCCGCAGGAAACCAGACAGGACCCGCAAGAAACCAGACAGGACCCACAGGAAACCAGGCAGGACCCACAGGAAACCAGACAGGACCCGCAGGAAACCAGACAGGACCCGCAGGAAACCAGACAGGACCCGCAGGAAACCAGACAGGACCCGCAGGAAACCAGGCAGGACCCGCAGGAAACCAGGCAGGACCCACAGGAAACCAGGCAGGACCTACAGGAATCCAGACAGGACCCACAGGAAACCAGGCAGGACCCACAGGAAACCAGGCAGGACCCACAGGAAACCAGGCAGGACCCGCAGAAAACCAGGCAAGACCCGCAGGAAACCAGGCAGGACCCACAGGAAACCAGACAGGACCCGCAGGAAACCAGACAGGACCCACAGGAAACCAGGCAGGACCCGCAGGAAACCAGGCAGGACCCGCAGGAAACCAGGCAGGACCCGCAGGAAACCAGACAGGACCCGCAGGAAACCAGACAGGACCCACAGGAAACCAGGCAGGACCCGCAGGAAACCAGACAGAACCCACAAGAAACCAGGCAGGACCCACAAGAAACCAGGCAGGACCCACAGGAAACCAGACAGGACCCGCAGGAAACCAGACAGGACCCACAGGAAACCAGGCAGGACCCGCAGGAAACCAGGCAGGACCCGCAGGAAACCAGGCAGGACCCGCAGGAAACCAGGCAGGACCCGCAGGAAACCAGGCAGGACCCGCAGGAAACCAGACAGGACCCACAAGAAACCAGACAGGACCCACAGGAAACCAGGCAGGACCCACAGGAAACCAGACAGGACCCGCAGGAAACCAGACAGGACCCGCAGGAAACCAGACAGGACCCGCAGGAAACCAGGCAGGACCCGCAGGAAACCAGGCAGGACCCACAGGAAACCAGGCAGGACCTACAGGAATCCAGACAGGACCCACAGGAAACCAGGCAGGACCCACAGGAAACCAGGCAGGACCCACAGGAAACCAGGCAGGACCCGCAGAAAACCAGGCAAGACCCGCAGGAAACCAGGCAGGACCCACAGGAAACCAGACAGGACCCGCAGGAAACCAGACTTGACCCGCAGGAAACCAGGCAGGACCCGCAGGAAACCAGGCAGGACCCGCAGGAAACCAGGCAGGACCCGCAGGAAACCAGGCAGGACCCGCAGGAAACCAGACAGGACCCGGAGGAAACCAGGCAGGACCCGCAGGAAACCAGACAGGACCCACAGGAAACCAGGCAGGACCCACAGGAAACCAGGCAGGACCCGCAGGAAACCAGACAGGACCCGCAGGAAACCAGACAGGACCCGCAGGAAACCAGGCAGGACCCACAGGAAACCAGACAGGACCCGCAGGAAACCAGGCAGGACCCGCAGGAAACCAGGCAGGACCCACAGGAAACCAGGCAGGACCCGCAGGAAACCAGGCAAGACCCGCAGGAAACCAGGCAGGACCCGCAGGAAACCAGGCAGGACCCGCAGGAAACCAGGTAGGACCCGCAGGAAACCAGGCAGGACCCGCAGGAAACCAGGCAGGACCCGCAGGAAACCAGGCAGGACCCGCAGGAAACCAGGCAGGACCCGCAGGAAAGCAGGCAGGACCCGCAGGAAACCAGACAGGACCCGCAGGAAACCAGGCAGGACCCACAGGAAACCAGACAGGACCCGCAGGAAACCAGGCAGGACCCGCAGGAAACCAGACAGGACCCGCAGGAAACCAGGCAGGACCCATGAGGAAACCAGGCAGGACCCGCAGGAAACCAGGCAGGACCCGCAGGAAACCAGGCAGGACCCGCAGGAAACCAGGCAGGACCCGCAGGAAACCAGACAGGACCCGCAGGAAACCAGGCAGGACCCGCAGGAAACCAGACAGGACCCGCAGGAAACCAGACAGACCCCAGGAAACCAGGCAGGACCCGTGAGAGAAACCAGGCAGGACCCGCAGGAAAACCAGACAGGACCCGAGGAAACCAGGCAGGACCCGGGAAACCAGGCAGGACCCGCAGGAAACCAGACAGGACCCAGGAAACCAGACAGGACCCGCAGGAAAACCAGGCAGGACCCGCAGGAAACCAGGCAGGACCCACAGGAAACCAGGCAGGACCTACAGGAATCCAGACAGGACCCACAGGAAACCAGGCAGGACCCACAGGAAACCAGGCAGGACCCACAGGAAACCAGGCAGGACCCGCAGAAAACCAGGCAAGACCCGCAGGAAACCAGGCAGGACCCACAGGAAACCAGACAGGACCCGAGGAAACCAGACTTGACCCAAGAGGAAACCAGGCAGGACCCGCAGGAAACCAGGCAGGACCCGCAGGAAACCAGGCAGGACCCGCAGGAAACCAGGCAGGACCCGCAGGAAACCAGACAGGACCCGGAGGAAACCAGGCAGGACCCGCAGGAAACCAGACAGGACCCACAGGAAACCAGGCAGGACCCACAGGAAACCAGGCAGGACCCGCAGGAAACCAGACAGGACCCGCAGGAAACCAGACAGGACCCGCAGGAAACCAGGCAGGACCCACAGGAAACCAGACAGGACCCGCAGGAAACCAGGCAGGACCCGCAGGAAACCAGGCAGGACCCACAGGAAACCAGGCAGGACCCGCAGGAAACCAGGCAAGACCCGCAGGAAACCAGGCAGGACCCGCAGGAAACCAGGCAGGACCCGCAGGAAACCAGGTAGGACCCGCAGGAAACCAGGCAGGACCCGCAGGAAACCAGGCAGGACCCGCAGGAAACCAGGCAGGACCCGCAGGAAACCAGGCAGGACCCGAGGAAAGCAGGCAGGACCCGCAGGAAACCAGACAGGACCCGAGGAAACCAGGCAGGACCCACAGGAAACCAGACAGGACCCGAGGAAACCAGGCAGGACCCGCAGGAAACCAGACAGGACCCGCAGGAAACCAGGCAGGACCCGCAGGAAACCAGGCAGGACCCGCAGGAAACCAGGCAGGACCCGCAGGAAACCAGGCAGGACCCGCAGGAAACCAGGCAGGACCCGCAGGAAACCAGACAGGACCCGAGGAAACCAGGCAGGACCCCAGGAAACCAGACAGGACCCGCAGGAAACCAGACAGGACCCGAGGAAACCAGGCAGGACCCGCAGGAAACCAGGCAGGACCCGCAGGAAACCAGACAGGACCCGCAGGAAACCAGGCAGGACCCGCAGGAAACCAGGCAGGACCCGCAGGAAACCAGACAGGACCCGCAGGAAACCAGGCAGGACCCGTAGGAAACCAGACAGGACCCACAGGAAACCAGACAGGACCCGCAGGAAACCAGGCAGGACCCGAGGAAACCAGACAGGACCCACAGGAAACCAGACAGGACCCGCAGGAAACCAGACAGGACCCAAGCAGGAAACCAGGCAGGACCCGCAGGAAACCAGACAGGACCCGCAGGAAACCAGACAGGACCCGCAGGAAACCAGACAGGACCCGCAGGAAACCAGGCAGGACCCGCAGGAAACCAGGCAGGACCCGCAGGAAACCAGGCAGGACCCGCAGAAAACCAGGCAGGACCCGCACCAGGCAGGACCCGCAGGAAACCAGACAGACCCGCAGGAAACCAGGCAGGACCCGTAGGAAACCAGACAGGACCCACAGGAAACCAGACAGGACCCGCAGGAAACCAGGCAGGACCCGTAGGAAACCAGACAGGACCCACAGGAAACCAGACAGGACCCGCAGGAAACCAGACAGGACCCGCAGGAAACCAGGCAGGACCCGCAGGAAACCAGACAGGACCCGCAGGAAACCAGACAGGACCCGCAGGAAACCAGACAGGACCCGCAGGAAACCAGGCAGGACCCGCAGGAAACCAGGCAGGACCCACAGGAAACCAGGCAGGACCCGCAGAAAACCAGGCAAGACCCGCAGGAAACCAGGCAGGACCCGCAGGAAACCAGACAGGACCCGCAGGAAACCAGACAGGACCCGCAGGAAACCAGGCAGGACCCGCAGGAAACCAGGCAGGACCCGCAGGAAACCAGGCAGGACCCGCAGGAAACCAGGCAGGACCCGCAGGAAACCAGGCAGGACCCACAGGAAACCAGGCAGGACCCGCAGAAAACCAGGCAAGACCCGCAGGAAACCAGGCAGGACCCACAGGAAACCAGACAGGACCCGCAGGAAACCAGACAGGACCCGCAGGAAACCAGGCAGGACCCGCAGGAAACCAGGCAGGACCCGCAGGAAACCAGGCAGGACCCGCAGGAAACCAGACAGGACCCGCAGGAAACCAGACAGGACCCGGAAAACCAGGCAGGACCCGCAGGAAACAAGGCAGGACCCACAGGAAACCAGGCAGGACCCGCAGGAAACCAGGCAGGACCCGCAGGAAACAAGGCAGGACCCGAGGAAACCAGGCAGGACCCGCAGGAAACCAGACAGGACCCGCAGGAAACCAGACAGGACCCACAGGAAACCAGACAGGACCCGCAGGAAACAAGGCAGGACCCGCAGGAAACCAGGCAGGACCCGCAGGAAACCAGACAGGACCCGCAGGAAACAAGGCAGGACCCGCAGGAAACCAGGCAGGACCCACAGGAAACCAGACAGGACCCACAGGAAACCAGGCAGGACCCACAGGAAACCAGGCAGACCCAGGAAACAAGGCAGGACCCGCAGGAAACCAGGCAGGACCCGCAGGAAACCAGACAGGACCCGCAGGAAACCAGACAGGACCCACAGGAAACCAGACAGGACCCGCAGGAAACAAGGCAGGACCCGCAGGAAACCAGGCAGGACCCGCAGGAAACCAGACAGGACCCGAGGAAACAAGGCAGGACCCGAGGAAACCAGGCAGGACCCGCAGGAAACCAGACAGGACCCGCAGGAAACCAGGCAGGACCCACAGGAAACCAGGCAGGACCCACAGGAAACCAGGCAGGACCCAAGAGAAACCAGGCAGGACCCGCAGGAAACCAGACAGGACCCGCAGGAAACCAGACAGGACCCGCAGGAAACCAGGCAGGACCCACAGGAAACCAGACAGGACCCGCAGGAAACCAGACAGGACCCGCAGGAAACCAGGCAGGACCCGCAGGAAACCAGGCAGGACCCACAGGGAAACCAGACAGGACCCGCAGGAAACCAGGCAGGACCCGCAGGAAACCAGGCAGGACCCGCAGGAAACCAGGCAGGACCCGCAGGAAACCAGACAGGACCCGCAGGAAACCAGGCAGGACCCGTGAGGAAAACCAGACAGGACCCACAGGAAACCAGACAGGACCCGCAGGAAACCAGGCAGGACCCGAGGAAACCAGACAGGACCCACAGGAAACCAGACAGGACCCACAGGAAACCAGACAGGACCCGCAGGAAACCAGGCAGGACCCGCAGGAAACCAGACAGCCCGCAGGAAACCAGACAGGACCCGCAGGAAACCAGGCAGGACCCGCAGGAAACCAGGCAGGACCCGCAGGAAACCAGGCAGGACCCGCAGAAACCAGGCAGGACCCGCAGGAAACCAGGCAGGACCCGCAGGAAACCAGACAGGACCCGAGGAAACCAGACAGGACCCGCAGGAAACCAGGCAGGACCCGCAGGAAACCAGGCAGGACCCGCAGGAAACCAGGCAGGACCCGCAGGAAACCAGACAGGACCCGCAGGAAACCAGACAGGACCCGCAGGAAACCAGACAGGACCCGCAGGAAACCAGGCAGGACCCAAGAGGAAACCAGGCAGGACCCACAGGAAACCAGGCAGGACCCGCAGAAAACCAGGCAAGACCCGCAGGAAACCAGGCAGGACCCGCAGGAAACCAGACAGGACCCACAGGAAACCAGACAGGACCCGCAGGAAACCAGGCAGGACCCGCAGGAAACCAGGCAGGACCCGCAGGAAACCAGGCAGGACCCGCAGGAAACCAGGCAGGACCCGCAGGAAACCAGGCAGGACCCACAGGAAACCAGGCAGGACCCGCAGAAAACCAGGCAAGACCCGCAGGAAACCAGGCAGGACCCACAGGAAACCAGACAGGACCCGCAGGAAACCAGACAGGACCCGCAGGAAACCAGGCAGGACCCGCAGGAAACCAGGCAGGACCCGCAGGAAACCAGGCAGGACCCGCAGGAAACCAGACAGGACCCGCAGGAAACCAGACAGGACCCGCAGGAAACCAGGCAGGACCCGCAGGAAACAAGGCAGGACCCACAGGAAACCAGGCAGGACCCGCAGGAAACCAGGCAGGACCCGCAGGAAACAAGGCAGGACCCGCAGGAAACCAGGCAGGACCCGCAGGAAACCAGACAGGACCCGCAGGAAACCAGACAGGACCCACAGGAAACCAGACAGGACCCGCAGGAAACAAGGCAGGACCCGCAGGAAACCAGGCAGGACCCGCAGGAAACCAGACAGGACCCGCAGGAAACAAGGCAGGACCCGCAGGAAACCAGGCAGGACCCACAGGAAACCAGACAGGACCCGCAGGAAACCAGGCAGGACCCACAGGAAACCAGGCAGGACCCACAGGAAACAAGGCAGGACCCGCAGGAAACCAGGCAGGACCCGCAGGAAACCAGACAGGACCCGCAGGAAACCAGACAGGACCCACAGGAAACCAGACAGGACCCGCAGGAAACAAGGCAGGACCCGCAGGAAACCAGGCAGGACCCGCAGGAAACCAGACAGGACCCGCAGGAAACAAGGCAGGACCCGCAGGAAACCAGGCAGGACCCGCAGGAAACCAGACAGGACCCGCAGGAAACCAGGCAGGACCCGCAGGAAACCAGGCAGGACCCGCAGGAAACCAGGCAGGACCCGCAGGAAACCAGGCAGGACCCGCAGGAAACCAGGCAGGACCCGCAGGAAACCAGACAGGACCCGCAGGAAACCAGGCAGGACCCACAGGAAACCAGACAGGACCCGCAGGAAACCAGACAGGACCCGCAGGAAACCAGGCAGGACCCGCAGGAAACCAGGCAGGACCCGCAGGAAACCAGACAGGACCCGCAGGAAACCAGGCAGGACCCGCAGGAAACCAGGCAGGACCCGCAGGAAACCAGACAGGACCCGCAGGAAACCAGGCAGGACCCGTAGGAAACCAGACAGGACCCACAGGAAACCAGACAGGACCCGCAGGAAACCAGGCAGGACCCGTAGGAAACCAGACAGGACCCACAGGAAACCAGACAGGACCCACAGGAAACCAGACAGGACCCGCAGGAAACCAGGCAGGACCCGCAGGAAACCAGACAGGACCCGCAGGAAACCAGACAGGACCCGCAGGAAACCAGGCAGGACCCGCAGGAAACCAGGCAGGACCCGCAGGAAACCAGGCAGGACCCGCAGAAAACCAGGCAGGACCCGCAGGAAACCAGGCAGGACCCGCAGGAAACCAGACAGGACCCGCAGGAAACCAGACAGGACCCGCAGGAAACCAGGCAGGACCCGCAGGAAACCAGGCAGGACCCGCAGGAAACCAGGCAGGACCCGCAGGAAACCAGACAGGACCCGCAGGAAACCAGACAGGACCCGCAGGAAACCAGACAGGACCAAGAGGAAACCAGGCAGGACCCGCAGGAAACCAGGCAGGACCCGCAGGAAACCAGGCAGGACCCGCAGGAAACCAGACAGGACCCGCAGGAAACCAGACAGGACCCGCAGGAAACCAGGCAGGACCCGCAGGAAACCAGACAGAACCCACAAGAAACCAGGCAGGACCCACAAGAAACCAGGCAGGACCCACAGGAAACCAGACAGGACCCGCAGGAAACCAGACAGGACCCACAGGAAACCAGGCAGGACCCGCAGGAAACCAGGCAGGACCCGCAGGAAACCAGGCAGGACCCGCAGGAAACCAGGCAGGACCCGCAGGAAACCAGGCAGGACCCGCAGGAAACCAGGCAGGACCCGCAGGAAACCAGACAGGACCCGCAGGAAACCAGGCAGGACCCGCAGGAAACCAGGCAGGACCCGCAGGAAACCAGACAGGACCCGCAGGAAACCAGGCAGGACCCGTAGGAAACCAGACAGGACCCACAGGAAACCAGACAGGACCCGCAGGAAACCAGGCAGGACCCGTAGGAAACCAGACAGGACCCACAGGAAACCAGACAGGACCCACAGGAAACCAGACAGGACCCGCAGGAAACCAGGCAGGACCCGCAGGAAACCAGACAGGACCCGCAGGAAACCAGACAGGACCCGCAGGAAACCAGGCAGGACCCGAGGAAACCAGGCAGGACCCACAGGAAACCAGGCAGGACCCGCAGAAAACCAGGCAAGACCCGCAGGAAACCAGGCAGGACCCGCAGGAAACCAGACAGGACCCGCAGGAAACCAGACAGGACCCGAGGAAACCAGGCAGGACCCGCAGGAAACCAGGCAGGACCCGCAGGAAACCAGGCAGGACCCGCAGGAAACCAGACAGGACCCGCAGGAAACCAGACAGGACCCGCAGGAAACCAGATAGGACCCGCAGGAAACCAGGCAGGACCCGCAGGAAACCAGGCAGGACCCGAGGAAACCAGGCAGGACCCGCAGGGAAACCAGGCAGGACCCAAGCAGGAAACCAGGCAGGACCCAAGAGGAAACAAGGCAGGACCCGCAGGAAACCAGGCAGGACCCGCAGGAAACCAGACAGGACCCGCAGGAAACCAGACAGGACCCTCAGGAAACCAGACAGGACCCGCAGGAAACAAGGCAGGACCCGCAGGAAACCAGGCAGGACCCGCAGGAAACCAGGCAGGACCCGCAGGAAACCAGACAGGACCCGCAGGAAACAAGGCAGGACCCGCAGGAAACCAGGCAAGACCCGCAGGAAACCAGGCAGGACCCGCAGGAAACCAGGCAGGACCCGCAGGAAACCAGGCAGGACCCGCAGGAAACCAGACAGAACCCACAAGAAACCAGACAGGACCCGCAGGAAACCAGACAGGACCCGCAGGAAACCAGACAGGACCCGCAGGAAACCAGGCAGGACCCACAGGAAACCAGACAGGACCCGCAGGAAACCAGACAGGACCCGCAGGAAACCAGGCAGGACCCGCAGGAAACCAGGCAGGACCCACAGGAAACCAGGCAGGACCCGCAGAAAACCAGGCAAGACCCGCAGGAAACCAGGCAGGACCCACAGGAAACCAGACAGGACCCGCAGGAAACCAGACAGGACCCGCAGGAAACCAGGCAGGACCCGCAGGAAACCAGGCAGGACCCGCAGGAAACCAGGCAGGACCCGCAGGAAACCAGACAGGACCCGCAGGAAACCAGACAGGACCCGCAGGAAACCAGGCAGGACCCACAGGAAACAAGGCAGGACCCACAGGAAACCAGGCAGGACCCGCAGGAAACCAGGCAGGACCCGCAGGAAACAAGGCAGGACCCGCAGGAAACCAGGCAGGACCCGCAGGAAACCAGACAGGACCCACAGGAAACCAGACAGGACCCGCAGGAAACAAGGCAGGACCCGCAGGAAACCAGGCAGGACCCGCAGGAAACCAGACAGGACCCGCAGGAAACAAGGCAGGACCCGCAGGAAACCAGGCAGGACCCACAGGAAACCAGACAGGACCCACAGGAAACCAGGCAGGACCCACAGGAAACCAGGCAGGACCCACAGGAAACAAGGCAGGACCCGCAGGAAACCAGGCAGGACCCGCAGGAAACCAGACAGGACCCGCAGGAAACCAGACAGGACCCACAGGAAACCAGACAGGACCCGCAGGAAACAAGGCAGGACCCGCAGGAAACCAGGCAGGACCCGCAGGAAACCAGACAGGACCCGCAGGAAACAAGGCAGGACCCGCAGGAAACCAGGCAGGACCCGCAGGAAACCAGACAGGACCCGCAGGAAACCAGGCAGGACCCACAGGAAACCAGGCAGGACCCACAGGAAACCAGGCAAGACCCACAGGAAACCAGGCAGGACCCACAGGAAACCAGACAGGACCCACAGGAAACCAGACAGGACCCGCAGGAAACCAGGCAGGACCCGCAGGAAACCAGACAGGACCCGCAGGAAACCAGACAGGACCCGCAGGAAACCAGGCAGGACCCGAGGAAACAAGGCAGGACCCACAGGAAACCAGGCAGGACCCGCAGGAAACCAGGCAGGACCCGCAGGAAACAAGGCAGGACCCGCAGGAAACCAGGCAGGACCCGCAGGAAACCAGACAGGACCCGCAGGAAACCAGACAGGACCCACAGGAAACCAGACAGGACCCGCAGGAAACAAGGCAGGACCCGCAGGAAACCAGGCAGGACCCGCAGGAAACCAGACAGGACCCGCAGGAAACAAGGCAGGACCCGCAGGAAACCAGGCAGGACCCACAGGAAACCAGACAGGACCCACAGGAAACCAGGCAGGACCCACAGGAAACCAGGCAGGACCCACAGGAAACAAGGCAGGACCCGCAGGAAACCAGACAGGACCCGCAGGAAACCAGGCAGGACCCGCAGGAAACCAGGCAGGACCCGCAGGAAACCAGGCAGGACCCACAGGAAACCAGACAGGACCCGCAGGAAACCAGACAGGACCCGCAGGAAACCAGACAGGACCCGCAGGAAACCAGGCAGGACCCGCAGGAAACCAGGCAGGACCCGCAGGAAACCAGGCAGGACCCGCAGGAAACCAGACAGGACCCGCAGGAAACCAGACAGGACCCACAGGAAACCAGGCAGGACCCGCAGGAAACCAGACAGAACCCACAAGAAACCAGGCAGGACCCACAAGAAACCAGGCAGGACCCACAGGAAACCAGACAGGACCCGCAGGAAACCAGACAGGACCCACAGGAAACCAGGCAGGACCCGAGGAAACCAGGCAGGACCCGCAGGAAACCAGGCAGGACCCGCAGGAAACCAGGCAGGACCCAGGAAACCAGGCAGGACCCAGGAAACCAGGCAGGACCCGCAGGAAACCAGACAGGACCCGCAGGAAACCAGGCAGGACCCACAGGAAACCAGGCAGGACCCGCAGGAAACCAGACAGAACCCACAAGAAACCAGGCAGGACCCACAAGAAACCAGGCAGGACCCACAGGAAACCAGACAGGACCCGCAGGAAACCAGACAGGACCCACAGGAAACCAGGCAGGACCCGCAGGAAACCAGGCAGGACCCGCAGGAAACCAGGCAGGACCCGCAGGAAACCAGGCAGGACCCGGGCAGAGGGAAACCAGGCAGGACCCGCAGGAAACCAGGCAGGACCCGCAGGAAACCAGGCAGGACCCGCAGGAAACCAGGCAGGACCCGCAGGAAACAAGGCAGGACCCGCAGGAAACCAGGCAGGACCCGCAGGAAACCAGACAGGACCCGCAGGAAACCAGACAGGACCCTCAGGAAACCAGACAGGACCCGCAGGAAACAAGGCAGGACCCGCAGGAAACCAGGCAGGACCCGCAGGAAACCAGGCAGGACCCGCAGGAAACCAGACAGGACCCGCAGGAAACAAGGCAGGACCCGCAGGAAACCAGGCAGGACCCGCAGGAAACCAGGCAAGACCCGCAGGAAACCAGGCAGGACCCGCAGGAAACCAGGCAGGACCCGCAGGAAACCAGGCAGGACCCGCAGGAAACCAGACAGAACCCACAAGAAACCAGACAGGACCCGCAGGAAACCAGACAGGACCCGCAGGAAACCAGACAGGACCCGCAGGAAACCAGGCAGGACCCGCAGGAAACCAGACAGGACCCGCAGGAAACCAGACAGGACCCGCAAGGACCCGCAGGAAACCAGGCAGGACCCACAGGAAACCAGGCAGGACCCGCAGAAAACCAGGCAAGACCCGCAGGAAACCAGGCAGGACCCACAGGAAACCAGACAGGACCCGCAGGAAACCAGACAGGACCCGCAGGAAACCAGGCAGGACCCGCAGGAAACCAGGCAGGACCCGCAGGAAACCAGGCAGGACCCGCAGGAAACCAGACAGGACCCGCAGGAAACCAGACAGGACCCGCAGGAAACCAGGCAGGACCCACAGGAAACAAGGCAGGACCCACAGGAAACCAGGCAGGACCCGCAGGAAACCAGGCAGGACCCGCAGGAAACAAGGCAGGACCCGCAGGAAACCAGGCAGGACCCGCAGGAAACCAGACAGGACCCACAGGAAACCAGACAGGACCCGCAGGAAACAAGGCAGGACCCGCAGGAAACCAGGCAGGACCCGCAGGAAACCAGACAGGACCCGCAGGAAACAAGGCAGGACCCGCAGGAAACCAGGCAGGACCCACAGGAAACCAGACAGGACCCACAGGAAACCAGGCAGGACCCACAGGAAACCAGGCAGGACCCACAGGAAACAAGGCAGGACCCGCAGGAAACCAGGCAGGACCCGCAGGAAACCAGACAGGACCCGCAGGAAACCAGACAGGACCCACAGGAAACCAGACAGGACCCGCAGGAAACAAGGCAGGACCCGAGGAAAACCAGGCAGGACCCGCAGGAAACCAGACAGGACCCGCAGGAAACAAGGCAGGACCCGCAGGAAACCAGGCAGGACCCGCAGGAAACCAGACAGGACCCGCAGGAAACCAGGCAGGACCCACAGGAAACCAGGCAGGACCCACAGGAAACCAGGCAAGACCCACAGGAAACCAGGCAGGACCCACAGGAAACCAGACAGGACCCACAGGAAACCAGACAGGACCCGCAGGAAACCAGGCAGGACCCGCAGGAAACCAGACAGGACCCGCAGGAAACCAGACAGGACCCGCAGGAAACCAGGCAGGACCCGCAGGAAACAAGGCAGGACCCACAGGAAACCAGGCAGGACCCGCAGGAAACCAGGCAGGACCCGCAGGAAACAAGGCAGGACCCGCAGGAAACCAGGCAGGACCCGCAGGAAACCAGACAGGACCCGCAGGAAACCAGACAGGACCCGCAGGAAACCAGACAGGACCCACAGGAAACCAGGCAGGACCCGCAGGAAACCAGACAGAACCCACAAGAAACCAGGCAGGACCCACAAGAAACCAGGCAGGACCCACAGGAAACCAGACAGGACCCGCAGGAAACCAGACAGGACCCACAGGAAACCAGGCAGGACCCGCAGGAAACCAGGCAGGACCCGCAGGAAACCAGGCAGGACCCGCAGGAAACCAGGCAGGACCCGCAGGAAACCAGGCAGGACCCGCAGGAAACCAGGCAGGACCCGCAGGAAACCAGACAGGACCCGAGGAAACCAGGCAGGACCCACAGGAAACCAGGCAGGACCCGAGGAAACCAGACAGAACCCACAAGAAACCAGGCAGGACCCACAAGAAACCAGGCAGGACCCACAGGAAACCAGACAGGACCCGCAGGAAACCAGACAGGACCCACAGGAAACCAGGCAGGACCCGCAGGAAACCAGGCAGGACCCGCAGGAAACCAGGCAGGACCCGCAGGAAACCAGGCAGGACCCGCAGGAAACCAGGCAGGACCCGCAGGAAACCAGGCAGGACCCGCAGGAAACCAGGCAGGACCCGCAGGAAACCAGGCAGGACCCGCAGGAAACAAGGCAGGACCCGCAGGAAACCAGGCAGGACCCGCAGGAAACCAGACAGGACCCGAGGAAACCAGACAGGACCTCAGGAAACCAGACAGGACCCGAGGAAACAAGGCAGGACCCGCAGGAAACCAGGCAGGACCCGCAGGAAACCAGGCAGGACCCGAGGAAACCAGACAGGACCCAGGAAACAAGGCAGGACCCGCAGGAAACCAGGCAGGACCCGCAGGAAACCAGGCAAGACCCGCAGGAAACCAGGCAGGACCCGCAGGAAACCAGGCAGGACCCGCAGGAAACCAGGCAGGACCCGCAGGAAACCAGACAGAACCCACAAGAAACCAGACAGGACCCGCAGGAAACCAGACAGGACCCGCAGGAAACCAGACAGGACCCGCAGGAAACCAGGCAGGACCCGCAGGAAACCAGACAGGACCCGCAGGAAACCAGACAGGACCCGCAGGAAACCAGGCAGGACCCGCAGGAAACCAGGCAGGACCCACAGGAAACCAGGCAGGACCCGCAGAAAACCAGGCAAGACCCGCAGGAAACCAGGCAGGACCCACAGGAAACCAGACAGGACCCGCAGGAAACCAGACAGGACCCGCAGGAAACCAGGCAGGACCCGCAGGAAACCAGGCAGGACCCGCAGAGAAACCAGGCAGGACCCGCAGGAAACCAGACAGGACCCGCAGGAAACCAGACAGGACCCGCAGGAAACCAGGCAGGACCCACAGGAAACAAGGCAGGACCCACAGGAAACCAGGCAGGACCCGCAGGAAACCAGGCAGGACCCGCAGGAAACAAGGCAGGACCCGCAGGAAACCAGGCAGGACCCGCAGGAAACCAGACAGGACCCACAGGAAACCAGACAGGACCCGCAGGAAACAAGGCAGGACCCGCAGGAAACCAGGCAGGACCCGCAGGAAACCAGACAGGACCCAAGGAAACAAGGCAGGACCCGCAGGAAACCAGGCAGGACCCACAGGAAACCAGACAGGACCCACAGGAAACCAGGCAGGACCCACAGGAAACCAGGCAGGACCCACAGGAAACAAGGCAGGACCCGCAGGAAACCAGGCAGGACCCGCAGGAAACCAGACAGGACCCGCAGGAAACCAGACAGGACCCACAGGAAACCAGACAGGACCCAAGGAAACAAGGCAGGACCCGCAGGAAACCAGGCAGGACCCGCAGGAAACCAGACAGGACCCGCAGGAAACAAGGCAGGACCCGCAGGAAACCAGGCAGGACCCGCAGGAAACCAGACAGGACCCGCAGGAAACCAGGCAGGACCCACAGGAAACCAGGCAGGACCCACAGGAAACCAGGCAAGACCCACAGGAAACCAGGCAGGACCCACAGGAAACCAGACAGGACCCACAGGAAACCAGACAGGACCCGTGCAGGAAACCAGGCAGGACCCGCAGGGAAACCAGACAGGACCCGCAGGAAACCAGACAGGACCCGCAGGAAACCAGGCAGGACCCGCAGGAAACAAGGCAGGACCCACAGGAAACCAGGCAGGACCCGCAGGAAACCAGGCAGGACCCGAGGAAACAAGGCAGGACCCGCAGGAAACCAGGCAGGACCCGCAGGAAACCAGACAGGACCCGCAGGAAACCAGACAGGACCCACAGGAAACCAGACAGGACCCGCAGGAAACAAGGCAGGACCCGCAGGAAACCAGGCAGGACCCGCAGGAAACCAGACAGGACCCGCAGGAAACAAGGCAGGACCCGAGGAAACCAGGCAGGACCCACAGGAAACCAGACAGGACCCACAGGAAACCAGGCAGGACCCACAGGAAACCAGGCAGGACCCACAGGAAACAAGGCAGGACCCGCAGGAAACCAGGCAGGACCCGCAGGAAACCAGACAGGACCCGCAGGAAACCAGGCAGGACCCGCAGGAAACCAGGCAGGACCCGCAGGAAACCAGACAGGACCCGCAGGAAACCAGACAGGACCCGCAGGAAACCAGGCAGGACCCACAGGAAACAAGGCAGGACCCACAGGAAACCAGGCAGGACCCGCAGGAAACCAGGCAGGACCCGCAGGAAACAAGGCAGGACCCGCAGGAAACCAGGCAGGACCCGCAGGAAACCAGACAGGACCCACAGGAAACCAGACAGGACCCGCAGGAAACCAGACAGGACCCGCAGGAAACAAGGCAGGACCCGCAGGAAACCAGGCAGGACCCGCAGGAAACCAGACAGGACCCACAGGAAACCAGGCAGGACCCACAGGAAACCAGGCAGGACCCACAGGAAACCAGGCAAGACCCACAGGAAACCAGGCAGGACCCACAGGAAACCAGACAGGACCCACAGGAAACCAGACAGGACCCGCAGGAAACCAGGCAGGACCCGCAGGAAACCAGACAGGACCCACAGGAAACAAGGCAGGACCCGCAGGAAACCAGGCAGGACCCGCAGGAAACCAGGCAGGACCCGCAGGAAACAAGGCAGGACCCGCAGGAAACCAGGCAGGACCCGCAGGAAACCAGGCAGGACCCGCAGGAAACCAGGCAGGACCCGCAGGAAACCAGACAGGACCCGCAGGAAACCAGACAGGACCCACAGGAAACCAGGCAGGACCCACAGGAAACCCGGCAGGACCCACAGGAAACCAGACAGGACCCACAGGAAACCAGGCAGGACCCACAGGAAACCAGACAGGACCCACAGGAAACCCGGCAGGACCCACAGGAAACCAGACATGACCCACAGGAAACCAGACAGGACCCACAGGAAACCAGACAGGACCCGCAGGAAACAAGGCAGGACCCGCAGGAAACCAGGCAGGACCCGCAGGAAACCAGACAGGACCCGCAGGAAACAAGGCAGGACCCGCAGGAAACCAGGCAGGACCCGCAGGAAACCAGACAGGACCCACAGGAAACCAGGCAGGACCCACAGGAAACCAGGCAGGACCCGCAGGAAACCAGGCAGGACCCGCAGGAAACCAGACAGGACCCACAGGAAACCAGGCAGGACCCACAGGAAACCAGGCAGGACCCACAGGAAACAAGGCAGGACCCGCAGGAAACCAGGCAGGACCCGCAGGAAACCAGACAGGACCCGCAGGAAACCAGACAGGACCCACAGGAAACCAGACAGGACCCGCAGGAAACAAGGCAGGACCCGCAGGAAACCAGGCAGGACCCGCAGGAAACCAGACAGGACCCGCAGGAAACAAGGCAGGACCCGCAGGAAACCAGGCAGGACCCGCAGGAAACCAGACAGGACCCACAGGAAACCAGGCAGGACCCACAGGAAACCAGGCAGGACCCACAGGAAACCAGGCAAGACCCACAGGAAACCAGGCAGGACCCACAGGAAACCAGACAGGACCCACAGGAAACCAGACAGGACCCGCAGGAAACCAGGCAGGACCCGCAGGAAACCAGACAGGACCCACAGGAAACAAGGCAGGACCCGCAGGAAACCAGGCAGGACCCGCAGGAAACCAGGCAGGACCCGCAGGAAACAAGGCAGGACCCGCAGGAAACCAGGCAGGACCCGCAGGAAACCAGGCAGGACCCGCAGGAAACCAGGCAGGACCCGCAGGAAACCAGACAGGACCCGCAGGAAACCAGACAGGACCCACAGGAAACCAGGCAGGACCCACAGGAAACCCGGCAGGACCCACAGGAAACCAGACAGGACCCACAGGAAACCAGGCAGGACCCACAGGAAACCAGACAGGACCCACAGGAAACCCGGCAGGACCCACAGGAAACCAGACATGACCCACAGGAAACCAGACAGGACCCACAGGAAACCAGACAGGACCCACAGGAAACCAGACAGGACCCACAGGAAACCCGGCAGGACCCACAGGAAACCCGGCAGGACCCACAGGAAACCAACACCATATGATTCATTCTAGAGGAGGCTGGTGGGAGGGAGCTATAGGACAGGCTCATTGTAATGGCTGGAACGGAATCAATGGAAACGGAGTCAAACATATTGTTTCCATGTGTTTGATTCAATTCCAGCCAATACCATAAGGCAATCCTCCTACAACTCCTCCCACTTCTGATTACTTCCTATTTCTCCCATCCGCAACAGAGAACGGTCCAATGCTCTGGCTATACCGTTGAAGGCCCTGGCTATACCGTTGAAGGCCCTGGCTATACCGTTGAAGGCCCTGGCTATACCGTTGAAGGCCCTGGCTATACCGTTGAAGGCCCTGGCTATACCGTTGAAGAACCTGGCTATACTGTTGAAGGCCCGGGCTATACTGTTGAAGTCCCTGGCTATACTGTTGAAGGCCCTGGCTATACTGTTGGCTATACCGCCCTGGCTATACTGTTGAAGGCCTTGGCTATACTGTTGAAGGCCCTGGCTATACCGTTGAAGGCCCTGGCTATACCGTTGAAGGCCCTGGCTATACCGTTGAAGGCCCTGGCTATACCGTTGAAGGCCCTGGCTATACCGTTGAAGGCCTTGGCTATACCGTTGAAGGCCCTGGCTATACTGTTGAAGGCCCTGGCTATACTGTTGAAGGCCCTGGCTATACTGTTGAAGGCCCTGGCTATACCGTTGAAGGCCTTGGCTATACCGTTGAAGGCCCTGGCTATACCGTTGAAGGCCCTGGCTATACCGTTGAAGGCCCTGGCTATACCGTTGAAGGCCCTGGCTATACCGTTGAAGTACCCTGGCTATACCGTTGAAGGCCCTGGCTATACCGTTGAAGGCCCTGGCTATACCGTTGAAGGCCCTGGCTATAACGTTGAAGGCCTTGGCTATACTGTTGAAGGCCCTGGCTATACCGTTGAAGGCCCTGGCTATACCGTTGAAGTCCCTGGCTATACCGTTGAAGGCCCTGGCTATACCGTTGAAGCCCCGGCTATACCGTTGAAGGCCCTGGCTATACCGTTGAAGGCCCTGGCTATACCGTTGAAGGCCCTGGCTATACCGTTGAAGGCCCTGGCTATACCGTTGAAGGCCCTGGCTATACCGTTGAAGGCCATGGCTATACCGTTGAAGGCCCTGGCTGTACCGTTGAAGGCCCTGGCTGTACCGTTGAAGACCCTGGCTGTACCGTTGAAGGCCCGGGCTGTACCGTTGAAGGCCCTGGCTGTACCGTTGAAGGCCCTGGCTATACCGTTGAAGGCCCTGGCTATACCGTTGAAGGCCCTGGCTATACCGTAAGGCCCTGGCTATACCGAAGGCCCTGGCTATACCGCAAGGCCCTGGCTATACCGTTGAAGGCCCTGACTATACCGCTGAAGGCCCTGGCTATACCGTTGAAGGCCCTGGCTAGTTGAAGGCCCTGGCTATACCGCCCTGGCTATAACCCAGTACAGACAACCCAGCCCAGCCTGTCTAAAGCCCAGTACAGACAGCCCAGCCCACCCTGTCTAAAACCCAGTACAGACAACCCAGCCCAGCCCGTCTAAAACCCAGTACAGACAGCCCAGCCCAGCCCTGCCTAAAACCCAGTACAGAGCCCAGCCCACCCTGTCTAAAACCCAGTACAGACAACCCAGCCCAGCCCGTCTAAAACCCAGTACAGACAACCCAGCCCAGCCCTGCCTAAAACCCAGTACAGAGCCCAGCCCACCCTGTCTAAAACCCAGTACAGAGCCCAGCCCACCCTGCCTAAAACCCAGTACAGACAGCCCAGCCCACCCCGTCTAAAACCCAGTACAGAGCCCAGCCCAGCCTGCCTAAAACCCAGTACAGAGCCCAGCCCACCCTGTCTAAAACCCAGTACAGAGCCCAGCCCACCCTGCCTAAAACCCAGTACAGAGCCCAGCCCACCCTGCCTAAAACCCAGTACAGAGCCCAGCCCACCCTGCCTAAAACCCAGTACAGAGCCCAGCCCACCCTGTCTAAAACCCAGTACAGAGCCCAGCCCACCCTGCCTAAAACCCAGTACAGAGCCCAGCCCACCCTGCCTAAAACCCAGTATAGAGCCCAGCCCACCCTGCCTAAAACCCAGTACAGAGCCCAGCCCACCCTGCCTAAAACCCAGTACAGAGCCCAGCCCACCCTGTCTAAAACCCAGTACAGAGCCCAGCCCACCCTGCCTAAAACCCAGTACAGAGCCCAGCCCACCCTGTCTAAAACCCAGTACAGAGCCCAGCCCACCCTGTCTAAAACCCAGTACAGAGCCCAGCCCACCCTGTCTAAAACCCAGTCGATGTGTGACCTTAAGCGTTTGACCTCTGTAGGCTCAGGGACAAACAGCCCAGTCCAACCCAGCACAGCCAAGTCGTGGCCGAATCCCAGCCTCAATAGAAACACCAGGAAATGAATATAGGATGTTATGCACAGACTGTGAAGGGCAACCAACCCTGTCCAACATAGACAACCCAGCACAACACAATAAAGACCCAGCCCAGTTTAGCCTGCACTACATTAAGATATGGTGACATATGCTCAGATTAAAAGATCACTAGGTAGACTAGTGGTTAGAGTGGAGGGGCGGCAGGTAGACTAGTGGTTAGAGTGGAGGGACGGAGCGGCAGGTAGACTAGTGGTTAGAGTGGAGGGACGGCAGGTAG
>NC_088422.1:104246059-104251059 GCF_034236695.1 Oncorhynchus nerka
TGGGTGGAGTTAGTTAAACACCTCCTATGAGACAGTCTGGGTGGAGTTAGTTAAACACCTCCTAGGAGACAGTCTGGGTGGAGTTAGTTAAACACCTCCTAGGAGACAGTCTGGGTGGAGTTAAACCTCCTAGGAGACAGTCTGGGTGGAGTTAGTTAAACACCTCCTAGGAGACAGTCTGGGTGGAGTTAAACACCTCCTAGGAAACAGTCTGGGTGGAGTTAAACACCTCCTATGAGACAGTCTGGGTGGAGTTAAACACCTCCTAGGAAACAGTCTGGAGTTAGTTAAACACCTCATAGGAGACAGTCTGGGTGGAGTTAGTTAAACACCTCCTAGGAAACAGTCTGGGTGGAGTTAAACACCTCCTAGGAGACAGTCTGGGTGGAGTTAGTTAAACACCTCCTAGGAAACAGTCTGGGTGGAGTTAAACACCTCCTAGGAGACAGTCTGGGTGGAGTTAAACACCTCCTAGGAAACAGTCTGGGTGGAGTTAAACACCTCCTAGGAAACAGTCTGGGTGGAGTTAGTTAAACACCTCCTAGGAAACAGTCTGGGTGGAGTTAGTTAAACACCTCCTAGGAAACAGTCTGGGTGAGTTAAACACTTCCTAGTTAGTTAAACACCTCCTAGGAACAGTCTGGGTGGAGTTAAACACCTCCTAGGAGACAGTCTGGGTGGAGTTAAACACCTCCTAGGAAACAGTCTGGGTGGAGTTAAACACCTCCTAGGAAACAGTCTGGGTGGAGTTAGTTAAACACCTCCTAGGAGACAGTCTGGGTGGAGTTAAACACCTCCTAGGAGACAGTCTGGGTGGAGTTAAACACCTCCTAGGAGACAGTCTGGGTGGAGTTAAACACCTCCTAGGAAACAGTCTGGGTGGAGTTAGTTAGACACCTCCTAGGAGACAGTCTGGGTGGAGTTAGTTAAACACCTCCTAGGAAACAGTCTGGGTGGAGTTAAACACCTCCTAGGAAACAGTCTGGGTGGAGTTAGTTAAACACCTCCTAGGAAACAGTCTGGATGGAGTTAAACACCTCCTAGGAAACAGTCTGGGTGGAGTTAAACACCTCCTAGGAAACAGTCTGGGTGGAGTTAAACACCACCTAGGAAACAGTCTGGGTGGAGTTAGTTAAACACCTCCTAGGAAACAGTCTGGGTGGAGTTAAACACCTCCTAGGAAACAGTCTGGGTGGAGTTAAACACCTCCTAGGAAACAGTCTGGGTGGAGTTAGTTAAACACCTCCTAGGAAACAGTCTGGGTGGAGTTAGTTAAACACCTCCTAGGAAACAGTCTGGGTGGAGTTAGTTAAACACCTCCTATGAGACAGTCTGGGTGGAGTTAGTTAAACACCTCCTAGGAGACAGTCTGGGTGGAGTTAAACCTCCTAGGAGACAGTCTGGGTGGAGTTAGTTAAACACCTCCTAGGAAACAGTCTGGGTGGAGTTAGTTAAACACCTCCTAGGAAACAGTCTGGGTGGAGTTAAACACCTCCTAGGAAACAGTCTGGGTGGAGTTAGTTAAACACCTCCTAGGAAACAGTCTGGGTGGAGTTAGTTAAACACCTCCTAGGAGACAGTCTGGGTGGAGTTAAACACCTCCTAGGAAACAGTCTGGGTGGAGTTAAACACCTCCTAGGAGACAGTCTGGGTGGAGTTAGTTAAACACCTCATAGGAGACAGTCTGGGTGGAGTTAGTTAAACACCTCCTAGGAAACAGTCTGGGTGGAGTTAAACACCTCCTAGGAGACAGTCTGGGTGGAGTTAGTTAAACACCTCCTAGGAAACAGTCTGGGTGGAGTTAAACACCTCCTAGGAGACAGTCTGGGTGGAGTTAAACACCTCCTAGGAAACAGTCTGGGTGGAGTTAAACACCTCCTAGGAAACAGTCTGGGTGGAGTTAGTTAAACACCTCCTAGGAAACAGTCTGGGTGGAGTTAGTTAAACACCTCCTAGGAAACAGTCTGGGTGGAGTTAGTTAAACACCTCCTAGGAGACAGTCTGGGTGGAGTTAAACACCTCCTAGGAGACAGTCTGGGTGGAGTTAAACACCTCCTAGGAAACAGTCTGGGTGGAGTTAAACACCTCCTAGGAAACAGTCTGGGTGGAGTTAGTTAAACACCTCCTAGGAGACAGTCTGGGTGGAGTTAAACACCTCCTAGGAAACAGTCTGGGTGGAGTTAAACACCTCCTAGGAAACAGTCTGGGTGGAGTTAGTTAAACACCTCCTAGGAGACAGTCTGGGTGGAGTTAAACACCTCCTAGGAGACAGTCTGGGTGGAGTTAAACACCTCCTAGGAGACAGTCTGGGTGGAGTTAAACACCTCCTAGGAGACAGTCTGGGTGGAGTTAAACACCTCCTAGGAAACAGTCTGGGTGGAGTTAGTTAAACACCTCCTAGGAGACAGTCTGGGTGGAGTTAGTTAAACACCTCCTAGGAAACAGTCTGGGTGGAGTTAAACACCTCCTAGGAAACAGTCTGGGTGGAGTTAGTTAAACACCTCCTAGGAAACAGTCTGGGTGGAGTTAAACACCTCCTAGGAAACAGTCTGGGTGGAGTTAAACACCTCCTAGGAAACAGTCTGGGTGGAGTTAAACACCACCTAGGAAACAGTCTGGGTGGAGTTAAACACCTCCTAGGAGACAGTCTGGGTGGAGTTAGTTAAACACCTCCTAGGAGACAGTCTGGGTGGAGTTAAACACCTCCTAGGAAACAGTCTGGGTGGAGTTAAACACCTCCTAGGAAACAGTCTGGGTGGAGTTAAACACCTCCTAGGAGACAGTCTGGGTGGAGTTAGTTAAACACCTCATAGGAGACAGTCTGGGTGGAGTTAAACACCTCCTAGGAAACAGTCTGGGTGGAGTTAAACACCTCCTAGGAGACAGTCTGGGTGGAGTTAGTTAAACACCTCCTAGGAAACAGTCTGGGTGGAGTTAGTTAAACACCTCCTAGGAAACAGTCTGGGTGGAGTTAGTTAAACACCTCCTAGGAGACAGTCTGGGTGGAGTTAGTTAAACACCTCCTAGGAAACAGTCTGGGTGGAGTTAAACACCTCCTAGGAAACAGTCTGGGTGGAGTTAGTTAAACACCTCCTAGGAAACAGTCTGGGTGGAGTTAAACACCTCCTAGGAAACAGTCTGGGTGGAGTTAAACACCTCCTAGGAAACAGTCTGGGTGGAGTTAAACACCTCCTAGGAGACAGTCTGGGTGGAGTTAAACACCTCCTAGGAAACAGTCTGGGTGGAGTTAGTTAAACACCTCCTAGGAGACAGTCTGGGTGGAGTTAAACACCTCCTAGGAAACCGTCTGGGTGGAGTTAAACACCTCCTAGGAAACAGTCTGGGTGGAGTTAAACACCTCCTAGGAAACAGTCTGGGTGGAGTTAGTTAAACACCTCCTAGGAAACAGTCTGGGTGGAGTTAAACACCTCCTAGGAGACAGTCTGGGTGGAGTTAGTTAAACACCTCCTAGGAAACAGTCTGGGTGGAGTTAGTTAAACACCTCCTAGGAAACAGTCTGGGTGGAGTTAGTTAAACACCTCCTAGGAAACAGTCTGGGTGGAGTTAAACACCTCCTAGGAGACAGTCTGGGTGGAGTTAAACACCTCCTAGGAAACAGTCTGGGTGGAGTTAAACACCACCTAGGAAACAGTCTGGGTGGAGTTAAACACCTCCTAGGAGACAGTCTGGGTGGAGTTAAACACCTCCTAGGAAACAGTCTGGGTGGAGTTAGTTAAACACCTCCTAGGAGACAGTCTGGGTGGAGTTAAAACACCTCCTAGGAAACAGTCTGGGTGGAGTTAAACACCTCCTAGGAGACAGTTTGGGTGGAGTTAGTTAAACACCACCTAGGAGACAGTCTGGGTGGAGTTAAACACCTCCTAGGAAACAGTCTGGGTGGAGTTAGTTAAACACCTCCTAGGAAACAGTCTGGGTGGAGTTAGTTAAACACCTCCTAGGAGACAGTCTGGGTGGAGTTAAACACCTCCTAGGAGACAGTCTGGGTGGAGTTAAACACCTCCTAGGAGACAGTCTGGGTGGAGTTAAACACCTCCTAGGAGACAGTCTGGGTGGAGTTAAACACCTCATAGGAGACAGTCTGGGTGGAGTTAAACACCTCCTAGGAGACAGTCTGGGTGGAGTTAAACACCTCCTAGGAAACAGTCTGGGTGGAGTTAGTTAAACACCTCCTAGGAAACAGTTTGGGTGGAGTTAGTTAAACACCACCTAGGAGACAGTCTGGGTGGAGTTAAACACCTCATACTATAGACATCTCTCCTACAGACTATATGACAATACTACCGACCGACCGACCGAACAAACAAACAAACAAAACAGACAAACAAACTAACAAACAAACAAACAAACAAACTAACTACTGGAGACATCTCTCCTACAGAGTATAGGATAAGACTACCTACCTACTGGAGACATCTCTCCTACAGAGTATAGGATAAGACTACCTACCTACCTAACAAACAGACTAACTAACTACTGGAGACATCTCTCCTACAGAGTATAGGATAAGACTACCTACCTACCTAACAAACAGACTAACTAACTACTGGAGACATCTCTCCTACAGAGTATAGGATAAGACTACCTACCTACCTAACAAACAGACTAACTAACTACTGGAGACATCTCTCCTACAGAGTATAGGATAAGACTACCTACCTACTGGAGACATCTCTCCTACAGAGTGTAGGATAAGACTACCTACCTACTGGAGACATCTCTCCTACAGAGTGTAGGATAAGACTACCTACCTACCTAACAAACAGACTAACTAACTACTGGAGACATCTCTCCTACAGAGTGTAGGATAAGACTACCTACCTACTGGAGACATCTCTCCTACAGAGTGTAGGATAAGACTACCTACCTACCTAACAAACAGACTAACTAACTACTGGAGACATCTCTCCTACAGAGTATAGGATAAGACTACCTACCTACCTAACAAACAGACTAACTAACTACTGGAGACATCTCTCCTA
>NC_088422.1:104256059-104261885 GCF_034236695.1 Oncorhynchus nerka
TGCCATGCTGCTGTGAGTTGGTGCATCACTGCCATGCTGCTGTGAGTTGAGGAGCAGTGCCATGCTGCTGTGAGTTGAGGAGCAGTGCCATGCTGCTGTGAGTTGAGGAGCAGTGCCATGCTGCTGTGAGTTGAGGAGCAGTGCCATGTGCTGCTGTGAGTTGAGGAGCAGTGCCGTGCTGCTGTGAGTTGAGGAGCAGTGCCGTGCTGCTGTGAGTTGAGGAGCAACTGCCGTGCTGCTGTGAGTTGAGGAGCAGTGCCATGCTGCTGTGAGTTGAGGAGCAACGCCATCTAGTGGTCGTATTGACATTTACAGCACAACTGTGCACTCCCCTCTCCTCCCTCTCCTCCCTCCCTCCTCCCTCCCTCCTCCTCCTCCCTCCTCCCGGACAAAACCATGGCAACAGTTGTGTCTCTGAGCCACCCATTCCCCCTCCCCTCCCTCCCCTCTCCCCTCCTCCCCTCCTCTCCTCTCCTCCCTCCCATACCTCCCTCCCTCCCTCCTCCCTCCCTCCCTCCCTCCGGTCTATAACACTGATGGCATCTCTAATATTGATTTTCTGATAGACCTCCCTCCCCCCCTCCCCTCCCTCCCTCCCACCCACCCTCCCTCCATCCCTCCCTCCTTCATACCTGGTCTATAACACTGATGGCGTCTCTAATATTGATTTTCTGATAGACCTCCCACAGCCGCTCTTCCGGTACACAGACTTCCTAGCAGCAGCTTGCTCAGGTAGTTCTTTGTCAAACTGCTCCCACCTGAATGTAGATGCCCACAGAGGAAAGGTTAGTGACAGTATATGTTACACGGTATGTTTTAGACGGAAAACTCTAACCTTCCACTTAGTCATCATTAGTGAATATATAACTGAAGTGAAAGTTAGTAGTTGACCCTTTAGAGTCCCCGTGGATAATGTCAATAATAATAAATTATATTTCAGTTGAAACATTGCCTGCAGAGCTAAGGGGCTACTGACTTGTCCCCGTGATAATGTCCAATAATAGTGATAATGGATAATAATAATAATAATGTGATAATGATATCTACTGACTTGTCTCTCCAGTGGTGGTAACCCGTTGAGTCCAGCGATGTCTTCCACGGCTGTCAGACAATGGTCAAGGCCTGGGAGAGACCGTCAGGTCAGTCAGGTCAAAGGCCTGGGGAGAGACCGTACACAGTCAGGTCAAAGGTCAAGGCCTGGGGAGACCATACAGTCAGGTCAAAGGCAAAGCCTGGGAGAGACCCGTATACAGTCAGGTCAAGGCCTGGGAGAGACCGTACAGTCAGTCAGGTCAAAGGTCAAAGGCCTGGGAGAGACCGTACACAGTCAGGTCAAAGGTCAAAGGCCTGGGGAGAGACCGTGCACAGTCAGGTCAAAGGCCTGGGGAGACACAGTCAGGTCAAAGGCGGGAGAGACCGTACACAGTCAGGTCAAAGGTCAAAGGCCTGGGGAGACCGTGCACAGTCAGGTCAAAGGTCAAAGGCCTGGGGAGAGACCGTACAGAGGCCTGGGGAGTCAGGTCAAGGCCTGGGGAGACCGTACACAGTCAGGTCAGAGGTCAAGGCCTGGGAGAGACCACACAGTCAGGTCAAAGGTCAAAGGCCTGGGGAGAGACCGTACACAGTCAGGTCAAAGGTCAAAGGCCTGGGGAGAGACCGTACACAGTCAGGTCAAAGGTCAAAGGCCTGGGGAGAGACCGTACACAGTCTGGTCAGAGGCTGGGAGAGACCATACAGTCAGGTCAAAGTCAGGTCAAAGGCCTGGGGAGAGACCGTACACAGTCAGGTCAAAGGTCAAAGGCCTGGGGAGAGACCATATACAGTCAGGTCAAAGGTCAACAGGAAAGGCCTGGGGAGACCGACAGTCAGGTCAAAGGTCAAAGGCCTGGGGAGTAGATCGACACAGGTCAAAAGGTCAAAGGCCTGGGAGAGACCGTCAGTCAGGTCAAAGGTCAAAGGCCTGGGGAGAGACCGTACACAGTCAGGTCAAGGTCAAGGCCTGGGGAGAGACCGTCACACAGTCAGGTCAGAGGTCAAAGGCCTGGGGAGAGACCATATACAGTCAGGTCAAAGGTCAAAGGCCTGGGGAGAGACCGTACACAGTCAGGTCAAAGGTCAAAGGCCTGGGGAGAGACCGTACACAGTCTGGTCAGAGGCCTGGGGAGAGACCGTACAGTCAGGTCAAAGGTCAAGGCCTGGGGAGAGACCGTACACAGTCAGGTCAGAGGTCAAGGCCTGGGGAGAGACCATATACAGTCAGGGTCAAAGGCCTGGGAGAGACAGTACACAGTCAGGTCAGAGGTGTCAAAGGCCTGGGAGAGACAGTACACAGTCAAAGGTCAAAGGCCTGGGAGAGACCGTACACAGTCTGGTCAGAGGCCTGGGAGAGACAGTACACAGTCAGGTCAGAGGCCTGGGGAGAGACTGTACACAGTCTGGTCAGAGGCCTGGGGAGAGACCGTACACAGTCAGGTCAGAGGCCTGGGGAGAGACCGTACACAGTCAGGTCAAAGGCCTGGGGAGAGACCGTACACAGTCAGGTCAGAGGCCTGGGGAGAGACCGTAGACAGTCAGGTCAGAGGCCTGGGGAGAGACCGTACACAGTCAGGTCAGAGGTCAAAGGCCTGGGGAGAGACTGTACACAGTCAGGTCAGAGGCCTGGGGAGAGACCGTATACAGTCAGGTCAAAGGTCAGTTGAGGCCTGGGAGGCCTGGGGAGACCGTGATACAGTCAGGTCAAAGGCCTGGGGAGAGACCGTATACAGTCAGGTCAGAGGCCTGGGGAGAGACCGTACACAGTCTAGTCAGAGGCCTGGGGAGAGACCGTATACAGTCAGGTCAGAGGTCAAAGGCCTGGGGAGAGACCGTACAACAGTCTGGTCAGAGGCCTGGGGGAGAGACCGTACAGTCAGGTCAGAGTCAAGGCCTGGGGAGAGACCGTACACAGTCAGGTCAGAGGTCAAGGCCTGGGGAGAGACCGTACAGTCAGGTCAAAGGTCAAAGGCCTGGGGAGAGACCGTACACAGTCAGGTCAGAGGCCTGGGAGAGACCGTACACAGTCAGGTCAAAGGCCTGGGGAGAGACCGTACACAGTCAGGTCAAAGGTCAAAGGCCTGGGAGAGACCGTATACAGTCAGGTCAGAGGCCTGGGAGAGACCGTACACAGTCAGGTGAAAGGCCTGGGGAGACCGTACAGTCAGGTCAGAGGTCAAAGGCCTGGGGAGAGACAGTACACAGTCAGGTCAAAGGCCTGGGGAGAGACCGTATACAGTCAGGTCAGAGGCCTGGGAGAGACCGTACACAGTCTGGTCAAAGGCCTGGGGAGAGACCGTGCACAGTCAGGTCAAAAGCCTGGGGAGAGACCGTACACAGTCAGGTCAAAGGTCAAAGGCCTGGGGAGGGACCGTGCACAGTCAGGTCAAGGTCAAGGCCTGGGGAGACCGTATACAGTCTGGTCAGAGGCCTGGGGAGGGGAGCCGTACATAGTCAGGTCAAAGGTCAAAGGCCTGGGGAGAGACCGTACACAGTCAGGTCAAAAGGTCAAAGGCCTGGGGAGAGACTGGGGAGAGACCGTGCACAGTCAGGTCAAAGGCCTGGGGAGAGACCGTACACAGTCAGGTCAGAGGCCTGGGGGAGACCGTACACAGTCAGGTCAGAGGCCTGGGGAGAGACCGTGCAGTCAGGTCAGAGGTCAAAGGCCTGGGGAGACCACGTACACAGTCAGGTCAGAGGTCAGAGGCCTGGGAGAGACCGTGCACAGTCAGGTCAAAGGCCTGGGGCGAGACCGTGCACAGTCAGGTCAGAGGTCAGAGGCCTGGGGAGGGCCGTATACAGTCAGGTCAGAGGCCTGGGGAGAGACCGTACACAGTCTGGTCAGAGGCCTGGGAGAGACCGTGCTACACAGTCAGGTCAGAGGCCTGGGAGAGACCGTGATACAGTCAGGTCAAAAGGCCTGAGGAGAGACCGTACACAGTCAGGGTCAGAGGCCTGGGAGAGACCGTACACAGTCTAGTCAGAGGCCTGGGGAGAGACCGTATACAGTCAGGTCAAAGGCCTGGGGAGAGACCGTACACAGTCAGGTCAAAGGCCTGGGGAGAGACCGTACACAGTCAGGTCAGAGGTCAAAGGCCTGGGGAGAGACCGTATACAGTCAGGTCAGAGGCCTGGGGAGAGACCGTACACAGTCTAGTCAGAGGCCTGGGGAGAGACCGTATACAGTCAGGTCAAAGGCCTGGGGAGAGACCGTACACAGTCAGGTCAAAGGCCTGGGGAGAGACCGTACACAGTCAGGTCAGAGGTCAGAGGCCTGGGGAGAGACCGTACACAGTCAGGTCAGAGGCCTGGGGAGAGACCGTATACAGTCAGGTAATGATATGATACCAGATGAAGGTCCAGGGTAATGATATGATACCTGATGAAGGTCCAGGGTAATGATATGACACCTGATGAAGGTCCAGGGTAATGATATGACACCTGATGAAGGTCAAGGGTAATGATATGATACCTGATGAAGGTCAGGAGTAATGTGGATATGATACCTGATGAAGGTCAGGAGTAATGTGGATATGACACCTGATGAAGGTCAGAATTAAATGATATGACACCTGATGAAGGTCAGGGTAATGATATGACACCTGATGAAGGTCAGGGTAATGATCATGACACCTGATGAAGGTCAGGGTAATGATATGATACCTGATGAAGGTCAGGAGTCCAGTAATGACGGATATGATACCTGATGAAGGTCCAGGGTAAATGATATGACACCTGATGAAGGTCCAGGGTAATGATATGATACCTGATGAAGGTCAGGGTAAATGATATGATACCTGATGAAGGTCAGGGTAAATATATGATTACCTGATGAAGGTCAAGGGTAATGATATGACACCTGAAGGTCAGAAGGTATGCCACCTGATGAAGGTCAGGGTAATGATATGATACCTGATGAAGGTCCAGGTAACGATATGACACCTGATGAAGGTCCAGGGTAATGATATGATACCTGATGAAGGTCCAGGGTAATGATATGACACCTGATGAAGGTCAGGAGTAATGATATGACACCTGATGAAGGTCAGGGTAATGATATGACACCTGATGAAGGTCAGGGTAATGATATGACACCTGATGAAGGTTCACGGTAATGATATGATACCTGATGAAGGTCAGGGTAATGATATGATACCTGATGAAGGTCAGGGTAATGATATGATACCCGATGAAGGTCAGGGCCAATGATATGACACCTGATGAAGGTCAGGGTAATGATATGATACCTGATGAAGGTCAGGGTAATGATATGATACCTGATGAAGGTTCCGTGTGACCGTGATATGATACCTGATGAAGGTTCCGCGGTAATGATATGATACCCGATGAAGGTCAGGGTATTGATATGACACCGATGAAGGTCAGGGTAGCGATATGACGCCGATGAAGGTCCAGGGTAATGATATGACACCTGATGAAGGTCAGGGTAATGATATGACACCTGATGAAGGTCAGGGTAATGATGTGACACCTGATGAAGGTCAGAGGTAATGATATGACACTGGTCATGTGACATCGCTCTTTAAGGATGGGCAGCGTAGTTAGTCGTCGGACGAAGTCAGAAACATAGATCGAACTGAAATGAACTAAATTTAAGTTGATTTCAATGGGAACTACATTCATATGATGAAATTAAACTGAATCGGCTCTGCGCACAAATTATGTATCTCTCCTCGTTGATGGTGGGCTTGCGGTTGGTGGCACGAGTACTGAGCCAGTTCACTAGAGGCTTGATGGTCAGACCCTGGAGGAAAGAGAGCGACAGAGCGAGAG
>NC_088422.1:104262385-104284746 GCF_034236695.1 Oncorhynchus nerka
CCAGGGTCTGACCATCAAGCCTCTAGTGAACTGGCTCAAAGTACCTCGTGCCACCAACCGCAAGCCCACCATCAACGAGGAGATACACGAGCGTGTGAGCGATTCAGTTTAATTTCATCATATGAATGTAGTTCTATTGAAATCAACTTAAATTTAGTTCATTTCAGTTCGATCTATGTTTCTGACTTCGTCACTGACGACTCAACTACGTCAAGCTCATCCTTAAAGAGCGATGTGTCACATGACCAGGTGTCATATCATTACCCTGGACCTTCATCAGGTGTCACATCATTACCCTGGACCTTCATCGGGTGTCATATCAATACCCTGGACCTTCATCGGGTATCATATCATTACCGTGAACCTTCATCAGGTATCATATCATTACCCTGGACCTTCATCAGGTGTCATATCGTTACCCTGGACCTTCATCAGGTATCATATCATTACCCTGGACCTTCATCAGGTGGCATATCATTACCCTGGACCTTCATCAGGTGTCATATCATTACCCTGGACCTTCATCAGGTATCATATCATTACCCTGGACCTTCATCAGGTGTCATATCATTACCCTGGACCTTCATCAGGTGTCATATCATTACCCTGGACCTTCATCAGGTGTCATATCATTACCCTGGACCTTCATCAGTATCATATCATACCCTGGACCTTCATCAGGTGTCATATCATTACCCTGGACCTTCATCAGGTGTCATATCATTACCCTGGACCTTCATCAGGTGTCATATCATTACCCTGGACCTTCATCAGGTGTCATATCATTACCCTGGACCTTCATCAGGTATCATCTCATTGCCCTGTACCTTCATCAGGTGTCATATCATTACCCTGGACCTTCATCAGGTGTGGTATCATATCATTACCCTGGACCTTCATCAGGTATCATATCATTACCCTGGACCTTCATCAGGTATCATATCATTACCCTGGACCTTCATCAGGTGTCATATCATTTACCCTGGACCTTCATCAGGTGTCATATCATTACCCTGGACCTTCATCAGGTGTCATATCATTACCCTTGGACCTTCATCAGGTATCATATCATTACCCTGGACCTTCATCAGGTATCATATCCGTCATTACCCTGGACCTTCATCAGGTATCATATCATTACCCTGGACCTTCATCAGGTGTCATATCATTACCCTGGACCTTCATCAGGTGTCATATCATTACCCTGGACCTTCATCAGGTGTCATATCATTACCCTGGACCTTCATCAGGTATCATATCATTACCCTGGACCTTCATCAGGTGTCATATCATTACCCTGGACCTTCATCAGGTGTCATATCATTACCCTGGACCTTCATCAGGTGTCATATCATTACCCTGGACCTTCATCAGGTATCATATCATTACCCTGGACCTTCATCAGGTGTCATATCATTACCCTGGACCTTCATCAGGTGTCATGTCATTACCCTGGACCTTCATCAGGTGTCATATCATTACCCTGGACCTTCATCTGGTATCATATCATTACCCTGGACCTTCATCAGGTGTCACATCATTACCCTGGACCTTCATCAGGTGTCATATCAATACCCTGGACCTTCATCAGGTATCATATCATTACCTGACTGTGTACGGTCTCTCTCCAGGCCTCTGACCTGACTGTGTACGGTCTCTCCCCAGGCCTCTGACCTCTGACCTGACTGTGTACGGTCTCTCCCCAGGCCTTTGACCTGACTGTGTACGGTCTCTCCCCAGGCCTCTGACCTGACTGTATACGGTCTCTCCCCATGCCTTTGACCTGACTGTATACGGTCTCTCCCCAGGCCTCTGACTAGATGTATACGGTCTCTCCCCAGGCCTCTGACCTGACTGTGTACGGTCTCTCCCCAGGCCTCTGACCAGACTGTGTACGGTCTCTCCCCAGGCCTCTGACCTGACTGTATACGGTCTCTCCCCAGGCCTCTGACCTGACTGTATACGGTCTCTCCCCAGGCCTCTGACCTCTGACCTGACTGGGTACGGTCCTCACTTCCAGGCCTTTGACCTGACTGTGCACTGTCTCTCCCCAGGCTCTGACCTCTGACCTGACTAAAAATGTCTCCCCAGGGCCTTGACCTCTGACCTGACTGTGTACGGTCTCTCCCCAGGCTCTGGACCTGACTGTCCCCAGGCCTCTGACCTGGTCTCCCAGGCCTTTGACCTGACTGTGTACGGTCTCTCCAGTCTCTCCCCAGGCCTTTGACCTTTGACCTGACTGTGTACGGTCTCTCCCCAGGCCTTTGACCTTTGACCTGACTATGTACGGGCAGCCTCCCCAGGCCTTTGACCAGACTGTATACGGTCTCTCCCCCAGGCCTTTGACCTTGACCTGACTGTGTACGGTGTCTCCCCAGGCCTTTGACCTTTGACCTGACTAAAAATGGCCCTCCCCAGGCTTTGACCTGGACTGCACGGTCTCTCCCAGGCCTTTGACCAGACTGTGTA
This sequence comes from Oncorhynchus nerka, assembly GCF_034236695.1. Classification (NCBI taxonomy): domain Eukaryota; kingdom Metazoa; phylum Chordata; class Actinopteri; order Salmoniformes; family Salmonidae; genus Oncorhynchus; species Oncorhynchus nerka. Next base: position 104,264,855 of record NC_088422.1, read on the forward strand.
CGGTCTCTCCCCAGGCCTCTGACCTGACTGTATACGGCCCTCCCCAGGCCTTTGACCTGGACTGTGTACTGTCTCTCCCCAGGCCTTTGACCTCTGGACTGACTGCACGCGGTCTCTCCCAGGCTTCACCTGACTGTGTACGGTCCCTCCCCAGGCCTCTGACCTGACTGTATACGGTCTCTCCCCACGCCTTGACCTTGACCTGACTGTGCACGGTCTCTCCTCAGGCCTTTGACCTGGACTGTGCACGGTCTCTCCAGGCCTCTGACCTGACTGTATACGGTTCTCCCCAGGCCTTTGACCTTTGACCTGGACTGTGTACCGGGTCCCTCCTCAGGCCTTGACCTTGACCTGACTGGTGTACGGTCTCTCCCCAGGCCTTTGACCCTGACCTGACTGTATCACGGTCTCTCCCCAGGCCTCTGACCAGACTGTTGTACGGTTCCCCAGGCCTTTGACCTCTCTGACCTGACTGTATACGGTCTCCCCCCAGGCCTCTGACTAGACTGTGTACGGTCTCTCCCCAGGCCTCTGACCTGACTGTGTACGGTCTCTCCCCAGGCCTTTGACCTCTGACCTGACTGTATACGGTCTCTCCCCAGGCCTCTGACCTGACTGTGTACGGTCTCTCCCCAGGCCTTTGACCTCTGACCTGACTGTATACGGTCTCTCCCCAGGCCTCTGACCTGACTGCAGTCTCTCCCCAGGCCCTCTGACCTGACTGTATATGGTCTCTCCCCAGGCCTCTGACCTGACTGTGTACGGTCTTCTCCCCAGGCCTCTGACCTGACTGTGTACGGTCTCTCCCAGGCCTCTGACCTGACTGTGTACTGTCTCTCCCCAGGCCTCGACCTGACTGACTGTGTACTGTCTCTCCCCAGGCCTCTGACCTTTGACCCTGACTGTAATGGTCTCTCCCCAGCCTTTGACCTCTGACCTGACTGTGTACGGTCTCTCCCCAGGCCTCTGACCTTTGACTGTATATGGTCTCTCCACAGGCCTCTGACCTGACTGTGTGCAGTCTCTCCCAGGCCTTTGACCTCTGACCTGACTGTTCGGTCTCTCCCAGGCCTTTGACCTGACCTGACTGTATACGGTCTCTCCCCAGGACCTTTGACCTGACTGTGTACGGTCTCTCCCCAGGCCTTTGACCTTTGACCTGACTGTGTACAGTCTCTCCCAGCCTTTGACCTTTGACCTGACTGTATATGGTCTCTCCCCAGGCCTTTGACCTCTGACCTGACTGTGTACGGTCTCTCCTCAGACCTTTGACCTGACTGTATACGGTCTCTCCCCAGCCTTTGACCTCTGACCTGACTGTGTACGGTCTCTCCCCAGGCCTTTGACCTGACCTGACTGTGTACTGTCTCTCCCAGGCCTTTGACCTTTGACCTGACTGTGTACGGTCTCTCCCCAGGCCTTTGACCTCTGACCTGACTGTGTACGGTCTCTCCCCAGGCCTTTGACCTTTGACCTGACTGTGTAGTCTCTCCCAGGCCTTGACCACCTGACTGTGTACGGTCTCTCCCCAGGCCTTTGACCTTGGCCTGACTGTGCGAGTCTCTCCCCAGTCCTTTGCCTTTGACCTGACTGTATATGGTCTCTCCCCAGGCCTTTGACCTTTGACCTGACTACGGTCTCTCCCAGGCCTTTGACCTTTGACTGTGTACGGTCTCTCCCCAGGCCTTGACCTGACTGTATATGGTCTCTCCCCAGGCCTTTGACCTTTGACCTGACTGTGCACGGTCTCCCAGGCCTTTGACCTTTGACCTGACTGTGCACGGTCTCCCCAGGCCTTTGACCATTTGACTGAGCTGTGGACGAGTCTCTCCCCAGGGACCTTGACCTGACTGTCAGTACGATATCATTATCACATTGATTGGACCTGATTGTGTACGGTCTCCCCAGGCCTTTGACCTGACTTATCGGTCTCTCCCCGGCCTTTGACCATTTTGACCTGGAAGAATGTTTCAACGGTTACCACCACTGGAGAGACAAATATAATTTATTATTATTGGCCATTATCACTATTATTGGACCTAAAGGGTCGGTCTGGCCCTTTCTCTTCAGTTATATATTCACTAATGATGACTAAGTGGAAGAGTTAGGCCCTTAGCTCTGCAGGCAATGTCTAAAACATACATTTAACATATACGGGGGACTCTAATAACCTTTCCCTCTGTCACTTCAGTTCTACATTCACTAATGATGACAGTTTGTTAAGAACTACCAAATCTAAAACAAGCTGCTGCTAAGGAAGTCTGTCACTAATAACCTTCCCGAGCTGTGGGCATCTATCAGAGAAAATTTAGTAGAGGAGAACAGTGTTATAGACCAGGTATGAAGGAGGGAGGGATGGAAGGAGGGTGGGTGGGAGGGAGGGAGGAGCTGTGGGAGGTCTATCAGAAAATCAATATTAGAGATGCCATCAGTGTTATAGACCAGGTATGAAGGAGGGGAGGGATGGAGGGAGGGTGGTGGGAGAGGGAGCTGTGGGAGGTCTATCAGAAAATCAATATTATCAGTGTTATTGGACATTAAGGATCAGGGATGGAAGGTGGAGTGGGTATAGACCCTTCAGTTATCAGAAATTCAATAATGAGGAGTGGAAGGTTAGGAGGAGGGAGGGAAAACGAGCTGTGGGAGGTCTGTCAGAAAACCTTTCAATATTAGAGATGCCATCAGTGTTATAGACCAGGTATGAAGGAGGGAGGGAGGGATGGAGGGAGGGTGGGTGGGAGGGAGGGGGAGGGAGCTGTGGGAGGTCTATCAGAAAATCAATATTAGAACGCCATCAGTGTTATAGACCAGGTATGAAGGAGAGGGAGGGTGGGTGGGAGGGGATGGAGGGGGAGGGTGGGTGGGAGGGAGGGCGGGGGGAGGGAGGTCTATCAGAAAATCAATATTAGAGATGCCATCAGTGTTATAGACCAGGGAGGGGGAGGGAGGGAGGGAGGGGAGCTGTGGGAGGGAAAATCAATATTAGAGGAGTTTATAGAGAGGAGAGAGGAGAGGAGAGGGATGGAGGGAGGGGGGGGGAGGGAGAGGAGGGATGGGAGGTCTCAGAAAATCAATGTTGCCATGGTTATTGTCCAGTGGAGGGAGGGATGGAGGGAGAGGGTGGTGGCTCGGGGGAGGAGGTCTATCAGACCACAATATTAGAGATGCCATCAGTGTTATAGACGGGAGGAGGGGAGGGAGGAGTAAACTCACAGGGCCAGGGAGGAGGAGAGGTGCTCCCTCAACTCACAGCAGCACGAGCACTGCTCCTCAACTCAGGGAGGGGAGGAGAACACTGGCTGGCTCAACTCACAGCAGCATGGTTTTGTCGGTGCACAGTTGTGCTGTCCTCAACTACGACCACTAGATGGCGTTGCTCCTCAACTCACAGCAGCATGGCACTGCTCCTCAACTCACAGCAGCATGGCAGTGATCCACCAACTCACAGCAACACAGCACTGCTCCTCAACTCACAGCAGCTGCTTTTTCTCCTCAACTCACAGCAGCATGGCAGTGATGCACCAACTCACAGCAGCATGGCACTGCTCCTCAACTCACAGCAGCATGGCACTGCTCCTCAACTCACAGCAGCATGGCACTGCTCCTCAACTCACAGCAGCATGGCAGTGCTCCTCAACTCACAGCAGCATGGCACTGCTCCTCAACTCACAGCAGCATGGCACTGCTCCTCAACTCACAGCAGCATGGCACTGCTCCTCAACTCACAGCAGCATGGCACTGCTCCTCAACTCACAGCAGCATGGCACTGCTCCTCAACTCACAGCAGCATGGCACTGCTCCCTCAACTCACAGCAGCATGGCACTGCTCCTCAACTCACAGCAGCATGGCAGTGCTCCCCTCAACTCACAGCAGCATGGCACTGCTCCTCAACTCACAGCACGGCACTGCTCCTCAACTCAGCAGCACGGCACTGCTCCTCAACTCACAGCAGCATGGCACTACTCCTCAACTCACAGCAGCATGGCACTGCTCCTCAACTCACAGCAGCATGGCACTGCTCCTCAACTCACAGCAGCATGGCAGTGATGCAGCAACTCACAGCAGCATGGCACTGCTCCTCAACTCACAGCAGCATGGCACTGCTCCTCAACTCACAGCAGCACGGCACTGCTCCTCAACTCACAGCAGCATGGCACTGCTCCTCAACTCACAGCAGCATGGCACTGCACTCAACTCACAGCAGCATGGCGCTGCTCCTCCCAACTCACAGCAGCACGGCGCTGCTCCTCAACTCACACTGCTCCCTCAGCAGCAGCATGGCACTGCTCCTCAACTCACAGCAGCACGCTGCTCCTCAACTCACAGCAGCATGGCACTGCTCCTCAACTCACAGCAGCATGGCACTGCTCCTCAACTCACAGCAGCATGGCACTGCTCCTCAACTCAGCAGCATGGCACTGCTCCTCAACTCACAGCAGCCTGGCACTGCTCCTCAACTCACAGCAGCATGGCACTGCTCCTCAATAGCAACATGGCAGTGATGCAGCAACAATACACCTGAATGTGTAAAGTTTCCCCAAAGTAGAGAGAGAGAGAGAGAGAATAGAAAGATATAGAAATATATATACATATATACAGAGAGAGAGAGAGAGAGACAGAATAGAGACAGAGAGAATAGAGAGAATAAAGAGATAGAGAGAATAGAGAAATATATATATATATATAGAGAGAGAGAATAGAGACAGAGAGAGATAGAGAAGAGAGAGAGAGAGAGAGAGAGAGAGAGAGAGAGAGAGAGAGAATAGAGACAGGGAGAGAAGAGAGAGAGAGAATAGAGACAGGGAGAGAAAGAGAGAGAATAGAGACAGGGAGAGAAAGAGAGAGAGAGAGAGGGAATAGAGAGAGAGAGAGAGAGAGAGAAAGAGAAAATAGAGAGAGAGAGAGAGAGAGAGAAAGAGAAAATAGAGAGAGAGAGAGAGAGAGAGAATAATTCATCTCTTTGTCTCTCGTAACACCACCTCATAATCTGAGACCTGAGTCGCCATCAAACATCCCATCTCTACTGGTGACATCACAGTGAGTGATGGGTCTGCATCCTAAATGCCTCCCTAAATACTGTAGTGCACTACTGTTGACTTGGGCCCATCGGGCTCTGTTTAGAAAATGTCACACTTTTATAGGGTGCCGTTAGGGACAAAGCCTTAGTGGCGAAGGTGCATGACATCAGACCGCGTGACTGTGTGGGAAATAGATATGAGAGGTTTAGGAAAGTATTTCGGGGGGGAATTCTTTGTTAATATTACCACCTATTGGGTAGGTCTGTCCTATCAGCTTACATGGCTGGAATGTTTCATAGGCGTGTGGTAGGTAGGTAGTCTTATTCTATAGATGTCTCCAGTAGGTAGGTAGTCTTATCTATAGAGAGATGTCTTATCCTGTAGGAGAGATGTCTCCAGTAGGTAGTCTTATCCTGTAGTCTTATCCTAGGAGATGTCTCAGAGATGTCTTATCCAGTAGGAGGTAGTCTTATCCTATAGGAGAGATGTCTCCAGTAGGTAGGTAGTCTTATCCTGTAGGAGAGATGTCTCCAGTGAGTTTGTCGGTGGTAGTCTTATCCTGTAGGAGAGATGTCTCCAGTAGGTAGGTAGTCTTATCCTGTAGGAGAGATGTCTCCAGTAGGTAGTAGTCTTATCCTGTGGGAGAGAGGAGAGATGTCTCCAGTAGGTGGAGTAGTCTTATCCTATAGGAGATGTCTCATTAGGTAGGTAGTCTTATCCTATGGGAGATGTCTCAGGTAGGTAGTCTTATCCTATGGGAGAGATGTCTCCAGTAGGTAGGTAGTCTTATCCTGTAGGAGGATGTCTCCAGTAGGTATGTCTCCAGAGATGTCTCCAGTAGGTGGAAGCCAGTCTTATCCTATGGAAATTGTCTCCAGTAGGTTGTCCTCCATTAGGTAGGTAGTCTTATCCTGTGGAGAATGTCTCTTAGTCTTATCCTGTAGGAGAGATGTCTCCAGTAGGTAGGTAGTCTTATCCTATAGGAGAGATGTCTCAGTAGGTAGGTAGTCTTATCCTATAGGAGAGATGTCTCCAGTGAGGTAGGTAGTCTTATCCTATAGATGACTCCAGAGATGTCTTATCCTGTGGGAGAGATGAGAGATGTCTCCAGTAGGTAGGTAGTCTTATCCTGTAGGAGAGATGTCTCAGTAGTTGGATTAGTCTGTTTGTTAGGTAGGTAGGTAGTGCTTACCTGTAGGAGAGATGTCTCCAGTAGTTAGTTAGTCTGTTTGTTAGGTGGGTAGGTAGTCTTATCCTATACTCTGTGGAGATGTCTCAGTAGTTAGTTGTCTGTTTGGTAGGTAGTCTTATCCTATGCTCTGTAGATGTCTCCAGAGATGTCTGTTTTGTTCCAGTCTTATCCTATACTCTGTACAGGAGAGATGTCTCCAGTAGTTAGTTAGTCTGTTTTTTGTTAGTAGGTAGGTAGTCTTATCCTACAGATGAGTTAGATAGTCTTATCCTATCTCTAGGAGATGTCTCCAGTAGTTAGTTTAGTCTGTTTGTTAGGTAGGTAGGTAGTCTTATCCTACACTCTGTGGAGAGATGTCTCCATTAGTTAGTTAGTCAGGTAGGTAGGTAGTCTTATCCTATAGGAGAGATGTCTTCCAGTAGGTAGGTAGTCTTATCTCTGTAGGAGAGATGTCTCCTGTTTGTTAGGTAGGTAGTCTTATACACTCTGTAGGAGAGATGTCTCCAGTAGGTAGGTTAGTCTTATCCTGTCCCTACTCTCTATGGGAGAGATGTCTCCAGTAGGTTAGGGTAGGTAGTCTTATCCTACAGGAGAGATGTCTCAGTAGTTAGTTAGTCAGTAGGTAGGTAGTCTTATCCTATAGGAGAGATGTCTCCAGTAGGTAGGTAGTCTTATCCTATCTCTAGGAGAGATGTCTCAGTAGTTAGTTAGTTAGTCTTATCCTGTAGTCTTATCACACCACACACTCTGAGAGATGTCTCCAGTAGTTTGTTATGTCTTATCCTATAGGAGAGATGTCTCCAGTAGGTAGGTAGTCTTATCCTGTAGGAGAGATGTCTGTTTGTTAGGTAGGTAGTGGTCTTATCCTGCTCTGCAGGAGAGATGTCTCCAGTAGGTAGTAGTCTTATCCTACATAGGAGAGATGTCTCCATTAGGTAGGTAGTCTTATCCTACTAGGAGAGATGTCTCAGTAGGTAGTCTTATCCTATAGGAGAGATGTCTCCAGTAGGTAGGTAGTCTTATCCTATCTCTGTAGGAGAGATGTCTCCAGTAGGTAGGTGTCTTATCCTGTAGGAGAGATGTCTCCAGTAGTTAGGTAGTCTTATCCTGTAGGAGAGATGTCTCCAGTAGTTAGTTAGTCTGTTTGTTAGGTAGGTAGTCTTATCCTCTACACTCTGTAGGAGAGATGTCTGGGAGATGTCCAGTTAGTCTGTTTGTAGGTAGGTAGGTAGTCTTATCTATACTCTGTAGGAGAGATGTCTCCAGTAGTTAGTTAGTCTGTTTGTTGCATTAGGTAGGTAGTCTTATCCTACACTCTGTAGGAGAGATGTCTCAGTAGTTAGGTAGTCTGTTTGTTAGGTAGGAGGTAGTCTCTACAGTAGATGTCTCCAGTAGGTAGGTAGTCTTATCCACAGGAGATGTCTTATAGTCTGTAGGAGAGATGTCTCCAGTAGGTAGGTAAATCTCATCCTGCACTCTAGGAGAGATGTCTCCAGTAGGTAGGTAGTCTTATCCTATAGGAGAGATGTCTCCAGTAGGTAGTCTTATCCTGTAGGAGAGATGTCTCAGTAGGTAGGTAGTCTTATCCTGTAGGAGAGATGTCTCCAGTAGGTAGGTAGTCTTATACACTCTGTAGGAGAGATGTCTCAGTAGTTAGTTAGTCTGTTTGTTAGGTAGGTAGGTAGTCTTATCCTATAGGAGATGTCTCCAGTAGTTAGTTAGTCTCTGTTTTGTTAGGTAGGTGGGTAGTCTTATCCTACAGGAGAGATGTCTTATCCTGTAGATGAGTGAGTAGGTAGTCTTATCCTACACTCTGTAGGAGAGATGTCTCAGTAGGTAGATGATCTTATCTATACTCTGTAGGAGATGTCTCCAGTAGGTAGGTAGTCTTATCCTCTGCCTCCTGTAGGAGAGATGTCTCAGTAGTTGGATTAGTCTGTTTGTTAGGTCGTGAGTAGTCTTATCCTGCACTCTGTAGGAGAGATGTCTCAGTAGTTAGTTAGTCTGTTTGTTAGGTAGTTAGGTAGTCTTATCTATAGGAGGAGATGTCTCCAGTAGTTAAGTTAGTCTGTTTGTTAGGTCGGTAGGTAGTCTTATCCTACACTCTGTAGGAGAGATGTCTCCAGTAGTTAGTTAGTCTGTTTGTTAGGTAGTTAGGTAGTCTTATCCTATAGGAGAGATGTCTCCAGTAGTTAGTTAGTTAGTCTGTTTGTTAGGTCGGTAGGTAGTCTTATCCTATACTCTGTAGGAGAGATGTCTCAGTAGTTGAGGTAGGTAGTCTTATCCTACACTCTGTAGGAGAGATGTCTCCAGTAGGTAGGTAGTCTTATCCTACACTCTGTAGGAGAGATGTCTCCAGTAGTTAGGTAGTCTTATCCTATAGGAGAGATGTCTCCAGTAGTTAGTTAGTCTGTTTGTTAGGTCGGTAGGTAGTCTTATCCTACACTCTGTAGGAGAGATGTCTCCAGTAGTTAGTTAGTCTGTTTGTTAGGTAGGTAGTCTTATCCTATACTCTGTAGGAGAGATGTCTCCAGTAGTTAGTTAGTCTGTTTGTTAGGTAGGTAGTCTTATCCTATACTCTGTAGGAGAGATGTCTCCAGTAGGTAGGTATTCTTATCCTATAGGAGAGATGTCTCCAGTAGGTAGGTAGTCTTATCCTACACTCTGTAGGAGAGATGTCTCCAGTAGGTAGGTAGTCTTATCCTACACTCTGTAGGAGAGATGTCTCCAGTAGGTAGGTAGTCTTATCCTACACTCTGTAGGAGAGATGTCTCCAGTAGTTAGGTAGTCTTATCCTGTAGGAGAGATGTCTCCAGTAGGTAGGTAGTCTTATCCTGTAGGAGAGATGTCTCCAGTAGGTAGGTAGTCTTATCCTATAGGAGAGATGTCTCCAGTAGGTAGGTAGTCTTATCCTATAGGAGAGATGTCTCCAGTAGGTAGGTAGTCTTATCCTATAGGAGAGATGTCTCCAGTAGGTAGGTAGTCTTATCCTGTAGGAGAGATGTCTCCAGTAGGTAGGTAGTCTTATCCTATAGGAGAGATGTCTCCAGTAGGTAGGTAGTCTTATCCTACACTCTGTAGGAGAGATGTCTCCAGTAGTTAGTTAGTCTGTTTGTTAGGTAGGTAGGTAGTCTTATCCTACACTCTGTAGGAGAGATGTCTCCAGTAGTTAGTTAGTCTGTTTGTTAGGTAGGTAGGTAGTCTTATCCTACTCTGTAGGAGAGATGTCTCCAGTAGTTAGTTAGTCTGTTTGTTAGGTAGGTAGGTAGTCTTATCCTACACTCTGTAGGAGAGATGTCTCCAGTAGGTAGGTAGTCTTATCCTACACTCTGTAGGAGAGATGTCTCCAGTAGGTAGGTAGTCTTATCCTATACTCTGTAGGAGAGATGTCTCCAGTAGGTAGGTAGTCTTATCCTACACTCTGTAGGAGAGATGTCTCCAGTAGGTAGGTAGTCTTATCCTACACTCTGTAGGAGAGATGTCTCCAGTAGGTAGGTAGTCTTATCCTACACTCTGTAGGAGAGATGTCTCCAGTAGGTAGGTAGTCTATCTATACTCTGTAGGAGAGATGTCTCCAGTAGGTAGGTAGTCTTATCCTACACTCTGTAGGAGAGATGTCTCCAGTAGGTAGGTAGTCTTATCCTATACTCTGTAGGAGAGATGTCTCCAGTAGGTAGGTAGTCTTATCCTACACTCTGTAGGAGAGATGTCTCCAGTAGGTAGGTAGTCTTATCTCCTTGTAGTAGAGATGTCTCCAGTAGGTAGGTAGTCTTATCCTATACTCTGTAGGAGAGATGTCTCAGTAGGTAGGAAATGATCTTATCCTACACTCTGTAGGAGATGTCTCCAGTAGTTAGTTAGTCTGTTTGTTTGTTAGGTAGGAGAGATGTCTCCAGTAGGTAGGTAGTCTTATCCTACACTCTGTAGGAGAGATGTCTCCAGTAGGTAGGTAGTCTTATCCTATACTCTGTAGAGATGTCTCAGTAGTTCCACACACAGTTTGTTTGTTTGTTTGTTTGTTAGTTTGTTTGTCTGTTTTGTTTGTTTGTTTGTTTGTTCGGTCGGTCGGTAGTATTGTCATATAGTCTGTAGGAGAGATGTCTATAGTATGAGGTGTTTAACTCCACCCAGACTGTCTCCTAGGTGGTGTTTAACTAACTCCACCCAAACTGTTTCCTAGGAGGTGTTTAACTAACTCACCCAGACTGTTTCTAGAGAGTGTTTAACTCCACCCAGACTGTCTCCTAGGAGGTGTTTAACTCTCCACCCAGACTGTTTCCTAGGAGGTGTTTAACTAACTCCACCCAGACTGTTTCCTAGGAGGTGTTTAACTCCACCCAGACTGTTTCCTAGGAGGTGTTTAACTCCACCCAGACTGTCTCCTAGGAGGTGTTTAACTAACTCCACCCAGACTGTTTCCTAGGAGGTGTTTAACTCCACCCAGACTGTTTCCTAGGAGGTGTTTAACTCCACCCAGACTGTTTCCTAGGAGGTGTTTAACTCCACCCAGACTGTCTCCTAGGAGGTGTTTAACTAACTCCACCCAGACTGTTTCCTAGGAGGTGTTTAACTCCACCCAGACTGTCTCCTAGGAGGTGTTTAACTCCACCCAGACTGTCTCCTAGGAGGTGTTTAACTCCACCCAGACTGTTTCCTAGGAGGTGTTTAACTCCACCCAGACTGTCTCCTAGGAGGTGTTTAACTAACTCCACCCAGACTGTCTCCTAGGAGGTGTTTAACTCCACCCAGACTGTTTCCTAGGAGGTGTTTAACTCCACCCAGACTGTTTCCTAGGAGGTGTTTAACTCCACCCAGACTGTTTCCTAGGAGGTGTTTAACTAACTCCACCCAGACTGTCTCCTAGGAGGTGTTTAACTCCACCCAGACTGTTTCCTAGGAGGTGTTTAACTCCACCCAGACTGTTTCCTAGGAGGTGTTTAACTCCACCCAGACTGTTTCCTAGGAGGTGTTTAACTCCACCCAGACTGTTTCCTAGGAGGTGTTTAACTAACTCCACCCAGACTGTTTCCTAGGAGGTGTTTAACTCCACCCAGACTGTTTCCTAGGAGGTGTTTAACTAACTCCACCCAGACTGTCTCCTAGGAGGTGTTTAACTCCACCCAGACTGTTTCCTAGGAGGTGTTTAACTAACTCCACCCAGACTGTCTCCTATGAGGTGTTTAACTAACTCCACCCAGACTGTCTCCTAGGAGGTGTTTAACTCCACCCAGACTGTTTCCTAGGAGGTGTTTAACTCCACCCAGACTGTCTCCTAGGAGGTGTTTAACTAACTCCACCCAGACTGTTTCCTAGGAGGTGTTTAACTAACTCCACCCAGACTGTTTCCTAGGAGGTGTTTAACTCCACCCAGACTGTTTCCTAGGAGGTGTTTAACTAACTCCACCCAGACTGTTTCCTAGGAGGTGTTTAACTAACTCCACCCAGACTGTCTCCTAGGAGGTTTAACTCCACCCAGACTGTCTCCTAGGAGGTGTTTAACTAACTCCACCCAGACTGTCTCCTAGGAGGTGTTTAACTAACTCCACCCAGACTGTCTCATAGGAGGTGTTTAACTAACTCCACCCAGACTGTTTCCTAGGAGGTGTTTAACTAACTCCACCCAGACTGTTTCCTAGGAGGTGTTTAACTAACTCCACCCAGACTGTTTCCTAGGAGGTGTTTAACTCCACCCAGACTGTTTCCTAGGTGGTGTTTAACTCCACCCAGACTGTTTCCTAGGAGGTGTTTAACTCCACCCAGACTGTTTCCTAGGAGGTGTTTAACTCCACCCAGACTGTTTCCTAGGAGGTGTTTAACTAACTCCACCCAGACTGTTTCCTAGGAGGTGTTTAACTCCACCCAGACTGTTTCCTAGGAGGTGTTTAACTCCACCCAGACCTGTTTTGTGATCCATTACATTTTGACCGTCCACTTTAGTCCAGACTCACCATTTTCTAAAACCGTTTCAGACAATGTGAGGTGTTTTAAGGATGAGTTGACCCCTGATCTTTAACCCCTGTGTGTGTCTCCTGAACAGGGTGGCAACGTGCTAACCTCTGCCAGGCTCTCTCTGCCCTCCATGGCCTCCAGGGCATCTTTCCCAGAGGTCACCAATGTCACCAACTACCTGTGAGTTAAGTCTCTCTGTGTGTGTGTGTTTGGTGTGTGTGTCTGTTGTGTGTCTGTTGTCTGTTTGTTGTCTGTTTGTTGTGTGTGTGTGTGTGTGTGTGTGTGTGTGTGTGTGTGTGTGTGTGTGTGTGTGTGTGTGTGTGTGTGTGTGTGTGTGTGTGTGTGTGTGTGTGTGTGTGTTTGGTGTGTGTGTTTGGTGTGTGTGTGTGTGTTTGGTGTGTGTGTTTGGTGTGTGTGCGTGTGTTTGGTGTGTGTGTGTGTGTGTGTTTGGTGTGAGTGTGTGTTTGGTGTGTGTTTGGTGTGTGTGTGTGTGTGTATTTATTAATAGCACTGGGTGTGACCGTGTTCAATGTCATATCTGCAGCTGTCTATTAATGGCACTGGGTCACTGGGTGTGACCGTGCTTTCCCAAACAATACCCAGTCTTTATGAGCTCCCCTGTGGGGTCCCACCCCAACCACTGCTAACAGTCTTTACTCTAACCCTACAGCAGAGAGAACGGTAGTGGGGTCTGTCTGGACCTCCAGGTGATTGACAACGTGCCGGGAGCCAAGGTGGAGGAGGAGTCAGAAACGCATCACTTCCTGGCTGGGAACCTGTACAAGCCCAGGAGACGGGTACGTCCGTGTCAGCACTGTCACACAGACAGACAGTGTCTTAACTCCTCTCCTCCCTATCCTCTTATCTCCTGTCCTCTTAACTCCCTCCTCCCTGTCCTGTCCTCTTATCTCTTGTCTTCTGAACTCCTCTCCTCCCTGTCCTCGTATCTCCTCTCCTCCCTGTCCTCTTATCTCCTCTCCTCCCTGTCCTCTTGTCTCCTCTCCTCCCTGTCCTCTTATCTCCTCTCCTCCTCCTCTTATCTCCTCTCCTCCTCTCCTCTTATCTCCTCTCCTCCCTCTCCTCTTATCTCTCTCTCCTCCCTGTCCTCTTATCTCCTCTCCTCCCTGTCCTGTCCTCTCTCCTCCCTGTCCTCTCCTCCCTGTCTTCTTATCTCCTCTCCTCCCTGTCCTCTTATCTCCTCTCCTCCCTGTCCTCTCCTCCCTGTCTTCTTATCTACTCTCCTCCCTGTCCTCTTATCTCCTCTCCTCCTCTGCTCTCTCCTGCCTATCTCCTCTCCTCCCTGTCCTCTTATCTCCTCTCCTCCCTGTCCTCTTATCTCCTCTCCTCCCTGTCCTCTTATCTCCTCTCCTCCCTGTCCTCTTATCTCCTCTCCTCCCTCTCCTCTCCTCTCTGGGACCAATCATATAACTCCCCCCATAGTACCAGTGGGGGACCACTAGCATCAGGACAGAGAGATCTGCATTGTATAACTACAATATGACTTGCTCTCCCCTCCTCTCTCTCTCTCTCTCTCTCTCTCTCTCTCTCTCTCTCTCTCTCTCTCTCTGCTCTCTCTCTCTCTCTCTCTCTCTCCTCTCTCTCTCTCTCTCTCTCCTCTCTCTCTCCTCCTCTCTCTCTCTCTCTCTCTCTCTCTCTCTCTCTCTCTCTCTCCTCCCTCTCTCTCTCCTCTCTCTCTCTCTCTCTCTCTCTCTCTCTCTCTCTCTCCTCTCTCTCCTCTCTCTCTCTCTCTCTCTCTCTCTCTCTCTCTCTCTCTCTCTCCTCCTCTCTCTCTCTCCCCTCCTCTCTCTCTCTCTCTCTCTCCTCCTCTCTCTCTCCCCCCTCCATAGTACCAGTCCCACTACAGCAGACACTTCATGACAGTAGGGGACCACGAGCGTCAGGACAGAGAGATCTTCCAGAGAAATATGAAGAGTCGCATGGAGACGTTCAAGACCACCCGACACAAACGCCACAGCCACAAGAAGGACCGCAGCCAGAAAAAGGCAGGGAACCCTAAAAGAAATGATTGGATGTTATTATCTCTGTGTAACTTCAGCAGGGAGCCAGGATAGGGGGGAGACTTTAGCATCTCTAAAATAAATGATTGGATGTTATTATCTCTGTGTAACTTCAGCAGGGAGCCAGGATAGGGGGATACATTAGCATCTCTAAAAGAAATGATTGGATTAGAGAAAGGTTTAACCTCTTGGGACCAAATCAATATTTACATTTGTATTTTTTTTTATTTAACCTTTATTTTACTAGGCAAGTCAGTTAAGAACACATTCTTATTTTCAATGACGGCCTGGGAACAGTGGGTTAACTGCCTGTTACTAGTCCAACGCTCTAACCACTAGACTACCTGCTGGTTACTGACCCAACGCTCTAACCACTAGACTACCTGCTGGCTACTGACCCAACACTCTAACCACTAGTCTACCTGCTGGTTACTAGTCCAACACTCTAACCACTAGACTACCTGCTGGTTACTAGTCCAACGCCCTAACCACTAGACTACCTGCTGGTTACTAGTCCAATGCTCTAACCACTAGTCTACCTGCTGGTTACTAGTCCAATGCTCTAACCACTAGACTACCTGCTGGTTACTGGCCCAACGCTCTAACCACTAGGCTACCTGCTCGTTACTAGTCCAACACTCTAACCACTAGACTACCTGCTGGTTACTAGTCCAACTCTCTAACCACTAGGCTACCTGCTGGTTACTAGTCCAACGCTCTAACCACTAGGCTACCTGCTGGCCCGCTCGTCCAACGCCCTAACCACTAGTCTACCTGCCGCCCCGCCCCTCCACTCTAACCACTAGTCTACCTGCCGCCCCGCCTCTACTCTAACCACTAGTCTACCTGCCGCCCCGCCCTCTACTCTAACCACTAGTCTACCTGCCGTCCCTTCCACTCTAACCACTAGTCTACCTGCCGTCCCTCCACTCTAACCACTAGTCTACCTGCCGTCCCTCCACTCTAACCACTAGTCTACCTGCCGTCCCTCCACTCTAACCACTAGTCTACCTGCCGCCCTCCACTCTAACCACTAGTCTATCTGCCGCCCTCCACTCTAACCACTAGTCTACCCTGCCGCCCCGCCTCTACTCTAACCACTAGTCTACCTGCCGCCCGCCCCTCCACTCTAACCACTAGTCTACCTGCCGCCCTCCACTCTAACCACTAGTCTACCTGCCGCCCCGCCTCTACTCTAACCACTAGTCTACCTGCTGCCCCTCCACTCTAACCACTAGACTACCTGCCGTCCCTCCACTCTAACCACTAGTCTACCTGCCGTCCCTCCACTCTAACCACTAGTCTACCTGCCGCCCCTCCACTCTAACCACTAGTCTACCTGCCGCCCCGCCCCTCTACTCTAACCACTAGTCTACCTGCCGCCCCTCCACTCTAACCACTAGACTACCTGCCGTCCCTCCACTCTAACCACTAGTCTACCTGCCGTCCCTCCACTCTAACCACTAGTCTACCTGCCGTCCCTCCACTCTAACCACTAGTCTACCTGCCGCTCCGCCCTCCACTCTAACCACTAGACTACCTGCCGCTCCTCCACTCTAACCACTAGTCTACCTGCCGCCGCCGTCCCTCCACTCTAACCACTAGTCTACCTGCCGCTCCGCCCTCCACTCTAACCACTAGACTACCTGCCGCCCTCCACTCTAACCACTAGTCTACCTGCCGTCCCTCCACTCTAACCACTAGTCTACCTGCCGCCCCGCCCCTCCACTCTAACCACTAGTCTACCTGCCGTCCCTCCACTCTAACCACTAGTCTACCTGCCGCTCCGCCCCTCCACTCTAACCACTAGACTACCTGCCGCCCTCCACTCTAACCACTAGTCTACCTGCCGTCCCTCCACTCTAACCACTAGCCTACCTGCCGCCCGCCTCCACTCTAACCACTAGTCTACCTGCCGTCCCTCCACTCTAACCACTAGTCTCACCTGCCGCTCCGCCCCTCCACTCTAACCACTAGACTACCTGCCGCCCTCCACTCTAACCACTAGTCTACCTGCCGTCCCTCCACTCTAACCACTAGTCTACCTGCCGCTCCGTCCCTCCACTCTAACCACTAGTCTACCTGCCGCCCCTCCACTCTAACCACTAGTCTACCTAGTGATCTTTTAATCTGAGCATATGTCACCATATCTTAATGTAGTGCAGGCTAAACTGGGCTGGGTCTTTATTGTGTTGTGCTGGGTTGTCTATGTTGGACAGGGTTGGTTGCCCTTCACAGTCTGTGCATAACATCCTATATTCATTTCCTGGTGTTTCTATTGAGGCTGGGATTCGGCCACGACTTGGCTGTGCTGGGTTGGACTGGGCTGTTTGTCCCTGAGCCTACAGAGGTCAAACGCTTAAGGTCACACATCGACTGGGTTTTAGACAGGGTGGGCTGGGCTCTGTACTGGGTTTTAGACAGGGTGGGCTGGGCTCTGTACTGGGTTTTAGACAGGGTGGGCTGGGCTCTGTACTGGGTTTTAGGCAGGGTGGGCTGGGCTCTGTACTGGGTTTTAGACAGGGTGGGCTGGGCTCTGTACTGGGTTTTAGGCAGGGTGGGCTGGGCTCTGTACTGGGTTTTAGGCAGGGTGGGCT
Source organism: Oncorhynchus nerka (assembly GCF_034236695.1). NCBI lineage: Eukaryota > Metazoa > Chordata > Actinopteri > Salmoniformes > Salmonidae > Oncorhynchus > Oncorhynchus nerka. Next base: position 104,281,630 of record NC_088422.1, read on the forward strand.
GGGCTCTATACTGGGTTTTAGGCAGGGTGGGCTGGGCTCTGTACTGGGTTTTAGGCAGGGTGGGCTGGGCTCTGTACTGGGTTTTAGACAGGGTGGGCTGGGCTCTGTACTGGGTTTTAGGCAGGGTGGGCTGGGCTCTGTACTGGGTTTTAGGCAGGGTGGGCTGGGCTCTGTACTGGGTTTTAGGCAGGGTGGGCTGGGCTCTGTACTGGGTTTTAGACAGGGTGGGCTGGGCTCTGTACTGGGTTTTAGGCAGGCTGGGCTGGGCTCTGTACTGGGTTTTAGACGGGGTGGGCTGGGCTGTCTGTACTGGGTTTTAGGCAGGGTGGGCTGGGCTCTGTACTGGGTTTTAGACAGGGTGGGCTGGGCTCTGTACTGGGTTTTAGGCAGGGCTGGGCTGGGTTGTCTGTACTGGGTTTTAGACGGGCTGGGCTGGGTTGTCTGTACTGGGTTTTAGACAGGGTGGGCTGGGCTCTGTACTGGGTTTTAGGCAGGGCTGGGCTGGGCTGTCTGTACTGGGTTTTAGACGGGCTGGGCTGGGTTGTCTGTACTGGGTTTTAGACAGGGTGGGCTGGGCTGTCTGTACTGGGCTTTAGACAGGCTGGGCTGGGTTGTCTGTACTGGGTTATAGCCAGGGCCTTCAACGGTATAGCCAGGGCCTTCACGTACCAGGGCCTCCTATAGCCAGGCCTCACGGTATAGCCAGGGCCTTCAACAGTATAGTCAGGGCCTTCAACGGTATAGCCAGGGCCTCATGCAGTCAACGGTATAGCCAGGGCCTTCAACGGTATAGCCAGGGCCTTCGAATAGCAGCATCAGCAGTATAGCCAGGGCCTTCAACGGTATAGCCAGGGCCTTCAACGGTATAGCCAGGGTCACTTTCAACGGTATAGCCAGGGCCTTCAACGGTATGCAGGGCCTAGGGTTAGCAGGCTTCAACGGTATAGCCAGGGCCTTCAACAGTATAGCCAAGGCCTTCAACAGTATAGCCAGGGTACTTCAACGGTATAGCCAGGGCCTTCAACGGTATAGCCAGGGCCTTCAACAGTATAGCCAGGGACTTCAACAGTATAGCCCGGGCCTTCAACAGTATAGCCAGGTTCTTCAACGGTATAGCCAGGGCCTTCAACGGTATAGCCAGGGCCTTCAACGGTATAGCCAGGGTCTTCAACGGTATAGCCAGAGCATTGGACCGTTCTCTGTTGCGGATGGGAGAAATAGGAAGTAATCAGAAGTGGGAGGAGTTGTAGGAGGATTGCCTTATGGTATTGGCTGGAATTGAATCAAACACATGGAAACAATATGTTTGACTCCGTTTCCATTGATTCCGTTCCAGCCATTACAATGAGCCTGTCCTATAGCTCCCTCCCACCAGCCTCCTCTGGAATGAATCATATGGTGTTGGTTTCCTGTGGGTCCTGCCGGGTTTCCTGTGGGTCCTGCCGGGTTTCCTGTGGGTCCTGTCTGGTTTCCTGTGGGTCCTGTCTGGTTTCCTGTGGGTCCTGTCTGGTTTCCTGCGGGTCCTGCCTGGTTTCCTGTGGGTCCTGCCTGGTTTCCTGTGGGTCCTGTCTGGTTTCCTGTGGGTCCTGCCGGGTTTCCTGTGGGTCCTGCCGGGTTTCCTGTGGGTCCTGCCTGGTTTCCTGTGGGTCCTGCCTGGTTTCCTGTGGGTCCTGTCTGGTTTCCTGCGGGTCCTGCCTGGTTTCCTGCGGGTCCTGCCTGGTTTCCTGCGGGTCCTGCCTGGTTTCCTGCGGGTCCTGCCTGGTTTCCTGCGGGTCCTGCCTGGTTTCCTGCGGGTCCTGCCTTGTTTCCTGCGGGTCCTGCCTTGTTTCCTGCGGGTCCTGTCTGGTTTCCTGTGGGTCCTGCCTGGTTTCCTGCGGGTCTTGCCTGGTTTTCTGCGGGTCCTGTCTGGTTTCCTGCGGGTCCTGTCTGGTTTCCTGTGGGTCCTGCCTGGTTTCCTGCGGGTCCTGCCTGGTTTCCTGCGGGTCCTGTCTGGTTTCCTGCGGGTCCTGTCTGGTTTCCTGTGGGTCCTGCCTGGTTTCCTGCGGGTCTTGCCTGGTTTTCTGCGGGTCCTGCCTGGTTTCCTGTGGGTCCTGCCTGGTTTCCTGCGGGTCCTACGGGTCCTGCCTGGTTTCCTGCGGGTCCTGTCTGGTTTCCTGCGGGTCCTGCCTGGTTTCCTGCGGGTCCTGCCTGGTTTCCTGCGGGTCCTGCCTGGTTTCCTGCGGGTCCTGTCTGGTTTCCTGCGGGTCCTGTCTGGTTTCCTGCGGGTCCTGCCTGGTTTCCTGCGGGTCCTGCCTGGTTTCCTGCGGGTCCTGCCTGGTTTCCTGTGGGTCCTGCCTGGTTTCCTGCGGGTCCTGCCTGGTTTCCTGCGGGTCCTGCCTGGTTTCCTGCGGGTCCTGCCTGGTTTCCTGCGGGTCCTGTCTGGTTTCCTGCGGGTCCTGCCTGGTTTCCTGCGGGTCCTGCCTGGTTTCCTGTGGGTCCTGCCTGGTTTCCTGTGGGTCCTGCCTGGTTTCCTGCGTGGTCCTGCCTCGGTTTCCTGCGGGTCCTGCCTGGTTTCCTGCGGGTCCTGCCTGGTTTCCTGTGGGTCCTGCCTGGTTTCCTGCGGGTCCTGTCTGGTTTCCTGCGGGTCCTGCCTGGTTTCCTGTGGGTCCTGTCTGGTTTCCTGTGGGTCCTGCCTGGTTTCCTGTGGATCCTGTCTGGTTTCTTGTGGGTTCTGTCTGGTTTCCTGCGGGTCCTGCCTGGTTTCCTGCGGGTCCTGTCTGGTTTCCTGCGGGTCCTGCCTGGTTTCCTGCGGGTCCTGCCTGGTTTCCTGCGGGTCCTGCCTGGTTTCCTGCGGGTCCTGCCTGGTTTCCTGTGGGTCCTGCCTGGTTTCCTGCGGGTCCTGCCTGGTTTCCTGCGGGTCCTGCCTGGTTTCCTGCGGGTCCTGCCTGGTTTCCTGCGGGTCCTTGCCTGGTTTCCTGCGGGTCCTGCCTGGTTTCCTCGCGGGTCCTGCCTGGTTTCCTGCGGGTCCTGCCTGGGTTTCCTGCGGGTCCTGCCTGGTTTCCTGCGGGTCCTGCCTGGTTCTCCTGCGGGGTCCTGCCTGGTTTCCTGCGGGTCCTGTCTGGCTTCCTGCGGGTCCTG
>NC_088422.1:104285246-104292126 GCF_034236695.1 Oncorhynchus nerka
GGATATACAGTAGTACTGGGATATACAGTAGTACCGGGATATACAGTAGTACCGGGATATACAGTAGTACTGGGATATACAGTAGTACCGGGATATACAGTAGTACCGGGATATACAGTAGTACTGGGATATACAGTAGTACCGGGATATACAGTAGTACCGGCTTAGGACACAAGGGGGGGTAGGATATACAGTAGTACTGGGATATACAGTAGTACCGGGATATACAGTAGTACCGGGATATGGTTACCGGGATATGGTTACTAGTCCAACGCCCTAACCACTAGACTACCTGCTGGTTACTAGTCCAACGCTCTAACCACTAAGGCTACCTGCTGGTTACTAGTCCAACGCTCTAACCACTAGGCTACCTGCTGGTTACTAGTCCAACGCTCTAACCACTAGGCTACCTGCTGGTTACTAGTCCAACACTCTAACCACTAGGCTACCTGCTGGTTACTGGCCCAACGCTCTAACAACTAGGCTACCTGCTCGTTACTAGTCCAACACTCTAACCACTAGACTACCTGCTGGTTACTAGTCCAACGCTCTAACAACCATAACACCGCCATATTGTAGTCCAAAGCTCTAACCACTAGCCTACCTTGCTGGTTACTAGCCCAACACTTAACTACTAAGCTACATGTTTTCGTTTCTGGTCCAGACGCTAAGTTTCAACCCACAGATGCGTTTGTCCAGATCGCCAAGCCTTCCAACCTACAGATGTTTGGTCCATGTGCTCAACCCAGCGATGTTTCGGTCCAGACGCTCCAACCCACAGATGTTTCTGGTCCAGACGCTCCAACCCACAGATGTTTCTGGTCCAGACGCTCCAACCCACAGATGTTTCTGGTCCAGATGCTCCAACCCACAGATGTTTCTGGTCCAGATGCTCCAACCCACAGATGTTTTTTTATTTTACCTTTATTTTACTAGGCAGGTCAGTTAAGAACAAATTCTTATTTTCAATGACGGCCTGGGAACAGTGGGTTAACTGCCTGTTCAGGGGCAGAACGACAGATTTGTACCTTGTCAGCTCGGGGATTTGAACTTGCAACCTTTCGGTTACTAGCCCAACGCTCTAACCACTAGGCTACCCTGCCGCCCCACAGATGTTTCTAGTTCAGATCGTTGAGACAGACAGGTCTGGTGACATTGAGGTTGGACTCAATCTACCACCTGGTCTAAAGTACTGCACTACATAGGGATTAGTGTGCCATAGAGCCCTGGTCTAAAGGAGTGCACTACATAGGGATTAGAGTGCCATAAGGTCCTGGTCTAAAGTAGTGCACTACATAGGGATTAGTGTGCCATAGGGTTCTGGACTAAAGTAGTACACTACATAGGGATTAGTGTGCCATTTGGGAATTAGCACTATGGGATATTTTTTGGAAACACTACTGATGGATTTGATAGTTAAAAACTGGCCTTCTCCATCAGCAACCCCCCAAAACAAACCTATTCTAATACACTGCCTCTTCAATTCTGTCATATAAAACATGTCAAGCTAAGCAGCACATAGCCTACCTGTCCTCATACCTGGTTAAATAAAGGTGAATTAAATATAGGCTAGTTGAGAACATATAAAACATGTCAAGCTAAGCAGCACATAGCCTACCTGTCCTCATACCTGGTTAAATAAAGGTGAATTAAATATAGGCTAGTTGAGAACATATAAAACATTTCAAGCTAAGCAGCACATAGCCTACCTGTCCTCATACCTGGTTAAATAAAGGTGAATTAAATATAGGCTAGTTGAGAACATATAAAACATGTCAAGCTAAGCAGCACATAGCCTACCTGTCCTCATACCTGGTTAAATAAAGGTGAATTAAATATAGGCTAGTTGAGAACATATAAAACATGTCAAGCTAAGCAGCACATAGCCTACCTGTCCTCATACCTGGTTAAATAAAGGTGAATTAAATATAGGCTAGTTGAGAACATATAAAAACATGTCAAGCTAAGCAGCACATAGCCTACCTGTCCTCATACCTGGTTAAATAAAGGTGAATTAAATATAGGCTAGTTGAGAACATATAAAACATGTCAAGCTACAGCACATAGCCTACCTGTCCTCATACCTGGTTAAATAAAGGTGAATTAAATATAGGCTAGTTGAGAACATATAAAACATGTCAAGCTAAGCAGCACATAGCCTACCTGTCCTCATACCTGGTTAAATAAAGGTGAATTAAATATAGGCTAGTTGAGAACATATAAAACATTTCAAGCTAAGCAGCACATAGCCTACCTGTCCTCATACCTGGTTAAATAAAGGTGAATTAAATATAGGCTAGTTGAGAACATATAAAACATGTCAAGCTAAGCAGCACATAGCCTACCTGTCCTCATACCTGGTTAAATAAAGGTGAATTAAATATAGGCTAGTTGAGAACATATAAAACATTTCAAGCTACAGCACATAGCCTACCTGTCCTCATACCTGGTTAAATAAAGGTGAATTAAATATAGGCTAGTTGAGAACATATAAAACATGTCAAGCTACAGCACATAGCCTACCTGTCCTCATACCTGGTTAAATAAAGGTGAATTAAATATAGGCTAAAGAGAACATATAAAACATGTCAAGCTAAGCAGCACATAGCCTACCTGTCCTCATACCTGGTTAAATAAAGGTGAATTAAATATAGGCTAGTTGACAACATATAAAACATGTCAAGCTAAGCAGCACATAGCCTACCTGTCTTCATAAAAGTGAACAAAAGAACATTACGTCAGCCTATTTGTTTTCTTAAAGATTTATTTCACCTTTATTTAACCAGGTAGGCCAGTTGAGAACACCTTTATTTAACCAGGTAGGCTAGTTGAGAACACCTTTATTTAACCAGGTAGGCTAGTTGAGAACACCTATATTTAACCAGGTAGGCTAGTTGAGAAACACCTTTGTTTAACCAGGTAGGCTAGAAGTTGGAGAACACCTTTATTTAACCAGGTAGGCTAGTTGAGAACACCTTTATTTAACCAGGTAGGCTAGTTGAGAACACCTTTATTTAACCAGGTAGGCTAGTTGAGAACACCTATATTTAACCAGGTAGGCTAGTTGAGAACACCTTTATTTAACCAGGTAGGCTAGTTGAGAACACCTATATTTAACCAGGTAGGCTAGGAGAACACCTTATTTAACCAGGTAGGCTAGTTGAGAACACCCTTTTATTTAACCAGGTAGGCTAGTTGGAGAACACCTTTATTTAACCAGGTAGGTTAGTTGAGAAACACCTTTATTTAACCAGGTAGGCTAGTTGAGAACACCTATATTTAACCAGGTAGGCTAGTTGAGAACACCTTTATTTAACCAGGTAGGCTAGTTGGAGAACACCTTATTTAACCAGGTAGGCCAGTTGGAGAACACCTTTTATTTAACCAGGTAGGCTAGTTGAGAACACCTTTATTTAACCAGGTAGGCCAGTTGAGAACACCTTTATTTAACCAGGTAGGCTAGTTGAGAACACCTTTATTTAACCAGTAGGCTAGTTGGAGAACACTTTTATTTAACCAGGGTAGGCCAGTTGAGAACACCTTTATTTAACCAGGTAGGTTAGTTGAGGAACACCTTTATTTAACCAGGTAGGCTAGTTGAGAACACCTTTATTTAACCAGGTAGGCTAGTTGAGAACACCTTTATTTAACCAGGTAGGCTAGTTGAGAACACCTTTATTTAACCAGGTAGGCTAGTTGAGAACAAGTTCTCATTTACAACTTACGACCCTGGCCAAGATAAAGCATAGTAGTGTGAACAGACAACACAGAGTTAAACATGGAGTAAACAATTAACAAATCAATAACAAGTTTTCTTGAACTAAAGGAATTTGGAGGAGGTGGCTAGGGGGCCGGCTAGAGATGCCAGAGGAGGGAACCACATAAATGTAGCACAACTCTGGCATCAGTTGGCAAGTTTTTTATTTTATGTAAAGAAAAACTAGAAAATGATGCACCTTCCCTGGATACAACATGCCCTGTTCTGGAGACCAAGGTGTGAAATGGAGCAATGTGTGTTTTTCCTAAAAATGTTCTCCCATCCAGGTAAAAGGGTTTAGCGCAAACAGTCCTCCCACCTGTAACCAAGCAGACATGCTGTCACAGAGCCGACAGGGCCTTACACAACACACCTATCTATAGCTGCAGGGGGGAATATCTTGGCAGACATGCTGTCACAGAGCTAACAGGGCCTTACACAACACACCTATCTATAGCTGCAGTCACAGAGCCGACAGGGCCTTACACAACACACCTATCTATATCTGCAGGGGGGAATATCTTGGCAGACATGCTGTCACAGAGCCTTACACAACACACCTATCTATAGCTGCAGGGGGGAATATCTTGGCAGACATGCTGTCACAGAGCCGACAGGGCCTTACACAACACACCTATCTATAGCTGCAGGGGGGAATATCTTGCAGGGGGATATCAGACATGCTGTCACAGAGCCAACAGGGCCTTACACAACACACCTATCTATAGCTGCAGGGGGGAATATCTTGGCAGACATGCTGTCACAGAGCCAACAGGGCCTTACACAACACACCTATCTATAGCTGCAGTCACAGAGCTAACGGGGCCTTACACAACACACCTATCTATAGCTGCAGTCACAGAGCTAACGGGGCCTTACACAACACACCTATCTATAGCTGCAGGGGGGATATCTTGGCAGACATGCTGTCACAGAGCTAACAGGGCCTTACACAACACACCTATCTATAGCTGCAGGGGGATATCTTGGCAGACATGCAGTCACAGAGCCAACAGGGCCTTACACAACACACCTATCTATAGCTGCAGTATCACAGACATGCTGTCACAGAGCCAACAGGGCCTTACACAACACACCTATCTATAGCTGCAGTCACAGAGCTAACAGGGCCTTACACAACACACCTATCTATAGCTGCAGAGGGGGGCCTTACATATCTTGGCAGACATGCAGTCACAGAGCCGACAGGGCCTTACACAACACACCTATCTATAGCTGCAGGGGGGAATATCTTGGCAGACATGCTGTCACAGAGCTAACAGGGCCTTACACAACACACCTATCTATAGCTGCAGGGGGGAATATCTTGGCAGACATGCAGTCACAGAGCTGACAGGGCCTTACACAACACACCTATCTATAGCTGCAGTCACAGAGCTAACGGGGCCTTACACAACACACCTATCTATAGCTGCAGGGGGGATATCTTGGCAGACATGCTGTCACAGAGCCAACAGGGCCTTACACAACACACCTATCTATAGCTGCAGGGGGGAATATCTTGGCAGACATGCTGTCACAGAGCCAACAGGGCCTTACACAACACACCTATCTATAGCTGCAGTCACAGAGCTAACGGGGCCTTACACAACACACCTATCTATAGCTGCAGTCACAGAGCTAACGGGGCCTTACACAACACACCTATCTATAGCTGCAGTCACAGAGCTAACGGGGCCTTACACAACACACCTATCTATAGCTGCAGTCACAGAGCCGACAGGGCCTTACACAACACACCTATCTATAGCTGCAGTCACAGAGCCGACAGGGCCTTACACAACACACCTATCTATAGCTGCAGGGGGGATATCTTGGCAGACATGCTGTCACAGAGCCAACAGGGCCTTACACAACACACCTATCTATAGCTGCAGGGGGGAATATCTTGGCAGACATGCTGTCACAGAGCCAACAGGGCCTTACACAACACACCTATCTATAGCTGCAGTCACAGAGCCGACGGGCCTTACACAACACACCTATCTATAGCTGCAGTCATCTTGAGCTAACGGGCCTTACACAACACACCTATCTATAGCTGCAGTATCTTGGCAGAGCTGTCACAGGGCCTTACACAACACACCTATCTATAGCTGCAGGGGGGAATATCTTGGCAGACATGCTGTCACAGAGCTAACAGGGCCTTACACAACACACCTATCTATAGCTGCAGGGGGGATATCTTGGCAGACATGCTGTCACAGAGCTAACGGGGCCTTACACAACACACCTATCTATAGCTGCAGGGGGGATATCTTGGCAGACATGCTGTCACAGAGCCAACAGGGCCTTACACAACACACCTATCTATAGCTGCAGGGGGGATATCTTGGCAGACATGCTGTCACAGAGCCGACAGGGCCTTACACAACACACCTATCTATAGCTGGCAGACATGCAGTCACAGAGCTGACAGGGCCTTACACAACACACCTATCTATAGCTGCAGTCACAGAGCCGACAGGGCCTTACACAACACACCTATCTATAGCTGCAGTCACAGAGCCGACAGGGCCTTACACAACACACCTATCTATAGCTGCAGGGGGGATATATTGGCAGACATGCAGTCACAGAGCTGACAGGGCCTTACACAACACACCTATCTATAGCTGCAGGGGGGATATCTTGGCAGACATGCAGTCACAGAGCTGACAGGGCCTTACACAACACACCTATCTATAGCTGCAGGGGGGAATATCTTGGCAGACATGCTGTCACAGAGCCGAGCACAACACACCTATCTATAGCTGCAGGGGGGAATATCTTGGCAGACATGCTGTCACAGAGCTGACAGGGCCTTACACAACACACCTATCTATAGCTGCAGTATCTTGGTAGAGCCGAGCTAATGGGCCTTACACAACACACCTATCTATAGCTGCAGTCTTGGGCACAGAGCCGACGGGGCCTTACACAACACACCTATCTATAGCTGCAGTCACAGAGCTGACAGGGCCTTACACAACACACCTATCTATAGCTGCAGGGGGGATATCTTGGCAGACATGCTGTCACAGAGCTAACAGGGCCTTACACAACACACCTATCTATAGCTGCAGGGGGGATATCTTGGCAGACATGCTGTCACAGAGCTAA